>NC_048564.1:10511092-10863598 GCF_902806685.2 Maniola hyperantus | reverse complement strand
CCTGATACCACACATCCACATTCGGTCGCATGTAGATACCTCCGTCTTATTGTTCTCTCTTAAAAGTTTTTTTTTGTGTTTTTTTAATTAGTTTTATTATTACAATTTACAATAATATTTTCTTAAAAGTTATGCAGCATTTTGCTTATGCATTTGCATTACGCGGCCTTCAAATTAGAAGCGCGATATAATATACCTGAGTTCGGTATACGGCACGCGACTTTAATTTGCAGACAGCCTTAAAAATCACATGCGAGGCCCGCAGAGCTCCATGGTTTCGTAAGGTCAGAGGGACCTAACCGAATGTTCAAACATTTCTTCGGTTTAGACCGCAGTGTTAGGAGAGCGCCCTGCTTTAGTCTGGTTGCCACATTGCCCGGCCTGAAGGTTTACAATTTCCCTTAATTAATGTGTTTTATTTATAACTTAAAGGAATAGTCTGAACTCTTTAAATATTAGACCGCAGTGTTAGGAGAGCGCCCTGCTTTAATCTAGTTGCAGCATTGTCCTGCTTGTAGGTTTACAATTTTCCTTAACTAATGTGTTTTATTTATAACTTAAAGTAATAGCCAGAACTCTTTAGATATCATGGCAGCTAGTGCAGGAACAGTCCGCCTTGTGACCGGCTGAAGCTAACGGCCGACGCTTGGATTGATTTATAAGCAACCATACTGATTGTCAGAGAGACCGCCGTGGTCTGGCAAAAGCTTCTCTATTCTGTTAAGGAGTCTCTCCTTAAGTTTGCCATAACTATCAAGCAAACAGGTCTATATCCAGCCGGGTCTCCCGCTGGCTTATTTGCTTTTCTGAGTAAGACCAGGCTTACTTTTTTCAAGGCTGCAGGAAACGTCCCAGATGTTAAGGCATCGTTTAAAACTGTTCTTGCTTTCTCTGGTATAGCCCGCACTGCTATTTTGACCACCTCTGGCCAAATCTGATCAGGTCCTGGCGCTTTTTTTAGTTTCTTCTTCTGTGATTTCTGGCATCTGCGAGGCGTCTCCCATGATCCGGCCGAAATATTCATGGAACGGAAACAATGCTTTGACCCCGGTTTTAATTAGGTCCATTTCCAAGCTTTGCGGACTTTTCCGTAATTTTTTGGTGACAATCCTATATCCCAGTCCCCAAGTATCCTTATCCACTTCATCACAGAGCTCTTTCCATTTTTCTTCTTTTGACTTTATGATAGCTATTTGCAGGTCCAGTTTCGCTGCCCTATTATATTTCTCTCTTAGCTCCTATATTTCTACTTCTTTGCTCTCATTTCTAGTTGAGTTTTCACTACCCCTTTTCCTTCTCTGGAGGCGGCTGAAGCTTACGGCCGACGACACCTGGATTGATGTATAAGCAACACTAATTGTTGCGTGTTCCTATTACGATAAAATTAGTGTTAGGACTAATGAAATAAAACGACTCTGCTAGAAGCTTGAATATTTTTAATTTAAATCTAGGTTTAAAGCTAACATGTCCACTTCTTTAAAACGCAATAAGTACCACAACTACAGGTCGGACATATTGATAGACAATTATTCATCAAAGACAACTGTGTTGCTACCGTTCAAAATATTGTATGGTGCTGTTCACATCTCCCCTCGATAAAATATTTTGAACAATCAAGCAATAACAACATTTTCTTCCTCCATCTCTTAAATGCTATTCCCCCTCACGCTTTTGTGAGTATGTCAGCAAGCTGTTCACTTGTATTTCATCATCATCATCAACCGATAGACGTCCACTGCTGGAAATAGGTCTCTTGTAGGGACTTCCACACGCCACGGTCTTGCGCCGCCTGAATCCAGCGGCTCCCTGCGACTCGTCTGATGTCTTCCGTCTACCTAGTGAGTGGTCTTCCAACGCTGCGCGTTCCGGTACGAGGTCGCCATTCCATCACTTTGGGACCCCAACCTCTACCGGTTTTACAAACTATGTGCCCTGCCCATTGCCACTTCAGCTTCGCAACCCGTTGAGCTATGACGGTTACTCTAGTACTCTAGTAGTCTCCTACGGATCTCCTCATTTCTGATTTGATCACGTAGAGAAACTCAAAGCATAGCTCTCTCCATCGCCCGCTGAGTGACTCTGAGCTTTCTTATGAGGCCCATAGTTAGCGACCACGTCGGACGGACCCATATGTCATCACTGGCAATATGCACTGTTCGAAGACTTTAGTCTTCAAGCACCGAGGAATTTTAGACAAGACATCTCGAAGCTTTCTGAACGGCAGCTTGTATTTATATACATATCTTAAATCAATTATTTTCTTTTCAAGTTTTTTGCTTCCTTTATTTTCAAATGTTTAACGCTAGAATTAAAAGTTGCCATCTGTGCCATTTTTATAGTGGACTGATTGTCTTCATAAACAGATATGTTCACATCAAACCCAAATGTCATCATAATATATTTTAGCCAACAAGCCTCACTAGTTGCTAAACATATAGCGATATACTCTGCCTCTGTTGAAGCAACACACTGTTGCTACAGTCGGCTGTTTCTTTGAAAACCAAACTGAGCAACCAAATACTTTAAATTTGGTTGCTCAGTAATTTGGTTAAATACACCCTGATGTTGATTTACAATCATCACAACCGCCCCAGTCACTATCAACATAGCTTACAAAATCATTATTACGACAGACATTATGCGAGGCCAGGTCACCGCGGAGCTCCTTGGTTTCGTGGATACGCTCGGTAAGGTCAGAGGGACCTAACCGAATGTTCAACCATTTCTTCGATTTAGACCGCAGTCTTAGAAGTAGGTAAAGCAAGGAGGGAATCAGCATATCGCCTGACTGCAGTGTATGTAAATGCTGATGACTTGAAGTGTTTCACTGGCAGCGGTTAAGATGACCTCCTTATAATATTTGGTAACACTTTTACCTTTTCTGACTGCCTCGATGGTAGCGTTGAAAAGTGCGGAGACGACCTCCATGAAAGAGATTGATAACTTCATCGGCCCTGGCAGAGAGGTCCACCGCAATAGCAGGTGGAGCAGTCATCGCCGCGAAGTCTTGGTACTACTTGTTATCCATTGTCTCAGATTTCTCCAAATGTCCCCGAATCCAAATGTCAGCGAAGTCACGAGATGTCACCGAAGTTCTTCGAATCCAAAAGTTGCTGAAGTCACTAGTGTTGCGCGGCATAAGTTCTCGCGTGTCACCACAAGTCAGCCGAATCCACCAGATGTCAGCAGACGTCACCAATGTAAGCTGATAAGACACTGCATCCGTATGGGACCAGTCTGAATGTAACCAACAAAAATTCAGGCGGAGCGAAGGCAAAAAGCGCTCGCTGGCGAGGTAGGAGAACTTGAGACTCCAGGAAGTCAGGTTAGGTACTTACCCGCTTGTAGCAAAATTAGTCCACAAGGTTATCATCAGATCCATCATTTTGTTGTCTTCTTCTGTGAAGGGTTTGTTGAGGAAGTGTATGGGGAATAAATACATGAGGTCATCAGCATGACATACACCTGTAAACCCAAACACGCAAAAATTATGCAGTCAGTTGACAAAATCAGCTATGTTATGAATTTTCATGCGGTTTCGGAAGAACTTGAAGGACGGTTTGAACGTTTGTCAAGTAGCAGAGATAACGAAAGGATCTGGGGGCACTATTTCGTACTACTTGAGTACCTCATGTTATAGGTTTATTATTAGAAGTAAGTATACTTAAACTCGTTGTATAAGTTCTTTGACTCAACTCGTGAGCAAAGAGCTTTCCGCATCCCGTGCAAAGTTTGGTGAACTGACTAAGAATCAAGAAGACTTGGCATCAAAATATTATAATAATACCTTGTTAGAGCAAATTAGGAGGAGTAGGAGGAGTACAGCTCTGAAGAGTGATAAAGACAAAAACACATTTTTTGTCTTTGTCATAGTTTAACTTTTTTTGTTGGACACAGTTGTCATCTGTGCCCAACAAACCTCTGTGATAGTAGTTTATTGCAAACATTACGAGTTTTTATTTCGTTTTCTGTTTTAAATTTAATATTGAAGGTGTGTAGAAGCCGTTTATGGTGCATTGCTGCATGTGGCTGTAAAAGTTGTAGCGAACGCAAATTATGAACATAACTTTTCATACGTAAGTATGATTTCTTTTGTTGTTTTTTTCCCTTTCGGGTATACGCGTCTAAAAGGTATCCTTGATTCTTAATCTGAGTTGGTGAAGTTTAAAAGATGCCCTTACCATAGTCTCCTACAGAATCGCCAAATATTTGGGAGAAGCTATTAGCGCCGCGGTACACGAGATGGTAAAGGTACACTGGTTGGCTGCTGAAGTTCAGTGCTTGCTCTACAGATTCCAGCATAGGGTAAGCGAAGTAAGAATCTGTGTACATCTAAAAAAAAGAAATTGTATGGTAATTAGGGTCATAGCAATGTTCATGGGCGGCGGTAATCACTTAACATCGGTGACCCGCATGCTCGTTTGCTCGCTATTTTTATTTAAAAAAAGCACGCGCCCATGCACTAAAATAATTAATATATTAATACAAAACACAAAAAATGTTTCTTTTGAATTTGAAACCATCTAACTAATGTGCCCCAAACCGGTTTTATTTGAAAGACAATAATGCGAAGATGGTGCTTAGACCAACAAAAAAAACATGAGGCACATTGCTTTTTTAGCGTAGTATCACATGCCGGGCATCCGCTAGTAATTGATAATCATGCAGTAGAGGAAAATTAAGGATTATTATTATTGCTCAAGATAACCTGGAACAGCTTTACACCGAACACTAAGGTACTGGAAATGGTCCACAAAGATAGAGAACTCATGTCCACTATCATGCGAAAGAAGCTCGCTTTCTTTGGACATTTACAAAGAGGAGACCAATTCTTATTCAATATCTAAAAGATATTGAATTGATCATTATCTAAAAGATAATGATTAGTTTTAGAAGGAAGAATTGAAGGCAAAGCTCCAGGTCGCCAAAGACGCAAATGGTTGGACGATATAAGGGGATGGACAGGGCTTAGTTACCCAAAATTAAAAGAGGCGGCTTTTATGCATGATGACCTCCAAACTTCGTTTCGAAGAAGGCACACGATGATGATGATGAGAGGAAAATTGTCATGTTTGAGTTACGAAATAAAAACGCAAAGGTTACAAAAAGCGCTACACCTTGGAAGCGACTTTAGATACTTTATCGTGTTATCAGGGTATTAAAATTATTATCAGGTTTAATTTTGTGATAGATAAGTGGGCGAGTATAAGGAAAACAATATAGTAAAATCACAATTAACAATGTTGGTAAATTGATCCGCTATAGGTACTGCAGGAAAATGTGATTTTTCAAACCACTTAATTTCCATGTGAATAATATACCTAGCTGATTATTTAGTGCGCAATTGGCACGTGTAACCCTGAGGCCACACTATTCATTTTCAATGCGTTGCGGCACCGCTCCGGCAAAAGTATGGCGTTGCACTGCGCCACTCCCCGCCTCGTCTCAACGGTCCCGAGTCCGTTGCGCGTGCGGTGCTGCGCAGCACGACGTCATAACGCATCGTGTGACTGGTGACATGGACCATGGTACAGCGATTTCTATTATATGTAGGATGACGCAGATGACCGCACCGCCAACACAACGCATCATGTGGCTTCACTCTAATGGAAATGACTTGAGCCTCGATAGGTAAACGGAAAATAGTGAAGTCTCATAGTATTTTAAAACATCTTTATATATAAAAAAACCAGCCAAGTGCGAGTCAGGCTCGCGCACCGAGGGTTCCGTACTACAGTCGTATTTTTTCAACATTTTGCATTATAATTCAAAAGCTATGATGCATAAAAATAAATAAAATCTGTTTTAGAATGTGCAGGTGAAGCTCTTTCATATGATACCCCACTTGGTATAGTTATCTTACTTCGAAAATTGAAAATACTACATATCAATTTAATTTTTTTGTGTGATGTAACCCTTTTCGGTTTTCAGATTTATCCCCTAATGTCTGCTATAAGACCTACCTACCTGAAAAAATTCATGATTCTAGGTCAATGGGAAGTACCCTGTAGGTTTCTTGACAGACGGACAGACAACAAAGTGATCCTATAAGGATTCCGTTTTTCTTTTGAGGTACGGAACCCTAGAAAGTATGAAGTTCTCCCTAGCGAGAAAAAATGTGTTAAGTATGGATGATATTTCCGTTCCGTTTACTGTTGCCGTACTATGTTTATCAACACTCTAGTAAACTCAGCTCTGCTGCTTACGCTATTAAAAAGATTCGACAGATAACTGGCGTGGAAACAGGAATAAAATACTTTGCCTATTTTCCAGTATTATGTCTTACGGAATCTTGCTACAGGGTAAAGCGGCAGGTATTGGAAAAAAATCGTTTTACAAAAAAAAGGCAATACGTGGAATTTATAATTTAAAACCGCGCAATTCCTCTATTCAATTTTTTGGGAAAAAGAATACCTCTCAAAAAGCGAATTGAAAGCATACTTCCAGTAATAAATAAATAATGGCTTAATTGTTTTATTTCTGATGTGGGACGCTCATTTACTGTTCAAAGGAATGGATAACTCACCTTAAGAATTCCGTCTTTGACACTTTGCTCATCATCGGTACCGAAGTATTCTTTTTTCAATCTACCGGTTATTGCGTCTGGATAGGGAGAATTTTCATAGTAGAAAGTGACGGGTGCTATCGTGTCGAACCCGGATATGAACTCTTCATATCGCTTCGGGAAATTGGTTAACCCTGTTGAAGCCAAAATATACATGAACAAAATGCTGATGTTAGCATAAAAAATTGATACACAAGGAACAAAATTATTTAATACTAGCTAATCTAATACGCGCGACTACATTCGCGTGGATTTAATTTTTTTTAATTCCCGTCGGAACTTTGATTTTCCGGGATATAACATAATTAGTCTGTTCGCTTTAAAATAGGTTCTTTAATCTTTTATATTGGACACTGGGTGTTTCTCGGTGTAGCTCTTATCTATACTATAATAATAAGTTTGTTTGTAGGAAGTAATATCTGGAACTCCTGAACCGATTTTGAAAATAATTTTAGCAATACAAAGCTACATTCTTCCTCAGTGACTGTTATATTTTATTTTAAAGCACCCGTGCGAAGCCGGGCGGTAATTTTATAAAGGGGTAAAGTTTGTAAGTTTGTTTGTAGGAATCTCTCTCTGGAACTACTGATTTACTGAACCAATTCTGGAAATTCTTTACACAGTAGAAAGCTACATTATTCCTGAGTAACATAGGCTATATTTTATATTCAAAAAAATTGAAGATCCCTGCGAAAATTGTAATAAGCTCACCGTGCGAAGGCGGGGTGGATCGCTAGTATAATATATAAAAGTAATTTTATCAAACCATGCGTTTGCATTCCATATATAAATGCATTTAAACGTGCGTAGCTCAATCGTTACTAAACAAGCAGGAAAACTCTGTCCTCTTTTATGCTTCTATAATCCTACTAGGTATGTAATTTGCACTTACATACAGATTTCAAGCATCCCTCGTCCTTAGTAAGTCCAGTTAGCCACGGTACGAAAGCTGAAGAAGGTGGCTTGCGAGGATTCCTCGTCAGGAAAGCACCCGGAAGGTCAGGTTCTACGACCGCTTTGAATGTTGTCATCGGCTCGTAATCCCATGACTATTGGAAAAGGAAGTATTCACCGTCAATATCATAACCAAACCATCGCCAGTACATTACTGAACACAGGTCTCCTCTCAGAATGAGAAGGGCTTTGGTCATAGTCCGCTACGCTGACCGAGTGTGGATTGGTAGACTGAATCAGATCAAATCCACGCGTACGAAGTCGCGGGCATCATCTAGTATTTATTTATTAGCTATTACTATAGTCCGTTTTCCCTTATCTTAAAGAAAAGGTAAACAAGTAGCTTCACGTTAAAGTACGGCCCATGCGACGTTGTTATCTCGTACTGATTTCATGCAGTCATGATACGAGTGAAAACTCCAACTCAGAAAATTCAATTAAGGAAAACTAAGGTATACAAAAATTGCCATTACCACCCTATGTTTTTAAACAACAAACACGCAGTTTGCATCAGTACCCTTATTATAAATGCGAAAGTGTGTTTGTTTGTTGGTTTGTTGGTTTATTGGTTTGTTGGTTTGTCCTTCAATCACGTCGCAACGGTGCAACGGATTGACGTGATTTTTGCATGGATATAGATAAGGACCTGCAGAGTGACATAGGCTACTTTTTATTCCGGAAAATAAAAGTTTCCCACGGGGTTTTTAAAAAACCTAATTCCACGCAGACGAAGTCGCGGGCATCAGCTAGTAATATCATAAACGTGCTATACCTACCTAACCACGTTTACTATGAGGTCATCGGCATAATGTACCAAACGACGACGATATAATCAATTTGAGTGTTGTGATTTGATTACCTAAATATATCAAGTGTACTTAAAAAGGCCGTTTTAACGAGCTGTTATGTTAATCGGTGTGAAGAATAATAATAATTTTGAAGTATCAAGGCCTTATCAAAGGTTTATTCATATTGATGGCACGTTAAAAGACCGGTTTTCAAACGACTTGCAACCTTGATGATAGCAACGTTACACAGCAAAAAACGACGCACATCCTAAATAATGTTTTCGAAGAATATCAATCTTCTTAAGACTTAACACTTCAATAAGAGTTGCTCGTTACTAATGCCCAGAATTTATTGTTTAATAAAACTAGACAATTCCCCCGACTTTGCCCGCGTGATTTAGGTTTTTAAAAATTCCGTGAGAACTCTTTGCTTTTCCGGAACCAAAAGTATCAGCCTATATGTCCACAAGATGTTTTTGTAGGTACCTAATTTCGTCAAAACCAGTTAAGCGGGTTGGCCGTGAAGTGAAAAGCTAGCAGACTGAAAGATAGACAAAACGCTTTTTACAGAACACAGAGACATCTAGGTGTTTTAAACTTAGTTTTTTAAACGAACTTACTTTTTCGACACGATCTATCGTCCACATATGTACATAGGGGTTAAAGTATGAAATTGCCGTTTTATTGTAATAGGTACTTCGAATTGACATAGAACCTTCATGGTTTGAGATTTATGAGTGAAACTTTTTTCATACGGTACCTATGTAGTTCTTCTTTAAAAAAATGTGCAACATTCGATTATCAACTTTCAGTTGTTTTTTTTATTCAGCTTAGACAATAAAGATGGATACTTCGAAAATTCGTGTGATTTTTCAATACGAGTTCCGACGCGGAACTAATGCGGCAGAAACAGCTCGCAATATTAATGTTGCGTTTGGAGAGGGGACTGCTAATGAACGCACTGTGCGATTTTGGTTTAAAAACTACCCAGGAATTAGCGGCATGGTTTAACGTTACCTTACCAACAATATTGACTCATTTGCGTCAAATCAATAAAATAAAAAAATATGAAAAAAGGGTGCCTCATGATTTGACTGATCTGCAGAAAGAAACGCGTGCCTTGTTGAATCGATACAGAAATGAAGGAATATTGGATCGAATTGTGACATGTAATGAAAAATGGATTCTTTACGATAATCGTAAGCGGAAAATGCAATGGCTGACCCCAGGTCAAACGCCGCAACAGTGTCCTAAAGCAAAGCTTACCAATAAAAAGGTAATGGTAACTGTTTGGTGGTCTCAGCGTGGTGTTATTCACTATAGCTTTCTCCGATCTGGTCAAGCAATAACGGCAGATGTCTACTGCGCCGAACTCCGAACAATGATAGCGAAACTAGCAGTGAAACAGCCCCGACTTATGAATCGATCTTCACCATTATTGCTCCATGATAACGCGAGACCTCATACAGCACGAGAAACCGTTTTAACTCTACAGGAACTGCAATTAGAAACCATTCGTCACCCTCCGTATTCGCCAGACCTTGCTTTAATAATATCACAAATATAATATAAATTCATGTATTTATTGTTATAATATTAGATTGACATGACAATTTCAAAAACGTTCTATTTTTATTAAGTATGTATAATTTAGACTAATAACGAAGTTAGAGGTTTTACTACATTCCTCCACGGCTATATTAAGACTACATCTCTTCAATCAACCGGCGCGGTGGTTTAATCAGGCGGGTTGTGCGTCTTAGCTGTGGCCGTGGTGTCGACTGCTCTGGAGCCTGCAATTCACCCTCTGCCTGTGTATTCGTCAACTGTAGTTGCGCCCTGTCTGCGATGCTCCGACTGTCCACCACTGGTTCGTCATCCGATCTCTTGGTGCGGATTGCATCGGCGTGCATTCTTTTATAATTGTTTGACGGAGTTTCTATTGCATATGAATACCGGTTTGTTCTTCTCTGTATTACCCCTGGTTCCCATTTATTTTTAGTTGTATTTCTGGTGTATACTTCATCTCCAGGTGTAAATGATCTTATGTCCGCTGCGTTATTAATATTATCTTGAAACTGTTTGAATCTTAGGTTTCTCTTAATATTTGGTCGAACATTGTCTAATAAACATGTCAGTTGTCGTCCAAACATTAGTTGTGCTGGTGATTTACCGGTTGCAGAATGAGGCGTATTTCTATATGTAAAGAGGAAATCTCGCA
Source organism: Maniola hyperantus (assembly GCF_902806685.2). Lineage (NCBI taxonomy): Eukaryota > Metazoa > Arthropoda > Insecta > Lepidoptera > Nymphalidae > Maniola > Maniola hyperantus. The sequence goes on along the minus strand of NC_048564.1, from coordinate 10,853,070 downwards.
GGCGAGATTTCAATGTTATCTGGTCGTTGATGCTAGCAGCCATTCTTGTTTTGAATGTCCGTACCAAGCGTTCAGCTAGACCATTTGTTCGTGGATGATAGGGAGATGATTTTGCATGTGTTATGCCTCTCGTTTCGCAAAATCTTTTGAATTCGTGTGATGTAAATTGGGGTCCATTGTCTGAAACGATCATTTTGGGTAGTCCAAATGTCGTGAAGATACTGTCTAATTTGTCACAAAGTTTCTCGGTGGTGATTTTTGTCATAGGGTAATTTCCACCCATTTGGATAGGGCATCTTGCAACACTAACCATTGTTTGCCTTCGAATGGTCCAGCGAAATCTATATGAATTCTTTCCCACGTACTATCAGGTATAGACCACGAAAAAACTGGAAGTTCGGGAATGTTTGGACGGTTTTCCTGGCATTTATGGCAGTGTTTTTTAATAAAAATAGAACGTTTTTGATTTCTTTCATTTGTTTCCAAATATGCTCGGCCAGTTTTGATGCAACAGCTTTCAAAATGTCCAATGTTTCCGCACTCTTTGCATGCATGTTGTTTTGCTACACATTCGTTGACTGTGTGCTTGTTATTTTTTCCACAACGTTTACATTGTGTTGAACGTAGTTTACGTATATTCTTACTGTGTTTATTTTTGTGATTCCCTTTTTTAATCTTTTTAATAGTTTCTTCCTTGGGCATATCTGATTCTGCTAATTCTCGAGACTGTGCAACAGCGAATATTTGGGCAAATGTTACTTCTTTTGTTTGACCGTCTATAATTTGTAAAAGATCAGGCCATTTTTGTCTCAAGTCGATTTGTAGCTGTTGATGATTTATCCCAGTTGCAAAACGGTCCCTTAATTGTCGCTCTAGCAAGGTATCGTCGTATCCACAATCTTTGCTTAACTCCTTCAATCTGTTTGCATATTGTTCCATGTTCTCAGCAGTTTGTCTTGTGCAGTTCCAAAATTCTGCTAGCGCTTTATACCTTGTTTTACGAGTTTTGTATAACTCTAAGAGTTTAGTTTTAATATCTTCGTATGTACTTTTCTCGAAATTAGGAATAAGAGCCGTTTTTAACTCATGGTACGTTTCTGGTGTAAGACATGTCAATAGGACATCTTTTTGTAGTTCGGTGTATTCCTTACCACCAATGTTGCATTTTGCTTCGAAAAAATCAATGAAGCTGTCTATTGACGTAGTCGAAGGGTTAAACTTGCCCTTAAATACATTTATTATTGCAAGTTTACTTGCCTTGTTTGTTGATATAGTTGTTTCCAACTCCGTTGCATCATGTTTAGTTGGTGTTGGCGTTGCGTAGCATTGTTGTTGGTTTGTAAGTAATTTTATCAGTTCCGAGATTTGTTTTTGTTGTTCAATCTGGTTAGATAAAACTTGTTGTATTTGTTCCGTGTTCATTTTGCCATATTTCTCGTCGCCAATTTAATAATATCACAAATATAATATAAATTCATGTATTTATTGTTATAATATTAGATTGACATGACAATTTCAAAAACGTTCTATTTTTATTAAGTATGTATAATTTAGACTAATAACGAAGTTAGAGGTTTTACTACACTTGCTCCAACGGACTACCATTTGTTTCATGATTTGGACAATTTTCTGCGTGATAAAAAGTTTTCTGCTCAGGAGGCAGTGCAAAATGCTTTCACACAGTTTGTCGAATCTAGATCACCAGAGTTCTATCGCAAAGGCATAAATGAGCTTCCTATTAGATGGCAGCAATGTATAGATAATAATGGTAATTATTTTGATTAAATAAATATGTTAAATTTAAAAAAAACTAATTTTTATTTTTCAGTACAAGTCGGCAATTTCCTACTTTAACCCCTAATATTACATGAGTTATTTAAAAAGATGCTTACGTAAAATAAAAATTCTGTGCCTATAATTTCATAGCTGTCCAAGTTTCGAAGACACTCGATCAAACGTTCAGATGGTGACGGCGGGCAGTCGAGAAACTTGGCGAGACGGAAAGCGTTCCTCCTTGCCTCACCAGGGGGAGCTTCCGCCCATGGCACCAATGCTGTGCCAGATTCTGAGATCGCTTTATGGAATAGTCCTGAAAGTTAAAGCAGAAAGTCAAATGCCAAACGCAATACTTCTTTTCAAAAATGGAAGATTAATATTGACACCCAAAATAGATAAAAACGTGAAACGCAAGAATTGTGGTTAAATGCTGAAAAACAACTTAATAAACGTGTAAAAGTGTATGATTACAAATCGCAAAGAAAATCGGGCTGAGTTTGGCAGAGCGTTCGGCGGGGTGATTATGTATCTCGCGACAGGCTTGCGACAGGCGTGCAATAGCCACAAAGCAAAATAAGAAGAAGAAGAGAGACAGCAAATGAACTCTCGCATCGCTACTGCTGTCGCGTTGCTGTCGCTACTGCAACGTTTTACGTAATCACCCGGTCCCCGCTGAATCATCGCTGACAACAGCCGCCGCGCGCTATCGAGCGCAATCTAAGCGTTTTTATGTAAATGTGCACCTTACAGCAGCTATAGTATTTAGGTCTATAAGTTTTTTATGCTTTGAATAAAAATATACTAAAGACATCGTGAAACTTCTCTATTACAATAACATTGAAAACGGAGAAAATTGAATGCATAAAATCGAATTTCAAGATTCAAAGATTTTGTCTTCTCGACGAAAATATTATAATGTGGCTAGTTCCACTAACAAGTGAATTAACGGTTTTTTTTCATCCTGGGTCTATGGCGAACATTATGTAACTTTTGATGAGAGGCATACCATGTCTAAACTTACCAGTACTTGTATCCGACAACATGTGGAAATTAACGCTAGCTCCGCCTGCACTCTCGCCAAATATCGTAACAGATTGGTTGTTGCCACCAAAGGCGTAAATATTCTTCTGAATAAAACGAAGTGCTTCTTGTTGATCTTTCAGACCGTTGTTACCGGGACAATGTTCATCCTGGGTTGAGAGAAATCCTAATGGACCTAAAAACGTTTACAAATATTAATATGAACATGGACCTTCTTAATATTTTTGCAGTAGGTAATGTTCGCAGTTTCCATCGCGGAAAGATGAGATAGGTACGCAGCTAGATATGGATCTGGACTCTAATACAAAATTATTTGCTTTTGTAACATTGAAAGAAAGAAAATGTATTTATTTGTTGTTGGTGCCACAGATAATAACAAAGCATGTACAAATGGAACATTTTCATCTGTGATCATCAGCATAATGTCTTACATCATATTATTATGCGTTAAAACGCATCAAATGCAGGTCGCTGATTTTTAGCTGTGACCCGGAACACCAACATTGACTTGTGACATTGCCTTAGTCGTCGTCGTCATCAACCAATAGACGTCGACTGCTTGACAAAGATTACCACGAGTGGCGTTTATGTCCAGCACCTTCTAACGAGTGGGGGACTCCCAACAGTGCTTCTTGCGCATTACAGAACCTCACCGCAATCTATTAGTTCTCTGCAACATTCCTCTACAAAAATCTATACGTATTCTCTGAATTAAAAGAAGTTTAATGAATATCCATCCATCCAAATGATTTATCATTTTAAAAATGGTTATTGTTGCATATTACGTTTTAATATTTCAATAATAATTAGTGCATACCCAATCTATAGTTCATAGCCACATAAACTACATCTCTATCAAGAAGATGTTCAGGGCCATACATTTCTGTAGTTGCATCTCCGCACATCCAACCACCGCCATGGATGAACACCATAACTGGAAGAAGGTCTTTCTCAGCAATTGGTTCCTAAAATAAAGTAAAATAATGCAAATGTTGTTCAAGTGGAACAGCTAGTTGTACCACCTACATCATGGTACCACTACCATACCATTAGGTACCACTTCTGCAAGGAAAGAACCGTGGGCACATTTGTATGAAGCTGAGGCTATTTTACCAACAGATATGTTTGTCAAATAAAGGCTTTTGTATGTCCTAATAATTATCATTTATATTATTATGGAACCAAATTGAAACTCAAGTGCAAAACAAAGAGTTTTGAGCAATTTTGAATGTTTCAGCACCATAGTAATTTATATGTTTGTTAGTATTTCGAGCGTAATTTTTTAAATATTTACTACCACGTGATCTTACTTGGTAAAACAATTTTACCTTATTCATGTATTATTCTACAGATTAATAATTTAAAAGGATGGATTATAAATTATAATACCAATTTTGCCTACGAATTGAACTGGGCAATGAAACGGAATACGGTATTAAAACTTTTGACTTTAGCCCAGAATGCCCATGGTTCTTTTGACAGTGGTCCATTTGCGGTAGTGGCAATTGCTGTAATTGCCTGAATTTATGGTATTTTCTTGCCTGTTGCTAAAATATAAGCCAGGGAGCCGCTGGATTTAGGCGGCGCAAGACCGTGGCGAGCTGGACATAGGTCTCTGCAAGAGACCTATGTCCAGCTGTGGACGACTATTGGCTGATGATGATGATAACGATCGTATTTTAGCTATAGTGTATTTTATACTTTAGCGTTAGAGTGTCAGCCGTCTAAAATCAGCTGGAATTACTCACATTATTAGTAAAAGGCGTGTAAACGTTAAGATAGAGGCAGTCTTCCTGACCAACAATTTCGTCTTGTCGGGTGTAAGGATTTCTCTGCACACAAATGGGGCTGACATTTGTCGCGTCCCAAGTTCCCTCCCACGGAGAAACAGGAACTGGGGCCTGTGGAAAACAAAAGCTATCGAGCATAATAGTCACACACAGTCACAGTTCACCTGTCAAATGTGACCTACATTTGACGCTAGCTAGGTTATGAAACGACTGCAGATCTAATAGCGTGGTGGTAAAAATGCAACTAGCGTGGTGCCTAAAGTCCCTCTCGCTCAAGCAGAGATTCTTGTGAAATGTTATTCCTTCTATTTGACGTTCGCTTCGGCTATTGTAGCCTAGTATACTGCAACTCACCATTGCACAATAACTTCAAAAAGAAAAATTGTATTAAATTTTCAAAACAAATCAATTATTTCTTTAAAACATTTGAGTCACATAACCACTTCACCATAGATTAATTATTGGTCTCGCTCCGCTCACTTCACGTTGTTTGTCAAGATCTCACGTACAAAATACATCTTGACAAACAAAAAAATGGCCACTGTAATAGGAACAAAACACCTTCTAATAAGAGCTAAAATGCATTTAGCTATCTCGTTGTAACAGTAAGAGTCACAATAGGGATACTCCTACAGGTATTTGTTCTGAGAAAACGACTCTGATTTGAATCCGAACCTTTTTTTTATCTTTTTTCTTTTTATCTTCTACCTCGAAAGTACTCAAAAACTTCTCCGATTTTTGTTTTTTTCATAGTATTGTTTTTAAATCAGAAATCATTTGAAGCGGGGAATTAATAGTTTTAACAATGTGTATCATATTACTTTTAAAATTGTTAAGTAGTGATAGTTTTAATGAATAGTTAATTATAGTGGTAGACTTAATTGACTATTCAAAAGCATTATGTCATAGGTTATTTGTTTTTTTTTTAAATTAAAGTTTTTGTATCCATTTGAGAAGGTGCAGACACACTAGTGTTTTAGTAGGTATTTTGCTACTGGACTAAGAGCCAGCGCATGCCAGACCTCATAAAAAATGCGTTATATAATAAAGAAAACCTGGCACGCGCTGGCTCTCTCTATACGTAAGTAGGCTACAAAACACTCAACTGGATAACCAGTTGAGTGTATTGTAGCCTACTTACGTATAGAGAGAGCCAGCGCGTGCCAGGCTTTCGTAATTTTATAACGCATTTTTTATGAGGTCTGGCATGCGCTGGCTCTTAGTCCATTAGTAAAATACCTACTACAACACTAGTGTATCTGCACCTTCTCAAATGGATACAAAAACTTAAATTTAAAAAAAATTTCAAATAACCTATGACATAATGCTTTTGAATAGTCAATTAAGTCTACCACTATAATTAACTATTCATTAAAACTATCACTACTTAACAATTTTAAAACTAATATGATACACATTGTTAAAACAATATTAATATTAATTCCCCGCTTCAAATGATTTCTGATTTAAAAACAATACTATGAATACCTATAATTTGTGTTTTTGCACACTGGAACAAGACAATAATAAAAAATAGTTTTATTACTTTTCCATGTTGTGAATAGCTATTAAAACTAAAAATCCGTATAAAACCCAAATGAAACTGTTAAAGTTATGGTAAATAACAAACACTGGCCGTGTCTTGTGACGTCATTAGAGTCTCACGAAAAATGTCGGCACAGTACAGACAGGGAAAACAATGTTTTAAATGTTACTTAGTTTAAAAAAAATTAAGTATTTCCAATATAATTTATTTGCTATGCTATAACGGTGTAAAAAGTTAATAAAAAAAAAATACGTGGATAATATTCCCTTTTGTTTAATGTAAGACTTATATGATATAAATAATAATTGTGTTATGTAATATTGTTTAATAACTAATAGTGCCGAAAATGTAGTACAAACAAAATGTGAAGAAATAAAATAAAAAACCTATTTATTATTATTATTGTATGTGATTTCAAACGGATCGATCCCTAGGCTGCGCAGGCAGATCCAAGGCCAGAGTTGTCTTTACTCGATGCCGTGGCTTCTTATTACAACTTATCGCATGTCCAAACCATCACTATCCTTATTATTAACCAGCTGATGCCCGCGATTTCATCCGCGTAGATTTAGTTTTTAAATATCCCGTGGGCACTCCTTGATTTTCCGGGATAAAAGTAGCCTATTTCACTCTCCAACTAACTATTATCCATACAAAAAATCACGTCGATCTGTTGCACCCCTCGCACCTTTCTACCCGCCTTCTCCACTCCTGTCCCGTTTGGCAATTTATATTTATATACCGATTTTAAAGCCCAATGCAATTAGGAATGTTAGCAGAATTTTGAAGCAAGCAGAGCAGAATCGCGTCAGTTTAGTCATTTCCTTTTCTAACCGACTCACAGTGAATCGTCTAGAACAAGCTAGCTGGACAAAAACATTTTTTTGTGGATTCTAATTATTATAGCTATGAAAAATGATATTTTGTTGTGATACTGCATAAATTATAAATAAATAATTATTTAAAGGTTTCAGAATTTTTTAAAATAAAAAATCAAATTTGGTGTAAAAAATAATATGATTAAAATCAGTAATATAATAACAAGTTAAAGAAGAAAATAAAACACAACATAAAATACCAGTTAAAATCACTTAAAACTACCTTAAAATAAACAAAACCTAAAAGTATACAATAATATAATTAATCAGAGCACTCATCATCACTTTCACAATCAGACGAATCAGATATCACGTAATCTTCTTCATCACACGGTTGAATATTACGTGATTGATGTGTTGGTATTGAAGGAGGGACAATCAAATTTAGTACTTCTACTGGTAATTTCTCAGTCTTCTTTCTTGGCACTTCTCTGAGTGAGTTTATTACAGGATCGGATGTTATCAAGAGCATATACAACAAGTCTGCACTTCAATCAAACGTTCAACAGTTTTATTCAAAATAGCTTGAAGCTTAATATCAGCGCGCGTTTCGGTCACGGAAATGTCTTCCTGCGAAGGATAGCACGATTTTTTGGCTTTACAGAGACTATGATAAGATGGAAACACTTCATGTCCCGCCTTTAATGACCACTTTCGCGTCTTTTTATAAGCGTGACTGGTACACCTAGAATCTACATAATAAGCTAATGCCTCGTCAATATTTAATCGCCTACCACTACAGACATCACCACCAGATTTCCTTTTTTCTGGAGATTCCGAACTTCTTATCAAAGAAGCTACGTTTCTGTGACCCGACAAACGATGTGCCACTTCCGCAGCTGTAGTTAACTCACAAGCACTGCGCGATTGCACTAAATCTTCAACCCTGCGTTTTTTGGTTTTGAAAGATGTTTCTTCAAAATTCTTTTTAGGTCTCCCTTGAGGCCGACTTCCTTCAGATGATGTGGAAGGACAAGCCTGATGTATGCTAACTTTAAATTGTATGTCTGTCCCCTCGAGCCAACTTTTATTTTTCTGAAGAAAACGATCCTCCACCATTTTCGATGCAGCCCACTTTTCAGCTAATTTTGACGAAACACTTGCTATTTGTGACTGAATACTCCTCCGTGAGTCAGGAGTCATATCAGTTATAGAAAATTTTTCAGTAATAAAACTCATTAGACGAGCATTTCTCTCTTCTTTGGCATGTTTCCGTCACTCTTCGAAAAATTCTATTTTCGAAATGGAATGCACGTGTTCTGAAAAAAATTTATTACGATGAATTGGAATCGTTGTAGTATTAAAATTATATATCATATTGAAGCTTAGAGTAGTAGCTATATTATATAAAAAAATTAGACTGGATACATGTGGATACAAAAAGTTACATTCCTTGGAAATAAAGATATTTAAAAAAGACGACTTTTTTTGAGTGTTTTGTTTAAAAAATTTTAGACTACACATTATCTGTTATTAGAATCAATTTGAAGTAAAATAAGAAAGTACTTACCCTCTAAAGTAAAATCCATCATAGCAGAAACTATAATATTCAGCACAAATTTTAATAGGTGTTCTCGAAAGCACTGCACAATTGCAACTAAATTGTTTACGTAAATGTAATTACCTTATCACCTGACTTCAAATGTGTATAACTTATCGTAATGGAATGTTTGGCGTAATTATTACCTGGATTAATGATCCCTGGGTAATCATTAGTGACAAATGACCATCAATTAAGTGATTCTTTGAATTGACTTTTGTCCACCTAGCTTGTTCTAGGCGATTCACTGTGCGACTTAGCAGGCCAGTTTCTAAATCACCACGATTAAGGATTTAGGAATGCAATTCCTTACAGCATCAGGATTAAGGAGTTGGGTCGTCGAGTTTAACGATAAAGTCTTTACTTGGTAGGTACCTCCATTATCAATTTGTAACCGACAGTTTCTTAATCCTATCAGTTTTGGTGGTCAAAACCCTTCCGCATCAGGATTGAGGACTTGGAATCCAAATTTACTATGGGACAAAGTCGCAAAGTTTCTCTATCGATTAATAAAATTCAGAAATTTCGGAGTTTTTCGTGTTTGTAGAAAAACAGAACACCTCCTTATTTGAAAGTCGGTTAAAAACTAGCTTATGTTACTCCTTGGTTAATCCTCTACTTGTCTGTGAAAGACCTGTCAAAGTAGGTTCAGCCATTCGAAAGATTAGCCCGTTCAAACAGACAGACAAAAATTTTAAAAACGTTTGATTCTGTTATGGCACAGTTTAAGTGACATATGCTACTTTTTATTCCCCAAAATAAGAATTCCCACGGGATGCTTAAAAAACTAAATTCACGCGAACGAAGTTGCGGCATCAGCTAGTAAAACATATTTATGCCATTCACACCAACGGCTAGAATGCCTTAACAAACAGTTAATTGGAAATTAATTACCTGGTAATTTGTGTTGTATGCTAAGCAACTAATTAACACATTTGTCTGATTCCAAAACACTTAAGCCTGAGCCGTACCTATCTACGGAGTGGAGTGGAGCCGAGTTTTTAGGGTTCCGTTCCCAAAGGGTAAAACGGAGCCCTATTAATGTCACTGTACTGTCTGTCTGTCGGTCCGCTGTCACGGGTCTCTAGCTTGTAGACGAAATGAGTTACAAACCTGACATTTTGGTATTTGGTGTAGAATGTTGACCCAAAACCGAATATTGAATTAGAAATTCCATTTAATTTTTTCCAGAAGGGCTCCCATACACATGAAAAAGGAGCTGGCAAAAAATAATCTTACTCTAGTCCGTGGGGTTTGGGGTATCATTGTCTTGAGCTCATTGCGTAGAGCTTACGAATATACTTTTTATTCTATATTTTTAAAATAAAGACTGGGAACCGTCAAAAATGTGTTTTAGACCATCTATCTCAAAACAAAACTAGTTAGGAATATGCGGTACATTATGTATTCAGTATACATAATGTACTAGTTTTGTTTTAAGATAGATGGTATTATGGATTTACACAACCAATACTGAAAACAACGATCCACAAAGCAGTATTGTAAGCTGTGAATAAATATTTACGGCACCGTCAAATAGCGAGGCCAGACTCCCATACGGCCGGGGTTTTTATAATAACTTAAACTCGGCCTTATTTACTTTGAGTCAGGCGACGCGGCCGCTACGGTCCGCCGCCTCTATGCCTATTGATAACTAGCTTATGCTCGCGACTCCCCCCGCCTGGACTATACAAAATTTCAAACCTCTATTTCACCCCCTTAGCGGTTGAATTTTCAAAAATCCTTTCTTAGTGGATCTATCTGATCTAACTGATCCGTCCAGTAGTTTGAGCTGTGCGTTGATAGATCAGTCAGTCAGTCAGTCAGTTATAAAGTTTACTTTGAGTAGTTACAAAAACCGATCAAGTGAGAGTCGGACTCGCACACGAACGGTTCCGTCCCATCGTACAAGATTTTTTTAATCGCATGGCGGCCATTTAGCAATTTTTATTATTAATTGTTGTTAGAGCGGCAATAGAAATACACTGTGAAAATTTCAACTTTCTACCTGTTACGGTTCATGAGATGCATTCCGCTGACAGACCGACAAACGGACAGGGGAGGCTTAGTAATACCTGTGGTAATACGGTCCCTTCGGGTACTTCTGTACCCGATGCTGTTAAAGATGCTGCGCCTAGGCTCCAATTTAGTCTGCACTTGTAGCTACGTTGCGCCTATTACGTAACTCTAATGAGTTGCTAGGTTTAAAGTATAAACGGGTATGCCCCCGCTTCAATCTTATATCTCCAACAGGAAAACTGTTTAAGGAATAGCGGTGAACGCGGAAATCTACCTACTGCCGCGCGTTTTCATAAAAAATGCTTTCAGTTTGCTGAAATGTGCTTTCCGAAGAGGTGCATTTTCCCTCGCACATAAAAGAATAAGTGGACACGCTGGTACTTTGTGGAACATACATATCACAGACAGGGACTATATTGGCTAAGCTAATTAATTTTTATCCCAGGAAAACAAAAGGGGTTTTCAAGATTTTAAAACTACGCATTACAAAATCGCGTGTAAAACCTAGATAAACCTTTCAGTACCTTAAACCTTAAATCTCCAACAGGGGGAGATGCATACGGGACAGCGGTGAAGGCGGAAATCTGCCTGCCACCGCGCGTTTTCATAAAAAATCCTTTCAGTTCACCCAACGGAGTGTTCCGCAGCGGTACATTTTCACTTGCACATACAAAAACAAGAACTCCATTGAGTAGCCACAACGCGACCCGGCGGCACATCGCGAACCGTTACTCACGGAAACAAAAAATGAATGAAATCTCAACTTGACACCGCGCGGTTAAATAAGAATAGATGAAGCATAGAATACATAAATACACTAAGCCTTCGGACACACCGAGGCCCAGTCTAATCTCTGAATTAAATCACTACCCCTATTATAAATGTGAAAGTGTGTTTGTTTGTTGGTTTGTCCTTCGATCACATCGTAACAGAGCAACGGATCGACGTGATTTTTCGCATGGGTATAGTTTAAGACCTGGAGTGGGACATAGGCTACTTTTTATCCTGGAAAAAAAAGTGTCGACGGGATTTTTAAAAACCTAAATCCACGCGTACAAAGTCGCAAGCATCAGCTAGCAGTATTTAAACATAGTTGCAGCTAACGTATTTGTGTGTTCAGAATTTTACAAATTCTAAAAATGTGGATTTCAATACGAAATGAACACTTTAAGTACATGCTACAAACCTATATCGTCAATAGTGATATTTCACTTGGTTCTTTTAAAGATTCTTTTTATTATTATTTTTCTAGTTAAAAACGATTTCTTTGATTTCTATGACAATTTTTTGATTTCATTTTCATTAAATGGTATTTTCGTATTTATTTCAACTCAATAGCCCTGATAGTTTTTAAGTTATTGCTATTTATTGACAGAAGGAGTTCATGCATATGGAGGAATAAAAAAACATCGTCTTTTGGTATATACGGACTTTATGACTGGGCACATTGTATGGACTAAACCAGCTCGGTTCAACTAGTATATACTAAAACACGGGATAAAATTCCACTTTTGGCAAATAAATATTTTTCATTTTCATTATAGATTACCAGTAGATGTCTTTGACTTTAGGCTTTAGAGCCGGATGAATTTATAGGTTTTTCCTTAAGGGTTTTATATAACATTTAAATAAGAAACAATAAATATTTTTTCACGTATAAAAAGTAGCCTAGATCACTCCTTTCAAACCTCCTCCTGCTTTACCTGGCTTCAAAAGTTTCATCAACATTGATTCAATTATTGTGAAGATTAGCTCGGACAAAATAATCAATTTTTTTTAAATGTTTGTGTGTATTTTTGATTTGTTATAGTAATCTAACTATATTATTATAACTGAAAAGTCGCTTATTATCATCAATACACTTCCAAAAAGAAGAAGGTTCTCAATTCGACTCGTTCTTACGTGTTATCTTTATGATCGAACTTCAAGTCCTAACTCATTAATCCAGAGGCAGCACATATTTACTGCACGTATTCCACGGGGATTCAGTTTTCCCGCACAGACGAAGTCGCGGGCAAAAACTGGTATAAAATAAAAATATTTTATCTCGGCTCATAGAAAGATAAGTAATAATATTTTCAACAACAAAAGGTGTACCTACTTATCAGTTATCAGTATATTGGTCGACAAAATATGATAACGTCGTGCCTGTCGGCGATGTACAAGTGCCTAGAAGTTGTCATCAAAAAATATGTAATCACCACGTTTAAGGAACGGAATTATTAAAATGTATGAAATATATGGCATGCTTCAATAGCAACATTATATCACACTGACAGAAAGACAGTACTGCCACCATAACCAAACAAGTAGCTCTGCCAGGGTTGTCCTTTGAAATTCAATAGGTTTAAAATAAAAAAACAGAAACAGAAAATTGTTTATATTTATAATTATAGACTGATTCAGTAACTAAAGACAATAGGTACATATCACCTAAGGTATAAATACAAATTTCAAAAAGGTAAACATTTAGAATAACTTCACAAAAATTAGTCAGTCTGTCTCGTTTATCTGGTGGGAGGCTTCGGCCGTGGCTAGTTACCACAGCCGTGCGGTCAAGCGACATAGCGTTCCGGTACGATGCCGTTTAGAAACCAATCAGAGGTCCATGATTAATAAAACTTCCCCCTTCCAAGTTAGCCCGCTTCCATCCTACAGTGCATCGCCACTTGCCACCTGTTATATTATGTATCGACTGTTATATCATGCTTACCTGGTTTTCTCTATTAGGTAGACCCCACTACGATTTTCAAAAATTCAACTCAATCGTAGATAGGTAAGTCCAACTATTATGCAGTACCTATCTACTATCTGAAAATTGCATTTAAACTTATTAACACATATGTTAAGATAGCATGCACTGAGCTTTCAAGAAACTAAATAGAGACCATATGTGTTTCACTAAGTGTCTAAAGCCTGCCTTTGCGTGTGTCGCGGTAATTTTTCAAGGATAAATGCCTGGTATTATGATCGTTATTGTTATAATATGCACATAGATAATTTGTATTACGCACTTAGGTAAAGGAAAATGTAACGGAAATAGAGACTTAAAAACAAGTTATACAGTTTAAAACTACACAACACTATTAAAAACTAACTCTTAAAAATATATCGCGGACGAACGATAAACTATTTCATATAATATTACTATTTAAAAAAGACTTTTCCTGACTGACGGACTGATCTATTATTAATGCACACCCTAAATCGCTGGGGTTAGAAACATGATATTTTGAGAGAAGGTTCCTTTTATAACGTAGGCACCCACTAAGAACAGATTTTTGGAAACTCAACTCCTAAGAAGGTTAAATAGGAAATGGAAATTTATTAAAGTTAAATTGGTGAAAATTGGTATTCAAGCTTTAGGTCAAAACTTTTAAATATATAATGATATATTAGACGAGAAATTTGATCGAAAAGAAAACGCCATGTTCATATTCTTTGGAACTATTAATTCTTACTGCCATATGGCTGTAGTTAGTAGTAGTTTCAGTGGGATTCACATGTGGCCAAGCTGCAAATGAATTTTTAGAAAATCTTATAGGTACTTGGCATATCCAAGTATATTACATTTATCCCCACATTTAACATCACTCGCATGGGATTAGTAAGAGGTGTACCTGTAGACTGGCACCTGGATGAGTTTATTGACTCTGTGGAGCTCCCTGTAGGCTACGGGGAGACCCTCAAAGCTTGACGTTTAAATCGCAAGGTTATATCTAACAATGTCGTGACCTGGGCTCCAACCCAATCCATTGTTCTGACATTTAGAGGGCAAACTCTCCCTCCTAGATCCACCACCACCACATATCTCTTTCACGTGAAAACTTACAGGCTCCCCACCATCCAATGCATGAATTGCTGCCGGTTTGGCCACATAAAAACTCAATGCAGATCAAATCCTCGCTGCTTCAAATGCTCCCAGCCTCATTCATTCTTGTGAAGTATCTATTGAGAACTCAACATGCCTACTCTGCTGTGGTACACATATGGCTACAATTAATAAGAGCTGCCCTGAACACTCTCGGCAGCAGTCCATAAAACTTGTCATGTCCGATTAAAATTTGTCTTACCAAGACGCCTCCTCCCGCTTCCCTACCATTCGTCGCTCCTATGCCGATATGGCCAAGAAATGTTTACCACTCCCTCATATTCTCCCATTTTTAATCCTGTTAGACCTCTTCCTACACAAACCCCATTCAAGCCTTACATGCAAACTGTCGTACGTTCCCCTCGCCCCAGATCCCAACCAGCAAAGGGGTATGATAGGCAAGCTCATCAGGACATCAAACGCAACTTACCTTCTTCCACACCCAATAATTGTGCTTTGAATGCAGAACGTGATCATTCCTATGCTATATCATCCAATCACTACCCCAATTATAAATGAGAAAGTGTGTTTGTTTGTCCTTCAATCACGTCGCAACGGAGCAACCGATCGACGTGATTTTTTGCATGGGTATAATTTAAGACCTGGAAATGGACATTCTTCTCATCAAATCCCTTACCAATATCCTCGAAAAGATAAATCAAAACTCCCCACCGTCCAACGTTGCTGAAATTATTATCAAAACCACTTCTTTCTTATCCAATGGCTTCTCTGGAAATACTTCAATAGAATAACCAAAGTATACGTCGAAAAAACATGAACTTATTCATCTTCTAAATGAACACAAGCCCGCTATCGCTGCTATCTCTGAGACATGGCTGTTGCCGGACTCTCGCTTCAGGGTATCAGGCTTTGCCTGTCTGAGCGATGACAGGGATGACGGATATGCAGGTAGAGCTATTCTTGTCAGGCGCTCCCTTGCAAATATCGGGAAAATAGTCTTAGTATGCAAGGGCATACTAAGACTATTTCCCCGATCCTCATCCACGTTAGTATGGGATGGAATGAAAAGATACCGGCAATCTGTCTCCTCTAGTGACCCAGTCTCCAAAATTATGGAGCACTTGATTAAAAACCGCCTGGAATGGATAATAGAAAGCAGAGGCTTAATTGTCAGGTCTCAGTTTGGCTTTACAAAGGGCCTTGGTACAACCGACAGCCTTGGAGTTCTCTCGACAGACATTCGAATAGCCCTCGCTAAAGGAGAGTACCTTGTGGGTGTATTCCTAGACATTGCAGCAGCTTATGATAATGTTCTTCTCCCGGTACTCAGGCAACAGCTGAGCATCCCGCCTAGATTAACTCAAATCATATTATATGCAACTTTCTACCATCTAGAACCATTCTGGTGAGAACTAAATCCCTAAATCTTCCCCCCAGAATGGTCTGGAAAAGTGTCCCTCAGGGTTCGATTTTGAAGAAAGTTTCCTGGATACATAATCCAAGCATTTGCATTTTGTTCTAGGAGTGAGGGCGAGAAGAGATATTCATTTTTTGTCACAACCTTGAAGTCACTGTTGGTAGATCTAGTCGATGATGCATCTGCTAGAGACAGACAGGTGAATGAAGCCAATCTGGACAAATCTAATGACTGTAATATAAACACAACAATCTTGGACATAGCTGAAATTTCGAATAGTATCAACTTAGGAAAAAATCACCACTTAGAAAAATTCTGAACAATTTTGGGACATAGAAAATAATCTATATAGATAAGTGAGAAATCTCCGTTCTGATCCGTTTTTGAAGTAGGGATGGCGATCTGAGATCGATTAATCGAAGAATCGATTTTTCGAGCAGAAAATATCGATTTTTTAAATCGATATGAAGTACTGTGTCGATTCACTGAATCGATATATCACCCTTGAAAATCGACATTCGATTTTTTCTGTTTTGGTATAAACCATACAATTATTTGCATTTAGTTGATTATTTCAAGGTAAAATTTTGTATGAACTTTGCCGATATTCTTTGCATGCCTTGTATGGAAGTTGCATGTATTCTTGAAAAAAACCAGTCACACGATAAGGAACAAAAAATAGGTTTGCTGCGTCTCTGTTTATCACATTAGTAACTTTATCTGTGCTCTCTTTTTAGTGTGAATGAGAAAGCAAACGTTCCTACATCTATCTTTATTACTCTATCTACGACTCTAAGGGAAGGAACAAGGAAGAATAGTTTGACTTCTGTCAGTGTCAAGTGTGACGTTCAAATTAGAAAATTTTGATTTTTCCTTGCTTCAGTATATATAATGTAGTCTGTGGCAGTGAATGTGCCTGAATTATAAGAGTGCTGCCGGTTAAAGAGTTAACTACTCATAAACTCGCGAGATGGCTGTATGTTTAGTATCCTTTACTCGCCTCTCTTTAATAAAAAAGTTACGTTTGTAGTCTTTGACTTTATGTATCTATAATCTGTGACGATTGATATTGCATTATTCATTTGTTGTTGTCGTTTAATGAATACTGTTATTAGCGTAATATAAGTATTTTCATGATTGATTTTCATCAGATTTTCATGTAGTGTTTGTTGCGAAATAATAACTAATTGAGAGTAGGTAAGTAAATAAGTAAAGCTCTTCTTATTTTTTACTTTGACGCTATTATTTTCTTATTAATATTATAATATTAAGATATCGTTAATTGCAATATTAATCTTGTTTTTAGTAAAATTGATACAAATTTACATTGTAAACGCAAACTTGAAAAAAAGATCGATTTTTTAAGAATCGATTTTGTAGGCCTCGATTTTTTCGTGAATCGATTCATTAGACTACGATTCGAATCGATTTAAAAATCGATCTTTTTCGTAAAGAATCGCCATCCCTATTTTGAAGAGAACTCTTTCCGTTAAGTGTAACTCGAGTTGCAGGTAAGTGTGTTGGCACCATTCTAGTTTGAGTGGACTATGTTACTGGGGGCTTTTCAATAGTTTTAAGTCATGGCCTAGTTTTAAGAATGGCCTAATGTTTGTCAAGAAATGCTACAAAATAGACATTACATAGACGCTGAGGTGGTACAAAACGTTTTATTAAAATTGAAAAGTCGCCTCCGCGATTCCAAAATATTGAACAGAGCAAGTCTCTGGGCTTGTGCACATTATTGGACCCTCGCTTTAAATTAGAAATGTTTAAATCCGGTACATACAAAATGCCATTAAAGAATACTGCCACGATTTAATGGCACGCATTTTATCGAAACAGGTCACGCCTACAGTGCAAACAACACCTGCAACTGTTTCCGGAACGAGTATTTGGAGTAAAGTCCATAGAGAGTTATGCAGCACTAGTGCCAGGGTCGTCTTTATCCAAAGCGATCAGAGATGCGACTGTACTTGGGGACAGTCAGACAGTGGTATTAGTTATTTAGCGCCATCTATGAAAATTTTATCAAACGTTGGCTAGAAACTTCCTCATTAGGCGCAATTATAGATTTGAAAGACCAGTTATTAAAAACTAGCACTACTTGTATTCCAATTATAAATGATAATTAAAATTATATAATTAATATACCTGCAAGGTCAGAACAGCAAGTTTAGTTACCCATCGATCAACATTCAGGCGATGCTGATGCTCTATCTAAAATTAAAATTAATGCTTTCAATTCAGACGAAGAAAATCTGTCACTAATAGTTAACGTAGATCAAAATACATATGAGTCACAGTGATTCATCGACAGTAACTATATCAGATGTAAGTCGAACAGCAACCACTAGTGCCATAGAATTTAATGTCAATTTAAATGATTTCCACGTGCGATCAGAATCTAGTAAAACAGATACAATTCATTCAGCTATAAATCCAGAACTATCTGGGATACCGATTTTGAATGAGGCCATAGACAGAAAACCCATTAAACCTGTTTTACAGCTAACACAAACCCAGGATGCCCCGTTTCAGGAATTAATAATTTACCTTTTTTGTATTGAGGGAAAAACTTATTTGACTCTTATTGACGCAAATTAGGTCAGACGATTCAAGTTCAAAACCAATCTAACCCTGAAGTGGTCCGTGCTTTGATGAAGTACTTTTCATTTTACTAAAAAAATTAGCTCTGATTCCGACGCTGAATTTAATAACGAATTGATAAAATAATTTTTTATGTTTACATAAAGTTGAAATTCACATTGGCACGCCTTACAACTCCAATTCAATGAGCTTAATAGAGCGTTTTCACTCTACTATAATTGAAATATACAGGCTAATTACGAAAGCGATATACTGATGCGGCATTAGTAATGACCTATTCAGTTATGGCATACAATCATTCCATTAATTGTTACTGAACTTACTCCATTTGAAGTTGTCTTTCGACTCACTGACTCAAGTAGCCCATACAGCATTGAATTAGAAAAATTGTATTTTCAAAAAATGGTTAAGGATCATGCAAAACGAACTAGAGTATACAAACATCTAGCTGATAAGAGCTAGGGAAAAGAAAGGTGATGAAGTAATATTGAGTTTTCTGAAGGTGACCATTGTTTTTGCAAAGGATGTTAATAAGCGTAAAAGTAAAGATAAACCAAAATATGTTAAACCAAAGTTATAGCTCGTTCGGAAGGAAATATTTTACCAATAAAAGTACGAGAAAGGAACACCAAAACCCCCATTAAAAATATTAAACGTCCTCTGCAGGTTCTGCTATGTCCTGCTAGTAGTGCTGCAGTCACAGTATCTTCATCTACAAAAACTTGATATCAAAGAAACTGTCTCTAAAATGTTTGATACTTTTATTAATGTAATTATCTTCAAAACAATTGGATTTTTGTAACTTATTTTACAGGATTATTTAGTAACAAGTAGTTTTCGTACTACATTTGTTAGATAAAGTGAAATTGAAACAGTATTAGCGTTAAGAAAAATCTCTATTTAACATCATTCAATTGTGAAATTGTTATGTGTTAATGTAATTTCTAACTCTGATAAAACCCTAGCTATCATTCCCAAATATTATATTTTTACCTTTTGGCGAAAGGAATAAAGTAACTGCAATCAGTTCCTATGCACTGCAGACAACCGAGCGTTATATCATGAACTTACCTGATCACAATCGACGACAAACCGTATGAGCTGGAAATTTATGGGATACACCTCCACCACCGCACTATCTTAGAATCAGATAATATGAAGAGGATTCCAATCCAATCCAGAAGAGGATTATGAGAACAAAACGACCGATTTGGCCAATGTTTTGTTGTTTTCACAGTTTATACATAGAGAGGTTGTAGCTACAGATTCATGATTCTGGCGATAATATGGGATTCACCTCCACCACCGCACTATCTTAGAATCAGATAATATGAAGAAGATTCCAATCCAATCCGGAAGAGGATTATGAGAACAAAACGACCGATTTGGCAAATTTTTTGTTGTTTTCACAGTTTACACATAGAGAGGTTGTAGCCACAGATTCATGATTCTGGCGATATTATGGGATTCACCTCCACCACCGCACTATCTTAGAATCAGATAATATGAAGAGGATTCCAATCCAATCCGGAAGAGGATTAGGGGAACGGAAGGTATAACGGACCCTGTAGGTAAAACGGACCGGGCTTATAACTTCCTAACTGTTAACGCCATCTATAACCAGCTTGCGTCAACTTGACAGGGGCCTCTCACTCAGAGTAGGACATTATCCCTAGAGCGGCCATGCAGCGGCTCACGTTTTTATCAAGGTAAGTTAATTTTTGCCTATTTTGATGTAAAAACAGCTAATTTTGATCAGCCTTTAGTATAATTACGTTAAAGTTATCAGCAATTTAGTGTTATTGCTTGAGATATTGTTAATTTTACTTAGTTTTAACGATAAAGAAGGCCAAGTTCTCCTCACTCTTAACCTCAAAATAATTTATTGTTTACATGTCTACCGAAAAGGCAAAACGGACCGGGCAAAATGGACCAGTGGTCCGTTTTACCTTCAGTACAATTTTTTGTACTTATATAAATAAATTTGATATTTAAAAGGTATTTTTTTTCAGATGGTTAACAATTATAAAAGAAAGTCGGACCGACAATCTTGGCGTGAGGAGGACATGAAAAATGCTATTGAAAAAGTAGCCACACGCGAGATGGGACTTAACAAAGCGGCCGCCACATTTAATGTTCCCAAAACTACACTAATACGAAGACTTAGCAAATATGAAAGCACCAAAGACTTAACTATAGCTACGGAAAAGAAAATGGGCAGGTATCAAAAGATTTTTAGCGTCGATCAAGAGAGAGAACTAGCATCCCATGTCAAAAATATGGAAAGTCGCTTCTTTGGTTTAACCACAAAGGATCTTAGGCGTCTCGCATATGAACTAGCTGAACAAAATAATCTGCAACACAATTTCTGTCACGAGACAAAAATGGCTGGAAGAATATGGCTCGAAAATTTCTTAAAGCGTAACCCCGACTTAAGTCTGCGAAAACCCGAACCGACTTCAGCAGCTCGAGCGTCCGGCTTCAACCAAGTTCAAGTTAAACGATTTTTCGATTTATTAACAGATTTAATAACAAAGCATAAATTGACACCCGATCGAATCTTTAATGTCGATGAGACGGGCATGACAACTGTACCAAAAAGCATGCCTCGTATTCTTGGTACAAAAGGAAAAAACAGGTGGGTCTATTAACTTCTGCTGAGCGAGGCCAGCTTGTTACTGTTGTTTGCTGCTTTGGTGCGGACGGATCTTACATGCCTCCCATATTCGTGTACCCTCGTAAAAGGATGAAACCCGAATTGATGCTAAATGCTCCACGAGGATCTTCGGCGTTTTGTCATGAAAGCGGTTGGATACAAAAAGATATCTTCACAGAGTGGTTCAAGAAGTTCATCAAGTTTTCAAGGGCATCCGTCGATAATCCAGTTTTGCTTTTGCTCGATGGACATGCTAGTCACACCAAAAATTTGGATATCATCGAATTAGGACGGATTAACGGTGTGCATGTGCTTTCATTTCCGCCTCACTGCACACACAGACTGCAACCTTTGGATGTAGGATTTATGAAGCCTTTTTCAACTTATTATACCGAAGCTGCAAATAACTGGCTAAGATTTAATCCGGGAAAAGTAATAACCCAATTTCAAGTTGCAGAGCTAGTCGACAAAGCCTTCCAAAAAGCTGCGACTTTGTCAACTGCTTATAACGCTTTTAGAGCCACCGGTATCTGGCCGTTAAACCCTGACGTGTTCACAGAAGCAGATTTTTTGGCAGCAGCGACCACTGACATTGAGATGCCAGAAGAAACGCCAAGGGATAATGAACATGGACCATCATTGATTCGACCCGAAGAAGCGCCCCCCATCGACGAACTTGGATTATCAGTGACTAATGATCATGCAGCTTTGCAAATAAACATAACACCACCTCTAGTCAACGATGAGGCAATAACAGCGCAACCTGGCACATCTAGCAATGAAGGTGTCACTGAACCATTGTTATCAATAACGTGTAATGAGAGCTTTTCCAAAAAGTATCTAACCAATAATGATGAACAACAGCCATCAACGAGTACATCCTTTTTTATTGCTCCAAAGGATATAATGCCCGTCCCTAAAACTACTAAACGGACTAGACCTAATATAAAGCGAGGAAAGACAGTCGAAATAACATCATCACCTTATCGCGAAGAATTAGAAGCTACTAAAAAAGCACAGGAAATGAAAGAAAATGCAAAGCTGGTAAAACAAAATCTTTTTACTGAAAAAAAGGGGAAAGGGAAACAAACAAACACGCAAAAAGGAAAAGGAAAAGGGAAGTCTACAAAAAAGAACACTCAAAAGAAAAGAAAGGACTCATCTAGCGAAGACGAAGAAGACGTACGATGTTTCTATTGTTCCCATTTATTTTCTGAATCGACAGAAGGCTGGGTTCAGTGCCCCGCGTGTTCTTTATGGGCACACTGTTCTTGTGCCGGTGTTGAAGACGATGACGAAGATGTTAGATTTGTTTGTGAAAGGTGTGACGATGAATAAATACACTCGGCGTCAAAAAAATCGCACCTTTCAAAAAATCTACTTCAAACAATTTTAAACCTTATTTGACATCAATAATGAGGGTCATGTTGGGTATCATTTGAAAGGGGATGAAATGGAGAGCACAAAAACAATTTAATTGATTATTTTTCTTTTACTGGAAGAGCACAAAAAAAGAAGAAGAAAACACTTACAATTTTGCTTCTTAAGACAGCCGCTAGTTGCGCTACCTTTTGTAGGTATAATATGGTCAATACAGGTACAATCGGGGTCATTCGCTATCTAACCGTTGAAGTGGACACACGAGAAGCTCATTCCCAAGAAAAATACCTTTGAAGATGGATACCACTATTGATGAGGCCGCCCAAGTGATTGCACTACTGCAATCAGGCATGCGGCAGTGTGATGTCGCTCGGCAACTCAACTTGAGCCGTTTTTCGGTTCGAAGAGTGTACCAGCGTTTCCTGGAGACCGGTGGCTTCGTCCGAAGACATGGGTCTGGTAGACGTCGCTGCACCTCGGAGAGAGACGACCGATTCATCGTAGTGACGTCTTTGAGAAATCTGTTCTTAAATGCCGTTGAGTTGCGACAGCAGCTCCAGACAACTAACAGAAGAACTGTGAGTGTGTCTACGGTTAGACGAAGACTGAGGGAGAAGAAAATAGCGGCGCGAAAAGCTGCTACGGGTCCCAAATTGACCGCAGAGCATCGGCGAGCCCGCTTGCAATTCGCTCGCGAACACGTCAATTGGACCCTCGAACAATGGAAAGCTGTTCTCTTCTCAGACGAGACGAGAGTGTGCCTTTTCTGCAACGACAGACGCAAAAGAGTGTACAGAAGACAGGGTGAACGATTCGCCCAAGCCTGCATCCAGGAGACGGTGGAATATGGAGGCGGTTCTTGTATGTTCTGGGGCGGCATGTCTGCCGACGGCAAAACCGACCTTGTTTGCGTCTCCCGGGCTCGAGGTGCTCGCGGGCAAGGGTCACTGACTGCTCACCGGTACATCACAGAGATCCTGGAAGAACATGTGGTCCCCTATGCCAGTTTTGTTGGCGAGGGGTTCATGTTGATGCACGACAACGCTCGCGCTCACACTGCAATTATTGTGCGCGAGTACCTTCAAGAGGTTGGGATCTCTGTCATGCACTGGCCAGCAAGAAGTCCAGACCTGAACCCGATTGAGCACCTATGGGACCATTTAAAACGCAAGGTTCGGTCTCGTGATCCCGCTCCTACGACTCTCCAGGAACTCAAAGATACTGTTATTGAGGAATGGAACACTATCCCTCAAGAAGACATTTTAAAATTGATAAGATCCATGAGGGATCGTATGGAAGCCGTCATCAGGGCAAGGGGGGGTAACACTAGATTTTAGATTATTTTTAAGATCATTTTTTGTATTCTTTTTTGTATAATTAATCTGTTTTAAATTAAGGCTTAATTAAGGATTTTTACTGTTTCATAAACTTCTTTTTTTGTGCTGTTCCAATAAAAGAAAAATAATTAATTGAATTGTTTTTGTGCTCTCCATTTCATCCCCTTTCAAATGATACCCAACATGACCCTCATTATTGATGTCAAATAAGGTTTAAAATTGTTTGAAGTAGATTTTTTGAAAGGTGCGATTTTTTTGACGCCGAGTGTAGTAGATATTTTTTTTAGTTCTTATGTTTATGCCATAGGTCCATTTTGCCTTCATGCCTGGTTCGTTTTACCTTCACGTGTAGGCAAAACGGACCAAACCGAGGGTTTTGGAAATCATCCAATATTTTCTGTATCTGTGATTTTATGCAAGTGTTCCTTAGTAATAAGTTTGATTAATAAATTTTCAATTATAGAATAACTAAGAAAGAAGAATAAAGCTATTATTTTTTGTGTGACATTGATTTTTCCTTAAGTGGTCCGTATTACCTTCGCTTCCCCTATGAGAACAAAACGACCGATTTGGCCAATTTTTTGTTGATTTCACAGTTTATACATAGAGAGGTTGTAGCTACAGATTCATGATTCTGGCGATAATATGGGATTCACCTCCACCACCGCACTATCTTAGAATCAGATAATATGAAGAGGATTCCAAATTACAATCCAATCCGGAAGAGGATTATGAGAACAAAACGACCGATTTGGCCAATTTTTGTTGTTTTCACAGTTTATACATAGAGAGGTTGTAGCCACAGATTCATGATTCTGACGATAATATACTTACACAGCTTGTGGAACCAGTTTCTAAGTTGTATTTGGAAAAAAATATACACTGGCGGAAAGACAGCCAAGCCGATAAGGAAGACTAAAAAAGTAGAAAGCCAAAGTTGGTGGGCAGTCGTGAGGAAATGAAAATAAGAAAGTGTACATCTTACGGAGACTCGAGGAAAAATAGATTTATAGATTTTCAATGCATTACCTAAAAAAGTGCCATGAAAATATCCCAGTAGAAAAGAGACAGCCTCATTGTAACAATTTTGATTCTCTAGGATCGTAATATAATGCGCAAAATATCCTTCTAACTGCTTTAGCTTCTATTGTATTGTAAGAACTCGCGTAGCATCCTTTTGGGAAAGACTTCGGAGCTCTAACAATGCAATACTCAAGGTCGTTTGTGAAGGGATGCCCAGCCCTATTTTTAGTTATTGGCTATCTGTACACCAGGATAAGAACAAAAAGTAATACCTGTGACCTGTGACATCTGAAATGAGTTTTTTAACCATTTCAGTTAGTCGTAAGGTATGTGTATGTTTTATAGTGTTAATTTTATTTTATTGTAATTTGTAAATGTGTATATGGGTTGTTTTATGCCTGAAAATAAAAAACTATTATTATTATTATTATTATTATTATTTAGTAAAAGAACAACCTGTGGTGTGTCATTACGTTGCAACTGACAAAAAACTAAAGTTTCAAAAAGTTATACTCGCGCCAATATTTACTAGCTAGTGTATCAAGTTGTAGAGATAATTTCGTCAAAACATTACAGACGTCAGCAAAAATAATAAATACGTGGCGTGACGTACGTTGTGATCAGACAGCCAGACAGACAGATCAGACAGTTGCAATACAAATAATCGTGGTGTGCGTAGCGGGAGAAATAGAGCATCTCTTGAAAGTGTGGTGGTGCTTGATAAAGTTACTTTGTGGTAAACTTTATCAAAGGGTTGCCAACTTATCTAAGCTAAGTTTTTGAGAGCAGACATGACCTTTCATCATCACTTTCGGAATATTGTTACAGCACCTAGGCACATTAGAAATGACGTTATTCCTCTAATGACCGCAATAGACGTTCAAGTAATTTAATCAAACTGGCTGGATCAAACCGTTTTATCAAATTGGCATGGGTGTCTGTGGTAAAATTTGATCAAATTTAATGAGTAATCAATTGTTTGAAGAAATATGAATTTTCGTTTTTTTATTTGATCAATCGGTTTGATCAAACTGTTTGGTGAAAAATTTGAGCGTGTGTGTTGCGAGCGCTCAGTTGTTGCTGCGGAAGTGTTACTAGCGGGCGTGTGATACTCGGAAAACGAGCTAATCACCTGACTACGACCCAGTCAACACCTACTTACAAATCCAACAATTATTGACAATCAAAAAGTGTATTACTTTGAATAAGTAATGACTCTGACATAAATAACTATTTTATTTGTTGTGTATCTTAAGTCGACCTCCAGTCTTTGAAAGTTAAAACACCTCAAAAAGTTTAAGGGAAATGCATTGACCTTACATCGCGGACTTATTGAAGAAAAAGAAAACCAGCTTCAGGTGAACCGATTAAAAAAATAGTAGCAGTTTACAGAAGAAAAACAAAGCTCAACAAGCTAAGGCAGGCATCAATAAATTTTACTGGAATGCAAGTAAGAAGTTCGAAATCAAGAAAAAATTTACAAAATTTGTGAAAGAACTTTGTCTTTCGATTTATTATTATAAATCACCATCGACGTATATCGACGGGATAACCTAACAGGTAATGTGTGGTACAGCTTTAAAAAATAAACGTTTTTCTTCTTCTTCTTTTTCTATATGAAAAGACAAAAGATTATTTTGGCGGCACCAAGTTAGAAAGTGGTAAGAGTATACCAATTTTTTGCCTGGACTGAGTGCAAAAGATTGTGTCCCTGAATTTAGAATAATGTTTCAAAAAAAAATGTGTTATATAATTTTATGAAATATTCATAATGAGTTTATTGGAGTTTTCCAAAAAAATATTACAATCAAACTGAAGGGTTCCCAAATTTCGGAAGACGGGAAAGAGATACGTATTTTCGTTTTTTTTTAGTCAAAGGCCTTGAAATTTCCTATGGCAGCTTCAACTTCTTGTCAGCTGGATATGTCGCAGCAAACAAATTAAAATTATTATTAACTAGCTGCCCCAGCGAACTTCGTACCGCCTAACAGTATTCTTTTTCAGGATTTTTTAAAAAAAATCTCTGCGTAAGAACCATCCTTCAAGGAATATTATAGAAAAGAATTAGCGAATTCCGCTGTTCTCGAGATTTGCGATCAGCAACACATTCAGCGATTCATTTTTTAATATAGAAGATAAATTATTTGATATTAATCTTCTGACAAAAGCTATAGTACTAGACCAAATTTCCATATATCAAAAAGCATTCAAGACTTGACAAAGGTAACACGCCTTAAAATATCAGGAATAATTTAATGGCGTCCTGACGGATGGTGTTAAGATATTTTCATTTGGCTACGCGACTGCGACTTAAGAAATATGACAAAAGAACAATAATAAGTATTAAAAAAAAATGGGACCAACACATTTGAAGACAAGCAGGTTTCAAAGGATGAAACTAAGTTTGATAGTGACACAGATAGTGGGTCAATCAGTAGCTGCAGCTATCACAGAACTGTTGTGGAAAATGGAGAACTCAGGAGCCAGACAACGGCGGCTAGAGCGAATTTGATTGAAACTATGTATATATTATAATGATATTTCAAAAGAAGAAACTAAGTTTGACAGCACAGATAGTGAGTCAATCAGTAGCTGTACCTATCACAGAACTGTTGTGGGAAATGGAGAACGCAGGAGACAGACAACGGCGGCTAGAGCGAATTTGAATCAAACAATGTATTTATACTTAACGATATTTCTAAAGAAACCAAATTTGACAGCACAGATAGTGAGTCAATCAGTAGCTGTAGCTATCACAGAACTGTTGTGGGAAATGGAGAACTCAGGAGCCAGACAACGGCGGCTAGAGCGAATTTGATTGAAACTATGTATATATAATGATATCTCAAAAGAAGAAACTAAGTTTGACAGCACAGAGAGTGAGTCAATCAGTAGCTGTAGCTATCACAGAACTGTTGTGGGAAATGGAGAATGCAGGAGCCAGACAACGGCGGCTAGAGCGAATTTGATTGAAACAATGTATTTATACTAAACGATATTTCTAAAGAAGAAACTAAGTTTGACAGCACAGATAGTGAGTCAATCAGTAGCTGTAGCTATCACAGAACTATTGTGGGAATGGAGAACTCAGGAGCCAGACAACGGCGGCTAGAGCGATTTTTATTGAAACTATGTATATATACTTAACGATATTTCTAAAGAAGAAACTAAGTTTGACAGCACAGATAGTGAGTCAATCAGTAGCTGTAGCTATCACAGAACTGTTGTGGGAATGGAGAACTCAGGAGCCAGACAACGGCGGCTAGAGCGAATTTTATTGAAACTATGTATATATACTTGACGATACTTCTAAAGAAGAAACTAAGTTTGACAGCATAGATAGTGAGTCAATCAGTAGCTGTAGCTATCAGAACTGTTGTGGGAAATGGAGAACCCAGGAGCCAGACAACGGGCTAGAGCAAATTTGATTGTATATATAACGCTTTTAATGCATTAGATAGCCAAAAGACGAAAAAATGTATTGAATAAATCTCGGCAAACTTTGCTTGGTGGAAAAAAAATGTTGTCTACATTGAACAAACATTAAAAAAGAAGAATGCCTCCGCTGTTTGAAGCTTTAATACTGTTACGAGCTAGGGGTTCGTATTGAAATGCCAGTTTCCGAACAAGAACGTTTATTTACACACTGTACACTAAAAGTACACAAACACTTAGTACTAGCACTAATTAGCACTAAACACTTGTACTGACCACAAGAAACACTTAGGATCACTCTTACTTGTCACTCACTTCGATCGCTCTTAGAATTCAATCGTACTGAACTGAACTTCTTCGGGCCGGTCTGAGGCGTCGCTTATATACAGTTTCCCCACCACCGATCGAACATCCCTTTTTATTTCCGAATAAAAGGTGAACAGCCGTAATGGCCTCTAAAGATGCAGTACCGCAAAACCAAAACGCAGCAGTGCCACCGCAAGCTCAAGAACCTCTACAGCCACCTAAGGCTAGGAAGAAGCCGTTTCCGAGACCCAAAAACAAGGTCGATAAGACTGGACTACCCACACCTTTACACTTAACGAAATCTGAATCAAGTCTTACAAACGACCCTCTTTGGAAAGACTCTTTCATAATAGATGGTGAAGCCGGCGTAACCAATGAAGACGCCGTTAAAGAGTTTGAGGCGGACGCCGCAGGTTTTGTCAACATTGTAGATTTAGAATACAAAGCAATCTCAGATGTGGACAAAGCATATCCAAAAGCTATTGCCCCATCCCTCCACGCATACTACCATACAGTTATTTACTGGTACAAGATCGCGCTCATCGCGCAGAGACATGGAACAGCAAGTATGGATCAGGAGCGATTGATCCACTTCGTACGTGGATACGGAGGACTGAAGATTGCAGCAGGTGCAGCGGAATACCTTGAAGGGCTTGGCGATTTTAAAGATGCCACCGGAGTAAAACATATACTCCATGCCCCAGAGCCTTACCTCCAAGGCCACTTTGGCCAAGCGACGGCTCTGACTCATCTGAGCTACGAGATGCTTCCGGCGCCTGCAATCTTCCTTCAACGCGTGTTGGAAGATTTGCGCAAGACAACACTACGAGAAGACGAACCAGGATGGTTGCCTCACGCAATCCGTCCTGTGGCACGGAGAATACCGCCACAACAGCAGCAGGCAGAACCGGAGCCCCGGCCACGAAGAAGAAGAGCCGAGGAGTTGGCCCCTGAAGAGCGAAACCCTGACATGAGGGCTAGCGAAGAGGACCTACAACCGGTGCCCTTACCAGCTGATGTGAATCTACCTACCGTCAACCTTTTAGGATGGGGTTTGCCTAGAACGCTGGCACAAAACCAGCTTTCCGAACTACAAGGCGCCCTGCCCGATATAGAGGATTATGCCCTAGTGAATCATACATACCAAGTTCACAGAGGCATTTTTGAGCTGGTCTATCGGCGCTTAGCCGAGGTCAAAGGATATAAACTTTGTGACCCACCAGCCTCAGCGGGAGGAAGTATGGCGCAACAGGCGACCTGGCGTCCCTGTGCTCCAGCCTACGGGCGCTTCCAGCGCTCGGTCGAGACCGTAGGTCAAGTGGTATCACGAACCGAAATTCCAGTTCGTATAACCACGGCAGCTAAAGTGTTTGCATACCGCCAAGTGCGCCGTGAATTTGAAGACCCGGATGACGAAGACATTGTTATCAATAGTTGGAGTTGTTTCGAGTTTGATAGATACCGCGACGTGCCGGAGAATTGGCGCGCTAACCGCAACACACGCATACAACGAGGCACTGAAGGGCTAATCACCTATGCCCCCTTCAAGACTCAAGTGTCCTCTCGCGTAGATACCGCCGTTGAATATCTAAACAATGAGGTAGGTATTTGTCTCAAAGAACATAAACAGGCAGGTAGGCACTCCAAGCTTCGACGCTTCCAGTTATTTGTAACACTATCCCCTCCTTAGTTGTGCTCGTCCCGAGCACCACTGGTCCCTCGATAAGGTGCTAGGCGATCCACATGGACAATCTTCGGCCGTTTCCTGTCTCCTTGTTTAATGCGGTAGGTAACGTCATTAATCCTGGTGACCACCTTGTACGGACCTTCCCACCGTGCTTGTAACTTTGGAGATTTGCCCTATGCAACCACACAGAATCGCCTTCCTTAAAGCCACTTGTATTGGCATTCCGATCATAGCGTGTTTACAGTTTCTCGCTGGTCTTTAGGCTCTGCTCACGAACATGTTCATGAATCTCGTTCAACTGTTTTTGCAAGTCTGCGACATAGTCAACAGTTGGCTTCGGAGAATCAGGGGGTGTGCCAGTAAGTAAATCAACTGGTAGGCGTAGCTCTCTTCCAAAGTTAACCTTAGCGGGAGTAAATCCAGTAGTTTCATGTACCGCAGAACGATAAGACATCAAAAATAGAGGGATGTATTGATCCCAATCTCGTTGATGTTCTTCTACAACCTTAGCCAAGTGATTTTCCAACGTTTGGTTGAATCTCTCGACCATGCCGTCCGACTGCGGGTGTGCTCCGAGTCTTATGTATCCCAAGCAATTGGCACATTTCCTGGAATAGAGCTGACTCGAAGTTTCTTCCTTGGTCGCTGTGCAATTCCAGTGGCACTCCAAATCGGCAAACAACCTCCTGAATCAGTTTCTTGGCCACGGTCTTAGCTTCCTGGTTTGGGGTTGCAAATACTTCTGGCCATTTGCTAAAATAATCCTGTACCACCACAATGTATCGATTTCCGTCTTCAGTTTGTGGGAATGGTCCTGCGACGTCGATGGCGATTCTCTCCCAAGGAGCTCCGACATTGTATAGCTGGAGTTTTCCTTTTAAACGGGTTCGAGGTCCCTTTACTGAGGCACACGTAGAACATTTTCTGCACCAATCTTCAACGTCTTCACGGCAGCGCACCCAGTAGAAGCGTTCTCGTGCCTTCACTAAGGTTTTCTTAACGCCGAGGTGTCCTCCAGAGGTACCATCGTGCAACTGTCTCAACAGTGAGGCTACCTTACTCCTAGGAACCACCATCTGCAGAGTCTGTTCTTTCCCATTTGGTGATTCCCATTTTCTGTACAGGACTTCGTCCTCCAAGACGAGGCTGTCCCACTGAGCCCAATATGCCTTAGTAGTTGGGCTTGCGGCAGAGACATCGCTCCATTGTGGTTTTTGTCCTCGAATTTTCCATTCCAAGATGAGCTTCAAGTCCGTGTCTTCATTTTGTGATTTACTTATTTCTTCCTTGCTCCAAGATTCATCCAATCCTTGTGTTCTCAGTAACTTTACTTGATCCTTTGACTCCTGCCTTAAGCAGTGATGGCAATCTGGATCACATGGTCTCCTTGACAGGGCGTCTGCATTAGCGTGTGATCTTCCACTCCGATGTTCTATCACGAAATTAAACTCTTGAAGTTGTTCGATCCATCTTGCTACTTGCCCTTCGGGATTTTTAAACCGCAGGAGCCATGTGAGGGCTGCGTGATCGGTAACACAAATGGCAGACTCAGACAGTTGAACCATCAGAAGATATTCATTACCACAATTTTTCTTAAATGTCTATATCTTCAGACACTAAAGTGTGTTTTGAGAGGCAAAACCAGGTTGAGGTGCACTTTGATATGGAGAAACCACTTTCGCTACCGACAGAGGACATTATGAGTTTCTTAGGATGCCATTCGGATTAAAAAATGCACCTATAGTGTTCGTCCACATTGCCAGACTAGCGCGGTTGCGAGGACGGGCGCATTATTTCCACAGAACAGTACCGGCCAAGTTAACAAGCGACTTAATGCACGGGTGGCAGGGGCATTAAACCAGTTTTGTCGCTCGGCGTTTGCGCGTCTGCTAATGTAAGTTAGGTAAACTGACGGTAAATACCGAACGGTTTATTAGTGCTATTCAATCTAAAACGGCTATATGGCAAAGTAAACGTCAACACCACAGTAATCGCACAATAACGAGAAAATTATGGAGCAAAATAAAAGAACAATTTACTGGAAGTGAAGGTAAACTTTAATATCATCATCGTGTGCCTTCTTCGAAACGAAGTTTGGAGGTCATCATGCGAAAAGCTTCTCTATTAAAAGCCCCCTCTTAATTTTGGGTAACTAAGCCCTGTCCACCCCCTTATATCGGCCAACCATTTGCGTCTTTGGCGACCTGGAGCCCTTTTGCCTTCAATTCTTCCATCCAAAACTAATCTTGTGAATAGGAACTAAACATGTGAATAGGAACTAACTCAGTCCATAAAACACGGATTCGTGAACAATGGATGCAATGGTGCTCTTTCCCATGCGAATACTGTAAGCCAATGCTGAAGCCTGTTCCTGATGACAAACACCTGAAACAATATAGATAAAAATTTAATGCTATTGTTACAGAAAAACAATTGCGTAAGTGGAACGAAAGTGAGGGATCAGTTTCGTAAGGAAAACAAAAATTCTCTTCGCCACGTTCTGGTGACGGTGGCGACGAAATTGCGAGTACGTGGTCATACTTTCAATTTAGGCAATTTATAAACAATAATATTATTACACCAGAGGTCATGACGGGAAATCTAAATGACAGTGATTCAGAATCTCTCAACGAGTTAAGTAATGCTGAGCAACATAACCTCACTGACGTAATGAGTCCGGGTACATCGACCAACAGCAGTCACACAAACGCGTGAAAGCGTAAGTGAGATAAAGTAAAACGACCGGACTGTGCAAACACCTGTTTATTACTGAAATATTGCAGTTGCACTCGCGCGCCAGCGGCGGTGCGTCTTCGGTGTCGTAGTAGGTACATAGACAGTTGTGCATATACATCATTCCTCCGCCTTAATTTGCAAACCTAATAAATTAATAATTAAATTACAATTTGAATTAAAACTTATAATCTATCTTACGTCTGGGACGTAACTGCTTGCGAGGCGTGGGTGTGAGCGACGGTGCCATCACCGCTGCGGGCGGGGACACCGTGCCCGCCTCCCGGCTCTCCTCGGGCGGTGCCGGCGCCGCCGGGCTCTGTGGCATCTCAGGATGCGAGGGACTATCAGCGCGTGGGGGCACGCTCGCTGACCCTTGCTCACACTCGTCCTCTTCTACATTATCCTCTAAATTACTATCCTCCTCCCTCGCCACCGCCTCGTCTCCTCCGCGGCTCGCCGCACACTGCTGAGCGTGTGTGTGCTCAACAGAATCGTTAGATGATAGTCTAGGGGCAGGTGGAGAAGAAAGGGGGCAATATGTTGACATCACGTCACCTAATTCCTGGGAAGTATCTCCGGTATATCTTATAAGTTGGTCTATATGTCGGATAATATAACTAGAATTATCATTTACTTTTTGCAATTTATCCATTCTATTTCCTATTAGATCTATTATTGTACATAATTCCCAACTTTCCTTTCTTGCCCCGTAACTTCTAGCCCAAACTATATCTCCCCTTTCAAAAAATCTTTTCCTTTCACAATTAGAATTCAAATTATATTTTATTTTGTCACTCGGTAACATTAAATCCAATCTCGTTCGTAGGTTACGGCCGAACATCAACTTAGCTGGCGTTTCTCCGGTTGTACAGTGTACAGTATTTCTGTAGTTGAACAAGTATGCTAATAATTTTTCGTGTACAATATGCTGAGAAGACGACTCGCTCAATATACATTTTAACATTTTTTACAAGTGCGTACAGAGTTTTCCGCTTGCCCGTTACTCGCAGGATGGTAAATAGGTGACGTCATGTACTTGATACCATTGTTGGAACAAAACATATTAAATTCTTTACAGTTTATCTTAGCGTCGTTGTCCGAGACCACACAGTTCACAATTCCAAATGTGGAAAAAATATATTTCAATTTAGAAATTAGAGCTTGCGATGACGTTCCATTATGCATGTACAAACATTCCAACCATTTGCTGTATGCATCAACAACAACTAGGTATACGCGCTGGCCTATAGTCATATAGTCGATGTGAATAAGCTGCCAGGGCCCCGAAGCGGCCGGCCACGGCGCCGGTGGCTCCAGGGGCGGCGCGGAACGCAAGCTAGCACACAATCTGCACCCGCCTATCCAACGCTGCAGATCTGTATCCAAATTTGGCCACCAGAATCGTTCCCGCGCATTATTCTTACTTTTAATGATTCCGAGGTGGGTACTGTGCAATTCTGTTAATACGCGCGGCCTCAACGCCATTGGAATTACGACCCTATGTCCACGCAGTAGAATTCCTTGTTCGAATTGAAGGTCCGCCTTGCATTGAAAAAAAGGTAAAATAGATTTACAGTGTATTTTTCTCGGCCAGCCTTCCGACATGTATTTGCGTACCGTTTGAATGGTTTTATCCTCTTTAGTTGCTTTAATTATATCTTCTACCTTGACTGCGGGCACGGCGGCGTCTATAAATTTCATTGACACATACGAATCAAATTCCCTATCACTTTCGCCTAAAGTCTCTTTTAACGATGCACGAGAGAAAAAATCTGCAACAACATTATTCTCACTGGACGTATATTGCACTACATAATTATATGTCGAAAGAATGATCGCATATCTTTGCAAACGTAGCGCCGTAGTTACCGAAATGCCATTTTTGTTATTAAAAATCGACACTAACGGACGATGATCTGTCTTTAATATGAAAGGTTGGCTGAGGCCGTACAGATATTGATGAAACTTTTTTACTCCAAATATTATGGCCGTAGCTTCTTTATGAATTTGGCTATAATTTCGCTCACTCGCTCCTAGCGACCGAGACGCAAAGGCTATGGGTCGTTCCCGACCTTCGTGGTCGCGTTGAGCGAGTACCGCGCCCAGTCCCGCCGGGCCGGCGTCCACGATCAACACGAGCTGCGCGCCCGGCTCGAAGTGCGCTAGGACGAGCTCCGATGCCAGCTCGCGTTGTACGTGACGCACGGCCGCGCGCTGACGCTCCGTCCACTTCCACTCCGCGCCGGCGCGCAATAACTCATGCAGTGGTTCCATCACGGCGGACGCGTTCGGAATGAAACTCCTATAATAATTAACTATACCGAGGAATCTTTTTACCCCCGCGACGTTGGTCGGCTCCGGCGCATTTAATATAGCCTTCACCTTATCTACGCTAGTCTGAAGCCCGCTACTATTAATAGTGAACCCGAGATAAGTAACACTAGATTTAAAAAATTCGCATTTCTCTTTTCGTAAGCGCAATCCCGCATCATCTAGCCTACTCAAAACTTTTTGTAGTCGTTCTAAATGGACTTTTTTATTTGGTCCCGTTATACAGATGTCATCGAGCCAACAACTGACCCCTTCGATGCCCGATAGGAGTGCTTCCATTGATTTTTGAAAAATGGCTGGGGCATTTGCCAAACCATAAACCAACCTTGTATATTGAAAAAGTCCTTTTGAAGTATTAATTGTTGTTAGACTACGCGATGAGTCACTGAGCACAAATTGATTGTAAGCATTTTTTAAATCCAATTTAGAATAGTGCTTCCCCCCACCTAATTTTGCGAATACCTCCTCGATTCGAGGCAAAGGATATTTGTCAATTATTAAGTCTTTATTTAAAGTAACAGAAAAATCCCCAGCTATTCTCACCGTACCGTTTTCTTTCAAAACAGGTACGATTGGCGTTGCGTATTCGGAGTTACTAACTGGCACTAGAATGCCTAAGCCTACTAACCTCTCTAATTCCTTTTCGACCTTTTCCTTTAATGCGAATGGAACCGTACGCGCTTTAAAAAAATTTGGAGTTGTATTTTCTTTTAACACTAAATTAACCTTGAAATTGTTAAAAGTACCTAATTCATCGCGCCATAAATCAGAGAATTGTTCCAACAATGATTGTACTTCCGTATCGTCACATAAGTTGTTTACTTTCACTGTTAAAGCCAGATTAAAAGCAGACATGAAATCTCGGCCTAATAATGGCGGACCACCATCTTTAACAACAAAAAATTTAATCCTTTTGGTCTCGCCATTATACTGTACATTTGTTTCAAAATATCCTAATGGTGAGATTTTATGTCCGTTATATAAACACATTCTCAGGGCACATGGGTTTAATGCGAAACTTGTAAACTTTTCGTAGTATAATTTAGTGTTAAAAGAAAATACAACTCCAAAATTTTTTAAAGTCATCATCAGTAAGAAAATGGCATCAGATTATAGAGATGAGCTTATAGAATGTACTTTAAAAAAAATGGTATCAATTTGTGACCAGTCGGAGAAATGTGGCGACTACCATTTCTTTATGAGTCTTCCGTGGAAAAGAAAACAGAAAATAAATGAAGAGAAAGATGAAGGTTCTCTTCATTTCTTTTCTAATGTTTTCTTTTCGACGGGACATACAAACATGAGGACTAATCACTTTCGGCTCCTCAATAATTTCAAGCATCATTGGTTCAACCTTCTGGTCCAACTGTTCTTCTGCATTTGACTTGCTTGTAGAAACATTGCTAGGTGTGATGGTTATGCAGACTTGTATTGTCATTTTGTTTATTTGGCGTTGCCGTCGCTGAACTATGTCAAGGGTTTAAATTATCACCCCCAAATATAATTAAGGGCGGTAGATTGAGCAATATCTATATATAGAAGGGCAAGGCAGCCTGCGACTGGCCTGAGGGGTTATACCAAGATACTAGTGTTTCATTATAACCTCCCTGGGCCATCAGCCTGCTCAAGAGCGCTGCTCTTCACCGAGTGGAGACTGAGTCACCTGACGACCCTGGCAGTGGTGAACACCGGCCGGCGAGAACTAGTGCACGTTCGGGGCATCCCGAACATTTTATATAAAATTTAAAGTCCTGACTGACTGACTCAACGCACAGCCTAAGCCTCTGGTCCTAAAGACATGAAATTTGGAGGGTATATTCTCTGTAAAGAGTAGGTATCCACTAAGAAATTTTTCGAAATGGGGGATGAAAGTTTGTAAGAAAGTCCGTCATTTTTCAAGTTATTTGCACGAAAATTGATATTTGGGTTTTCGGTCACAAATGAATAAATAGGTTTCAGGATTTTTGGAAATGCGCCCTTAAGGGTAGTAAAATAGGGGATGAAAGTTTGTGTTGCAAAGTTTTAATTATTGTTAACTTGAAAGTAAGTAAGTAGGTTCTTTATAGGATGAAGGTATCACCTAATAAACGGTTTTCAGACAATCCCCCCTAAGAGGGTGAAATGGGGGTGGAAGGTTATATAAAAGTCCTATGTTTTTGAAGTTACAGACGTGAAAGTCGACTTTTAGGTTTAGGTATTGAGAATTTTCACGCCTGATTTTGCTTTGGTGGTCAAGAGGCTGAACTTTCAACGGATGAAAGTAAATTTGACAAAACAGATAGTGAGTAAATTAGCTATCAGAACGGTTGTGGGAAATAGAGAAGACAAGAGACAGACAACGGTGGATGGAATGAATTGTCTTGAAACTATATAATATAATGTTTTTGATGCATTAAATAGCCAAACATGAATAAAAAAATCCATTTCACTGATGAATCACAAAAAAAATTAAATTGGGCTCGGCACGCTTTGATTGGTTGGAAAAAAGTTGCCGTCTAAATTGAAAAGACATTAAAAAAGAAGAATGGCACCACTGTTATAAGACCACCTTCTTAGCTTTGATGAATTTCTGTAATCTATAGAAGCTTTCAATGTGATTCAGTTAATTTTTTTGAGATTTTACTGATAATAATGAAATGTTATAGAAAATAACTGTTTGAAGAAGAATCATCATCAGGTGACGTGAAATACCTTTTGACAAGTCATCTAACTTTAATAGATTTCTGCAATCTATAGAAATTATTATACACATATGTCTCGAGCCGATACTTTCCAACAAACCAGCAGGAAGCGACTCAGAAACCAGCTCGAAAAGATTACGCCAATTTGAAGGCATATAGACCTATTGTGGAAAGTGAGATAGGCTACTTTTAATCCGGAAAATCAAGAGTGCCTGCGGGATTTTTAACAACCTAAATCTACGCGGACGAAGTCGCGGGCATTAGCTAGTAAAAAAATAAAAATAAAGTTTCGTTTTTGTATTTAATTCTTAGCCTGAGAACCTAATTAATTTTCAAATTCAAAGTGTAGCCAAAAATAATTTGTTCATCAGTCAGAAGTTGCCAGTGAAGCGTAACGCCCAAGTTGCGACCCACAATCACACTTTCACTCAATCACATTTTTTTTATTTTTTTTTCAATACTATGTAGATTTAACAATCCCGGAGGTACATTCAACTTAAAAGTACACTTTTTGTACCTTTTTCAACCGTGACGTGAAGCAAATCAGAGGAGGTAACGGTAAAATAAGGCTATTTATACTGAGAAGGGTACTTTCATTCAACAAAATAATATTCTTACTTTGAATGTGGTAAAAACCTATCAAAAAAATATATATACTAACTACAAACTAACAGAACAGCTTTTCCCAAATTATTAATAAACTAGCTTATGCTTGCGACTTCGTCCGCGTGGACTACACAAATTTCAAACCCCTATTTCACCCCCTTAGAGGTTGAATTTTCAAAAATCCTTTCTTAGCGGATGCGTACGTCATAATAGCTATCTGCATGCCAAATTTAAGCCCGATCCGTTCAGTAGTTTGAGCTGTGCGTTGATAGATCAGTCAGTCAGTCACCTTTGCCTTTTATATATTTAGATTTGTGGACCTGCCACGACGGCAATATGCTAATCATCCAGCTGTAGTGATAGACGTGATTATTACTACACATCACTATGTGGTGTATGGACTGTTTTCGCCCATATTGTCGTTGCACAAGCGATGATGATGAAGGTATTTACGTTCAAACAGAGCATACTCAAGTTCAGACTTGTGAGAAATATGAAGAGTGAAGACCCTTTTTCTCTGGGGATTTTGATGATTTCTTTCAGGATGACGTACAGTGTAGTATGACTGCTGATCCTGCTGATTGGAGTATCCTTCAATTTAGTTTAACATAAAATATCTGATGTTGGACCGCTGGAAATTGAGATGTCCTTAACTAATGCCGATGTAAAGCGTGGAGGCGGTGGAAATGATCCCCAACCTTCGACGTGTAACACAAGAGATATCCCTTCAGGTAGTAGATAGAGACGATGCAGATATTATAATCAGAAACGTCAAAATATATACAAGTACGGACTCTTTTAATTTACGTGTACCAGTATTACCACAATCAAATATTGATAATTTGAAGCGATTAAAGCTTCTGTATCTTCGAAAGTTATCATATTATTTTGATGCCGACACCGATATTCAACAGAATTGGGAAGTTAGTGCTTTACGAAATAATCAATATGTAATCGACATACTTGTCGATGCGACTGCATAGCGTTAAAAGCAAAGAGAAGATAAAGCTTCTCAACATATAAGGCCCCTTCATGTGACGTTAGTACACACTATGAACGGCTGCAAGTATCAAGTTTTTTGGCGTGATAATTTTTCTCAATTATTTATATAATAATAGGGGTTAAAGTATGAAATTGCCGTTTTATTGTAATAGGTACTTCGAATTGACATAGAACCTTCATGGTTTGAGATTTTTGAGTGAAACTTTTTTCATACGGTCCAATGTAGTTCTTCTTTTAAAAAATGTGCAACATTCGATTATCAACTATCAGTTGTTTTTTTTATTCAGCTTAGAC
Organism: Maniola hyperantus; assembly: GCF_902806685.2. NCBI lineage: Eukaryota > Metazoa > Arthropoda > Insecta > Lepidoptera > Nymphalidae > Maniola > Maniola hyperantus. The sequence goes on along the minus strand of NC_048564.1, from coordinate 10,813,150 downwards.
AATAAAGATGGATACTTCGAGAATTCGTGTGATTTTTGAATACGAGTTCCGACGCGGAACTAACGCGGCAGAAACAGCTCGCAATATTAATGTTGCGTTTGGAGAGGGGACTGCTAATGAACGCACTGTGCGATTTTGGTTTAAACGCTTTCGTGATGGAAACTTGAAGAACGAACCACGTGGAAGACCGCCCACACAGGTGAATAACAATGATTTGAAAGAGATGGTGGAAGCCGATCCGAGCCAAACTACCCAGGAATTAGCGGCATGGTTTAACTTTACCTTACCAACAATATTGACTCATTTGCGTCAAATCAATAAAATAAAAAAATATGAAAAATGGGTGCCTCATGATTTGACTGATCTGCAGAAAGAAACGCGTGTTGAAACTTGCGTTGCCTTGTTGGATCGATACAGAAATGAAGGAATATTGGATCGAATTGTGACATGTGATGAAAAATGGATTCTTTACGATAATCGTAAGCGGAAAATGCAATGGCTGACCCCAGGTCAAACGCCGCTACAGTGTCCTAAAGCAAAGCTTACCAATAAAAAGGTAATGGTAACTGTTTGGTGGTCTCAGCGTGGTGTTATTCACTATAGCTTTCTCCGATCTGGTCAAGCAATAACGGCAGATGTCTACTGCGCCGAACTCCGAACAATGATAGCGAAACTAGCAGTGAAACAGCCCCGACTTATGAATCGATCTTCACCATTATTGCTCCATGATAACGTGAGACCTCATACAGCACGAGAAACCGTTTTAACTCTACAGGAACTGCAATTAGAAACCATTCGTCACCCTCCGTATTCGCCAGACCTTGCTCCAACGGACTACCATTTGTTTCAAGATTTGGACAATTTTCTGCGTGATAAAAAGTTTTCTTCTCAGGAGGCAGTGCAAAATGCTTTCACACAGTTTGTCGAATCTATGTAGATCACCAGACTTCTATCGCAAAGGCATAAATGAGCTTCCTATTAGATGTCAGCAATGTATAGATAATAATGGTAATTATTTTGATTAAATAAATATGTTAAATTTAAAAAAAACGAATTTTTATTTTTCAGTACAAATCGGCGATTTCATACTTTAACCCCTATGAAACATCCCCTAACATGAGTTATTTAAAAAGATGCTTACGTAAAATAAAAATTCTGTGCCTATAATTTCATAGCTGTCCAAGTTTCGAAGACACTCGATCATCAATCCAATAGGTCCCCACGACGCTCGAGTAAATCCCTATGTAGCATCTTGGGCTTCCCTACAACCATTTGACCAACAACCCATGAGATGACTCCGGCCACGATCCAAATTAAGGTGATCATTTCGATGTAATTAGTACCCATAACTTACAAATTTTTCGATTACGCATAAAGTTCTATCAACTTCAAATAATTTTTAACATCAGAATTTATTGAGTCCTTTTAAACCCATTTGAATAGATAAAACGCGGTCCGTTAAAGGGTTTGATGTAGTTTGCTATAGTCAACTTTCTCTGACTTCTATACTCTCACTTTTTCATTAGCTACAGTAATCAATTTGCGGCATATCAGAGCGCGGCATCGCCACAGTCGGGCGACAAGTATCGGCGAAGCAAGATGCGCCGAACGCATATACCGCTACTGTCTATCTGGACTATATATTTGATCCTCGGTCCGATTCCAATAATAGCAGAGAAACATTGTGTAGAATACGAGCGCCAGTACTGTGCGGCCAGAGAGGTCTACGATTTCGGTAAACTATTTTTTTATCTTTTATATATTTTTAAACACAATTTAAATATGATAAAGTATTTTTTATATTTTGAGATTTTTTTTTAAATGTACTTAATTGTTTACTGAAATTGTTTTGGGCTTTGCGACTAGACTTTAATGCGATTATTTATTGCTAATGCGAAAATAAAATGTTTTTAACAAATATTTTATCTACTCCACCTGTTCGCCCCGACATTCAAGATCTCCAGATTCAAGATTCCAACATCTTGAATAATTATCGTCATATTTTAACAAATTAACACAAAACAATATTACACTTTATTCGCATGCGGTGATTACCTTTAATTAGCTCGTCATTTTATCTAAGAACTTTCGTATTTTTAATTTTGTGTTTGATGTAGATGATTAGCTGTTGGTGATCCTAATAAATGAAAAAATAATAAAAAAAAATTAAACTATACATATCCTTCCCCTTTAATCACTCTATCTATTGACGAAAACCGCATTTAAATGCTTGCGTACTTTAAAAGATCTAAGACAGAAGGACAGACGGCGGTAAGCGACTTTTTATATACGATTATTTAGAGATGTATCCGTAGATCTAGACCAGGGATGGCGAACCAATGGCACGCGTGCCATTGCTGGCACGCGACGAAATAATTTCGGCACGTCACTGATTACGAGTTTAAAGAATAAAGTATAAATTATGATTATGATGTAGCATAATACCTATGAATCTTTGAAAAGCAAACGCGCGCGAGCGTTCGGGTCCGGTGCGCGGGGTGGAGGCGGGGCGTAGTTGCTATGCTAGCGCGGGGAATGCGGCGGTGGCGCGGGGCGCGGGAACGCAGCGCGGGGGCTTGACTTGAGTAAATAATAACAAACGAGGCGCAGTGCCCGCGCAAATTGTTTGTTTACGCAAAAAATAGTTGAATTTCATTGTGAAAGTGAACTTTAAAGTTTATTTAAGTTATTATTTGCTGTAATTTAATATGGCTAGTTCAGCAAAGAAACTAAAAGTGCAAAATAGCAAGGATACTAGAGAATTTCAGACTTGGTGGACTGATAAATTCGGCGTGATTAATAAAGGTGACAAAGCAGTGTGTGTTTTATGTTCTGGCACCATGGTATGTAGAACATCTTCCGTTAAACGGCATTTTGAAACAAATCACAAATCCATTTGTCAAAAAAAGCGAAGCAGAGCAAAAGGAATTAATTGCGAGTGCTTTGAAAGACAGAAACAAACAGTCAACATCAATAAATAAATTTGTTGGCAAAAATTGTCATACAAGTGCGGCAAGTTACACGGCTGCAAATGTCATTGCTCGGCATAGTAAACCCTTTCAAGAAGGCGAGTTTTTAAAGGAAGCCTGGTTAGCATGCGCGCCTTCTCTTTTTGCTGATTTCGAGAATAAAAATAAGATAATTCAGCGCATCAAAGATACTCCTTTGTCCAGAAACACAATAAAGGAAAGAATCTTAAAATTGGCTGAAAATGTTACAGAGCAACAAAAGCTTGACATTCACTCTGCTTCATTTATATCGCTATGCCTCGACGAAAGCACTGACGTCACAAAATCTGCACGTTTAGCTGTTTTTGCTCGATACTGCGTAGGAAACGTCATTAAGGAGGAATTAATTGCGATAAAATCGTTACCAACAACTACAAAGGGCGCAGATATTTGTACGGCAGTTAAAAATTCGATAGTTGAAAAAGAAATTGATATAAAAAAAGTTGTTTCTGTAACAACTGATGGTGCTCCGAGTATGGTGGGTAAAAAAATTGGTTTCATAAGTTTATTTCAAACTGAAGTAGGACATTCGATTCTTGAATTCCACTGCATCATTCACCAACAAGCCTTATGCGCTAAGAGCGGTTTAACATCTCTTGATAATGTTATGGCAGTAGTTACGAAAATAGTCAACCTCATCTCTGCTCAGGCTTTAAACAAGCGAAAGTTCGACGCTTTGTTGGATGAAGTCAACTCCGTGTATAATGGCTTACTCATGTATAATAATGTTCGGTGGCTGAGTCGTGGGTCTGTACTTGAAAGATTTGTTGAATGCTTGGAAGAAATCAGACTGTTTCTGCAAAATGAGGGAAAAATTGAACAATACCCACAGCTTTTGGACGTCATGTGGCTTTCAAAATTGATGTTTTTTACAGACATATGCCAACACTTAAATACGTTAAATGTGAAGCTTCAAGGCACAAACAAAACAATAATCGTCATGATCGATCTCATTCGCGCCTTTGAGGCTAAACTGCAAGTTTTCAGAAACGATATTATCGCAAAAAACTACAAGTATTTTCCATACTTGAAAAAATATATCAATGAATCTGATATACATGAGACAACAAATGCAGAAAATATTACTGAGGAATTTATCTCTGTGATTGATTCTTCAATTAAGGAATTTTCAACAAGATTTTCTCAGTTCAAAGAATTATCAGAAACGGTCAAGTTTATTATGTACCCAGATGTAACGACCTTTCATACACTGAACTTCTCCCAGTTCGATTGGTTGGAAATTGAAGATTTTGAAATGCAGCTGATTGATTTCCAATCTAGTTCAATTTGGATACAAAAATTCATAGACATGAGAAAAGAATTAGAGTTAATTGAAACAGAAAGATTGACCAGTAATATAAGTAAAGATGCCAATAATAAAATTTTAGAAACCTGGAATGCGTTGCCAGAAACATTTAATTGTTTAAAGAAGCTGGCTCACGCTATTCTAACTGTATTTTCATCAACATATGCCTGCGAGTCATTGTTTTCAGAGATGAATAACATCAAAGACTCTGTTAGAAATAGACTGACTGATGAATCAAGTTCAGCATGCATTCTGCTAAAAGTAACATCGTACAACCCTAATATAAGTCAATTATCGTCCAATCTGCAACAACAGAAGTCGCACTAATTTTTAATTGCTCTTGTAATTGTATTTTTGGTAAATATAGAGCTTTGAGTTGATATTGTTTTTTTACATTATTTTTCCACTGATCACAAAGTCAAGAATATTTGATGGCACGGCTGCGACGTCATTAAATATTATTCCAGAAAATTGGCACGTATACGCATAAAGGTTCGCCATCCCTGATCTAGACAAATAAAGAATTCAAATTACATACATAATCAGGACAGCAAAAATATAAAGCAGCTTAGGAAGTCATCCAAGAAAACACCGGTTCAATAAAACATAACACAAATATTTAGACATTATTAATTGTAAAATATATATTATTTTTGCAGATAATTTCAATTATTGCGAGTGTTGTGGCCTAGAAACAATTAGGCAGTTAGTCTATTGCTGGTTCTGACTTTCTCAAACGCATCTGTCAAAACTAAATAGGGTCTTGGACTGTAGTAATAAAATGAAGTGATTTTTAGGGTTCCGTATCTTAAAAGGAAAAATGGAACCCTTTTAGGATTACAAAACGGCCTGACAATGCGATTGACCGAATATTTAAATGAGATGAATGCGCTGTCAGACCCTCAATATGCGTATCGCGCGGGACGATCCACAACTGGAATGGTGCGTGAGATACTTTCGAAGTGTTGAAGGCGCCTGAGAGGAAACAAGAAGTCGCAATACTTTTTTGCGACCTTTATAAAGCGGTTGATGTATTAGCGGATCATAAAATCTTAAAAATGAAATTTGCGCACTACGGAATAGACTGTCCTGCCTTAGACTTACTGGTAGACTTCATGAAAGATAAAAAACAGACTTGTAGGCAAAGCCGGATCCTTAGAGTCAGATAGCCTAACTTCCTACAATGGCGTTCCGCAAGGATCCTCTCTATCGAACCTCGCCTTCACTCTCTTACGAACCGATTTCCCTGCTTGGTATAGCAAACGTTAATATATTTAATACGCTGATGACATAGCTATTGTAATCATCGCGCTAACGTTGGACCACAAAGAGAATGGGTTAAAAAAAACATTCCAGACAAATGGTCTCGCTCTTAACGTCTCAAAGACCCAATTCATGCGTTTAACTTAGCTGGTCGAAACCGTCGACCTTTGTATGAGACCATTCAGGGCCAAAAAGTACAACTTTTTTAAGCTTTCAAGTTGATGACGGTCTAAGATGGTACGCACATATCGGCGACGAACGCGGGTCTGAGCCAGCGCTACCACGTTCCTTGCGAGCGGCGGGCGGCGCCCAGAAGATAACAGTACATGAACATGGAGTATTTAGAAATTATTTTTTACTTATTACTATTACAAAATCAGCTCTAGATCTCAACACTTTAAACAATGAGTAAACAAATAACTATGGAGAGGCCTTATTCTCCTATAGCAGAATAGCTTATACAAATATCTATCATATTATCGACACATTCATATCAAATAGTATGTTGTCTCTTTTTAACCAACCGACACCTGCATATGCAAAGAAAGGCAAACACATGTTTGTTGGGTACTTTTTGTCACAACATCATGTGTGACGTCATGAGCCTACCGTCGCGTGCCCGGCTTGTGACAGCGACGCCATTTTACGCGCCTAGATCTGCTGTCAAAAGATTGTTTGACTCCGAGGTTTACTCCTAACAATTTTGTGACTTTGGTCCCGTTTTGGTGATAAATGCAACAAGAAACTAGATATAGTACTGCTAATTAATGAAAAAAACATGGTTTCGTGTTGTGTTAAGCAGTGTGGTGCAAGAAAAAACAAAAATCAACCTCAATTGACCCTTCACAGGTTAGTAAAGAGATTTTACCGATTATGGCCAAAGTCTAGGTTTTTGTGTAATTTATTGATACATGATGATGATCTATTGTATAATTACTAAGACCTGTTTTAATCCTATGGCTTGTAATACCAGTATTTCCTTTATTTTGATTTGTTTTGTTTTTCTTTTTGTTTATATAGCGGATAGTGATGTGACGTTGAAGTTTATATATCGGATATTATTTTCCAATACTGGTTTTTAACTCAACAGATTTCCTGTAAATGAAATTTTGAAGAAGAAATGGTTAGAGTCTATTGGCTCTGAAAATATAAACCCACGGCATAAAAATTGGTATGTCTGCTCGATGCACTTCGACGTAACTTGTATTAACAAAACTCTTGATGTGACAAGATTACGTGACGGTGCAGTGCCTTCTTTTTCACCTGTGGTAGGTATTTTATTTCTCAACTAAGTAATTAAGCTCGATTTTTCCAAAAATGAAAAGGTAAAAAGTGGTTAATTTTTCCTTCAAGAATATTTATGTTCTTTTTCACTGCATATATTCGTTATCACAATACTTTGTATATGTAGTCTATTTTACGGTATATTTATATACTAACAATATATAGAATGTCGGCGAAGCTAAGCCCAAATGCCTAGGGTGTCTCGGACACGCACCTGAGACGATGGCACCCCTTAGTTCCCCGGTGCTCATGACTGCCGACGATGACACCGTCACCAGGATCGCAGACAGGGTAGGAGAGAAGATCCTCAAGCGGGTGAGCTTCAGGGAGCCTCTTGAAGACACACTTGAGGTTGTACTGCGACGAGTGCTTGGCAGCCATCAGTTGCCAAGTCCACATGGCCTCATGCAGCACTCATGTCCACCTCCCAGCTTCTCCCTTTCCTTCTCCTCCTCCCCCTCCTCCTCCACCCTTCCCGCTGGCACCCCTTGCCCCAGCGAGACAATCAGCCGCTTTTGGATTTGATGAAGTAATTAGAGAACTCAAAGAGCGGTTTAAGTCTCGCGATGTCAAGCGGGAAGAACACTGAAAAATCAAGTTCTCAGAAATTAGAATTATATGTGGTAAATCAGTTGAAGAACATGATAAAAATTTAGAAAATTTTATGAATGCTGTTAATAAATAAAAACAAATGTCAATTTTCACAGAAATCAATTAATATTTTAGGATATACTATTATAGATAATACTATTCAACCAGATAATGATAGATTGCAGCCATTAATAAACTTACCTCCGCCACATGATAAGCAATCACTAAAGCGGACCTTGGGAATGTTTGCACACTATGCTAAATGGATTCCGAAATTTTCAGAGAAAATTTATAAATTGTCAAAAGCAGAAAGATTTCCATTACCAAATAATTTAGTCAAATCATTTGAAGGACTTAAATCAGATATTTTGAAATCAATGGTGGTGGTTACGTAACGATTAGCGACTCTGAGTACGGCAATTCGTGTCAGACCCATTTGAAACAAGATAGTGTTGGTACATTCGAATTTTAAAGATACTAATTGTCTTCAATACCAAATGAGAGCCTGGAAAATCCTGCCAATGTTTGGAAGTACCTTTAAGTATCGACAACTATTTTCTTGTTTGCCGTCCCGATACGCGGAAGAAAGGCACAAAAACATCCTAAATGTTTCACGATAGAGCACTACAACACGTATAATGACAAAGTGTACGCTCATAGCTCTAAAGAAGCTTCGCAAGTGGTTGGAAAGGTGCAACGTGGTCATCGTCCTGCGTCTAGTCTTGGTTTGATTGAGTGTCTTATCAAGGAGTAACAAACATTTTTGTGAAAAAGGAGTAAAGTCTTCAGCCAAAGTGTATCAAGAGATTGTCTTAAAACGTGTTATGAAACCTCTCAGTAATACATTTTTTTTAAATACACCATGGACTTTTCAACCAAACTGCACCTGGTCACAAGGCACGAATTACCAAAGCCTGGCTCGAAACTAACGTTCCACCAGACTTTATAAGAGCTGAAGACTGGCCCTCATCTAGCCCAGATCACTTTTTGGACTAGAAATTATCGTCAGTTTTAGAGGACATGGCCTGCTCTAATCCACATGGTGACATTGAGTCTCTCAAGAAATCTCTAAAGCAAGCAGTAGCAAATTTTCCATGAAAGCAGCGCAGCGCGTAAATTCATAGATTCGAGATCAGTCAAAGGCCTGTATTAAAGGCCAAAGGTCGCCATTTCTCTATAAAGGAAAGTTCTCTTAAATAGTTCATACTATTCTTTTTTTCTTTAAGTTGTTGAATCATAGTTTTACTTCTATCAAAGGGTTCGCTATTAACTCTAGACGAAGCGGAAAATTCGTTAGGGGCTATGGTATTATTCGTTACAAAAAACTTTTTGACTATTGTAAAATGATGCCAATACATGAAAGAATAAAATATTTATTATTAATCGAAAACTTCTTTGATACCAACATTCAAAAACTTTATGAGCATTCAAAATTAACGCGTAGTGTAGCGAGAGGTAAATTAATCATTCCTCGAAGTAACAACGTGTACGGCAGGCACACCCTAGAATGTTAATAAACAGCTACTGTACAATTTGAAGCAAGAAATTAGCATAAAAAACAAAGAGAAATCTCAAGCAACTATTTTTTACAAAATTGAAACGGTATAAAATTGGACCAACCTGTATACAAATCTATTAAAACTGGTTTTGGTCAGTCGTAGCTCCACAAGTTACCCATATTTTACTCCGGTCGTTGTAGTTTAGTATTTATTATGCGCTGGTAAAATGTTATTCAAATCTACCCACATAGAATATGTTATTTTTATACATACACATTAATACTTGTGTAGGTATTTCATTCATTGTATATATCATGTGTTAAATAGTAGGTACAATTAGGGTTATGTTATTATTAGACTAGATTTAGGGTTTTTTTAGGTAGTTATTTAGATAGATTTGTATGTATTACAATATACAGTATTACAATACTGTTACTATTAAGGGTTGTTTAGAAGTAATAAATATTATAATATCTCGAGCGTGCACAAGGAACTCCGGTGCACGGATAAACCCGACCAGGTTTTTGCTGCATCGAAATGAAGTTTGTAATCTAGTATTTAAAAATGTATGTTTGTTTTAAATAAAAAATAAATAAAAAATATTTTTCCCACTCACTTTTATTTGGAAGGAGTTTAGGTGCTGCATTCCATCTTTTTATTGGATTACTCCTACCACTACCAGTATTAGTGTTTTTATTTATACTAATAGTATCAGATTTAGATGTGGTAGGGGCTACTAAAGGGATATCTGGTCTGGTTCTAGATATTATAGTTGAAGCAGTCGATTTTGGTGGTTGGAAATCCTTTTTGCCGTATTTTTTCATATTAAATTCTCGTAACTTGTCAAGGCGTGCCTTCTCTCTCGCAATGCGCTTCTCTCTTAGCTTATTAAGGCGATCTAACATATCGTCATCCATTTTACAGTCTAATATCTGAAAATAAATAAATAATTTTCACCGAAAAATCAGGCAGCCAAGCCAGCTATATAAGATGTTTCACAATTTTCTTTACGGCTTACGCCGTGCGGCCATGGCAGTTTGAAAAAAAAAACATCAGAACGAAACCCAGCTAACTACTGACCAATCGAATGAATTTAGGCTCATTACCAATTGCCCTGGGTGATGGAAGTGGTGAACGGCTGCCCTAAAAGAGATTTTAGTTAACTCAGGATTGTTCATAGTAACCGGGTTCCATTGAGTAACATGATGGACTATTTCAAGATCACGGCAGCATTGCTGAATAACTGTCATGTTCTGATAGGCAACAACGTGCATGCACGTGCTCCCCTTGGTATAATTCATGAACGGGTCAAAACAGTTTAGCATAACTTACTATCGCAAACAATTAGAGCTCATTTCGAGGCTATCGGAACCAATATGCCTCAATTCGATGAGTTTCCAGACTCACAGAAGAGTTACACAAGTAACACAGTCACTAAATCGGCCATAATCAATTATACAGAGTATATTAATTTTTTGTATGACTTATATCAGAACAGATAATGACCCTACAGCTTTCGGGCCATAATGACAATTGCTTCAGATCATTAGTTTTAGCCATATCTATCATTATTTTAAGTTTCCCAGCACTTTCAGAAATCAATAAAATGTATGAAAATGAGGAATCATCGAACCTGTATACCTATGCTCAGAGCAATCCTACAACTTTGGTGCCATATTAACTATTGCTCTAAATGACTAGTACCAATTTTTTTCGTTGGCCGGCACTTTCAGAAAAGGCCAAAAAATAATGATCTGTAATCTAGAAAAAATACATTTTCATTTGTAACAGAACTTATGGCCAGACTAAGTAGTTGATGCCTAGGGACTATCTTTTTTAGGATAGGTCTACTACTACTGTACCCTGTAAACTATTTTCAATCTAAACAGAAGCCCAAAAACCAAGTTTTAAAAATGACGGACTTTCATCTCCTATTTAGCCCATTAATATTTCTTAATTTTTAAGAGAAAGCCCAAACACAACAAGAGTTTCAGGGATATAACTCAAAAAATGAAGGACTTTCATACTAACTTTCATCCCCTATTTAACCCCTTTGGGGGTGGGATTTTAAAAACATGTGAAATGTACGTACTTCTTTATTTTTAACCGAAAGCCAAAATACCAACCAACCAAGTTTCGTGTGTACAAGGAAATTATTCAGAGGACTTAGGTCAGGGCAGTCGGCTTGTGATCAACATGAGTTTTTAACCAAAAACTTTTAAAAAATTATGGATCTCCTGGTGCAAGAAAAAAATTCGGTTCCGTTCGCTGTTTAATGTATAGTGTCTAAAGAAGTATATAAAAGAGGAAGTGTGTATGTCTCATGCCCACATTTTAATATGGTTAGAAGCTAAAATAAGAGCTGAGCAAATACATAGATGATGTCATTCACGCAGAATTGCCGGACCAAGAAGTTAATCCAGAGCTATTTGATGTTATACAAACCCACATGGTATACGGATCATGTGGCCCTTACAATACTCAAAACGCGTGTATGAAGAACAGTATTTGTAGTAAAAGATTTCCGAAATGTTTACTACAGTACAGAAACTGAAAATGGTTATCCGTTTTATAGACGTCTTTCACCTGAAAACAGTGAAATACAATCGACAATCCGATCACGAAATGACTCTGTTGACATCGTTATTGCAGGATAGTTTCATTTCCATCGGTAGGTACATATCAATGTTCAACTTTGTAGCAGAATGATAAAGGACAGGCATATATTTTATTTTTTGTTTTTAAATCACACAAAAGGACAACAACAGATGAAATCTAGACTTCCCAGATAATGCAAGTTAACACGAGCTTATTATAACAAAAATATTGAATACTAGCCGTTGCCCGCGAGTTTGTCCGCGTAAAATTTTTGATCTCATGAAAAACCAGTAAAATTTCTGGTTTTGTCATGAGATCAGGAATTTTCCCGCTGCAAAAGGCCTCAATTACCTACTAACTCAGTCTCACCTTAAGGCACGGAACCTTTCATATAACCTTTGAACCCCCATTTCACCCCTTTAGAAGTGGATTTTTTTAGCAGATACTTACCCCTTAAAAAGACCTTCAAAATTTCAAGTTAGCAGTAATTGAAATTTTCCCTTACAAACTTTCAACTCCTATTTTACCACCCTTTAGGGTGGATTTTCCAAAATAACGTATAGATTTTTATTATTTACAGCAAGTAACCTAAATTTCGATTTTTACGTCGCTAACTTCAAAAACATAGGAATTTCATATAACCTTCTAACCACCTCTCCATTTCAACCCTTAGGAAGGGATTTTCTCAATTCCGTTTCTTAGCTGACACGTACGTCCTAGAAAGAACTTACCTTCCAAATTTCAAGTCTGTAAGCTTCATAATTTCTGATATTTCGTGATTAGTCAGTCGGTCAGTCAGTGAGTGAGTGGTATTTCGCTTTTATATTTCACTAGTTTATTAATTAATTTGGGTTTGAAAACTTTGAAACCCAAAAATGGTCGGGTTTACAATGCAGAACTTTTCGCGAGAGCTTTTCGACATTGTATTGGTATTCTGCAATATAGAAACATTCATTCGTCCCTCAGAGTGAAGGGGATCATTTCATGGAAGATTATGTAAGAGACTTCCAACGACGTTGCCCAGATGCAAACATAAGTGCTCATTTAGACAACTTTAGTGTTTAGCCACAGCGCACGCAAAGTTCACGCAGAACTAACATTCATACTTCACACAATAGGAAAGCAACAAAATGCAGATTTACTATTTTATGAATGTCAACACTAAATTCAGTATTCTAGGGAAAATATTGTTACATTGACAAGACGTCTAGATTGATTGACTCATTAGTTTATTTATTCATTTGGGTTTGAAACCCAAAAATAGTGGGGCTTATAACACTGAGTTTATGAACAGCCACACAAAAGAACATTGACAAAATATAAAATAAGTTTTTTAGTTATTTAATGCATGCCATAACTAGCTTCAATATTATGGAAAAAGTATTAAATATTGAAGTTAATATTATGCATACACTTGCAGCACCAGAAAAGTCAAGCGAACAATGTTGATTGTTTATAATTTGAACAGAGAATATGGAACGAACATAAATTTTGACCAAGTTAAATTTCCTTTTTTCAATATTAAAAGCGAGCAATCGAAGCAGGCGGGCACGGGATGTTAAGTGATTACCTTCGCCCATGAACATTTGCAGCACCAGAACTGCCAGTGCATTGTTAGCCTTTGATGAATTTGATGATATTTTTTAGACACTCCAGGTGATACCGGCAAGACATTTTTGATAAATCTTTGAGTGGCCTAAGAAGGTTTAAACTTGTTTGTACTTGTAATGAGTCTTGTTTTGATTGACTCACTAGTTTATTTATTAATTCCAACGATATTACCCAGTTTGCACAACCAGCTATTCATAGGCGGCAATATTTTCACTCTTATTAGGATTTGAAATCCAAAATCGTAGGGTTTACAACGCAGAACTCCTCACAAAAGAACTTTTGATGCACAAATGAAACATGGACTTTTTAGTTAATTGTATGCCACGCTAGCTAACAACGCAGAACATTCATACTTTACACAGTAGAAAAACAACAAACAATGTACGTAATGTACCAAAATTGTAGTTACAAAGTAATAATAAATTAAGTTACATTGGAAATGCTTATCTCTAAACAGAGATTTACATATCTCACAAAACAACAATAACAAAATTTGAAATGTTTTTTAGTTATTTAATGCACGCCATACTAGCTTCAACATTATAGAAAAAGTATAGAATATTGAAGCTAATACACATACACTTATTATTTGTTCTTGTAAAAAAAGGAGATCAACAGAATAACCATTTGTCGTCAATGATGATATGAACAGATTTAAAAACCACACTATAGACACAAACGCCTATGACCTGTTTTGTTAAAGGAGCATTGTAGTTGCATTTTTGCTGGTTTGCATGGAGACGAGTCATTCAACTTTATCCACACCACTGCGGCTCACTTAGTTATAATGTTCTCATTTCAAAATAAATTCTAGACCATAAAACCACACTATAAACACAAACGCCTATGACTTGTTTTGTTAGAGGAGTATTGTAGTTGCATTTTTGCTTTGGTTTGCATGGAGACGAGTCATTCAACTTTATCCACACCACTGCGGCTCACTTAGTATAGTGTTCTAATTTCAAAATAAATTCTGGATCATAAAACGAACAGCCGATGACCAATAAAAGCTGCACTATGGACATCCTGACAAGAGACATTAAAAGTGTTGACGAACCTTATATGTAAAAATTATTATCCCATTCTATTTTATTTTTCGATGCACATGTTGACATTTGGTTTACAATGCAGGACAAGTACTCACTTAAAACATCAAAAACAACTGATGAAATATGGACTTATTTTAGCAGGCTATACTGCATTTTTCTCAAACTTATGTACTAATATTGATCATTGTGTAATGATTGTTGATTTTCATATTTGTTCTGTTAATATTATGTTCGTTTGAATGAAATTTAAACATTTTTAACAAGTTTTTAACAACATTGCGTCTGGCGTCTAGGGACCTCTCGATTTCAACCAATTGAAATGTTGACTAAACTGATCTTTTCTTGATGATTGAATGATTTAATTTAGGTTTGCCTATAAATTTCTACAATATGTATTGGTCAATAACAGAAACAAGAGTAAAATAACTCAACATGATTCAATATGGCGCAGCAAGACGCAAACTCGAACCGCTTGTATTATTATAATTAATACAACTCACGAGTACAAGGTATCAAATAAAACAAATCAACGAAAATGGACACGAAAACAAAAAGAAAAAACAACAATAGCTTACTTTCACTCTCAAGGGAGTTTGATAATTTTCACCGTATTCTACAAGGCTGCAACGAACGACGCCATTGTTGGATTCATAGAGTACTTTGTAATATATGAAATAGAGACCAAACTTCGAGCCTTAAATTAGAATTGCATCACAAGCGCCCCTAGATTTAAAATTTGGAACTATGGTGATTGAATCTATATCTACGTATATATGTAATACATAGGTATAGGTACTATATACAATATACGTATAATATAGGTACGTAGGTACTAGGTACCTATATTATCCTACTTTCTTATTATTATTCTAGATTTGGGTTACTTGGCTGATTTTTCAATCGTCAAATTTGATTTTGTGAGTGTTATTAATTGACGATTGGAAAAATCAGCCCTGAATAAAACAAAGTTATTTTTAAAATAATGTAGGTATATTTTCTATACTTAATGAAAACAAAATTGATCATTTACATCGTAAAATGTTTTGCTGATGACATGATTACACTATAATTTACACTAGAAGTAACTTTAATACACTAATTAATATGCACTAAAAGTTTAATACAATGAATAAAATACACTGACTTATCTACTAACAAATCCTGTCTTTAGTGTTCCACGCGCAGAACAAAGACAGTAAACAGTTGCGCTAATATCACTGTAATGAACCTGACCGCATGAACTAAAGCTCAACTTAAAGGTCTCAGGCAAATTTACATTTCGCACGTACCAAAAATCTTAGATTAGGTTATTTAATCCAAAAAATACTACACAACTCACGCGTCCGACATTTTCATTTATTGACTTTTGTTGTTTTTGTCAATGACCAGTGCTGCCAGTGTGATTTGGCAGAAATACAACTAAATAAAGATAAATTCAAAATATATTTTTGTTTTAACTTCTTAGAAAGAAGTACGAAAAAAGCTATACAAAAAATTTATACTTAACTTCTTCTTCTTTTTTTCTTCTATTCGGCTCTTTATACTGTCGTTTTGTGATTCGCAAAAATTCCGCCAATGTAAATTTAGTAGAGAAACAACGTGATAATTGTTATTTTACTTTTTATTTTCTTTTGAATACAAGTTAATTTCTTTTAATAAAAAATTAAATATAAAATAACGCTTTTTATAAAAGCTACCTACCACTTTAGTTGTTTTTTTTGAGCTGGTATAATCATGAAATGAGACATACCGCCATCTATTGACGACATTGGAAAACATACGCAGCACTACTGCCCTCTGAACTTGAATTTTTGAATTACTTGATTATAATACTGCTAAATTAAAAATACTTGTTAAATAAGTAACAATCCAGAATTTTGCGTACTACGTAATTTTGCAGTATAGTACGCAATACATTTCCCTACTTTTTGATCTAAGTTTACGCACCGTTGGATTGCAAAACGAAAGTGGAATGGAATTTGGCTTTGGGAACTGGACTGGGAAGCGGAAGTATTATAGGAGAAGATTAGAGAAGAAGATATTATAGGAACTAGGATGCATATAGGATGCACATAATACCTATCAAAGATGGAACAAAGTTACCATAGACAATACGAATAGGTACTGTAAAGGCGGGTAACATTGGAATAATAGCGAAGGTTTTTAGGATACAAGTTAAAATATCTTAAACGGAAAACTGTTTACGTTTTGCTTCGATATTTTTTTATCTTAATATATAAAAGGAAAAGGTAACTGATTGACTGACTGACTGATATATCAACGCACAGCTCAAACTATTAGACGGATTGGGCTGAAATTTGGCATGCAAATAGCTATTATGACCTAGGCATCCGCTAAGAAAGGATTTTTGAAAATTCAACCCCTGGGGGTGAAATAGGGGTTTGAAATTTGTCTAGTCCACGTGGATGAAGTCGTGAGCATAAGCTAGTTCATTATAAAAGTAAGCCCTTGACTGCGATCACGTGTTAAGCTGTTATAATGCAGTCTAAGATAGTAGTGGGCTAACTGCTCAGATTAAGAATCAAGGTAGATTTGGCATTTAAATAATAATACCTTGTTAGAGCAAGCTAGGTGTATAGAAAAGTGGATATACATATAAACACAGTTTTTTTGTCTTTGTCATAGTTTAGCTTTTTTTGTTGGGCACGTCTTAGTTTGTGCCCAACAAACCTCGAGTTTACGAGTATTTACGAGTATTTACGAGTAATTACGAGTTTTTATTTAGTTTTCTGTTTTAAATTTAGTATTGAAGGTGTGTGGAAGCCATTTATGGTGCATTGCTGTGTAAATGTTGTAGCGAACGCAAATTGTGGGACATAACCTTTCATACGTAAGTATTATTTCTTTTGTTGTTTTGTCCCTTTCGGGTATACGCTTGTGTCGGGTCTACTTGATAGTTAGTCCGAGGCTATCTTGGAAGAAGTATAGTAGTTTTTACTAAACCCGGATACTTACCATACAGTACTACCTAGGATGACTACTATGTCGATGGCTATATTACAGTGCGACAAGGCTATGTTGGCGCGTGGTGAAAATCGAAACTAACGTTGCCGTCAAGTGTCCCCTTTATTCTTGTTTGAATATTCTTCTACAGTGCGACAAGGCACTTGAATGACATTGACAGGGGGGCACTGTTGGTTGGAGAACAAGGCTTAGAATATGCTTAGCGTAGAATATGCGTAGAATAGAATATTCAAACAAGTACGTCATTATTTTTATGCTAGTTTATAATAAAGTATTGTTTATCAAATTCAAAAGTAGGAAAATACCCAATTATTACCATTGTTTAGTAGTCAATATTTGTGTTAAACGTTTTTTATGTGAAAACAAGTAAATTACTAGTGAGAAATACAATGACGCCACGAATTCTCAAAGTTTGTTTTGCAACTAAAGTTGTATTCCATGTATGTATTCTTGAAAAAAATCGGTTACACGATAAGGGACAAAAAATAGGTTAGCTGCGTCTCTGTTTATCACATTAGTAACTTTATCTGTGCTCTCTTTTTAGTGTGAATGAGAAAGCAAACGTTCCTTTATCTAGCTTTATTATTCTTAGCTACGCTATGCTTATTAGGTAGGTACAATCCTAAATGTCGATGGAGCATCCAAGCTGCAGACTATACAAATCATATTCTGTGGATCAAGGATAATAAATAATACTTGGATGAATCTCAGAACAAAGACTGTTAGAAGTAGCCCTATTGTGACACTTACTGTTAGAGCGAGATAGCTAAATGCATTTAAGCTCCTGTTAGAACGTGATAAAATGATTATGTTTTATCCTTATCACCGTGGCCACTTTTTTTTGTTTGTCAAAATGTATTTGTACGTGAGTATTTGACAAACAACGTGAAGTGTAGAAGGAATGTCATTTCACAAGTAAGAAAATCTGCTTGAGCGAGAGGGACTGAAGGGGCCACGCTAGTTGCAAACCTGTGGGATGAATACTATCTCTATGAAATAATATTTATCGTTTGCCGTCCTAAAAAGACTGACCTCCAGGGCCGTAAAAAAAATATTTCGTGTGTATCAAAGAGTATCTAATCTCTCATCACTATGGTGTCATAGATTAAGGATTATCTATGGTGTGTATTTCGTACACACCACAGACCATTTCAATCTGGATTTGAAATTTTGGAGGGATTTTATATATTTTTAATAATAAATCAATAAGTTTTACTATTATGTGAATTTCCTGTTGGATTTGATCAAGTGAATGAATTATATAAAAGTCCCATAAAAAAACTTTTTTGACTTGCAGCAGCAGAGTGTATTGTTTTAAAAAAGTTTAAAATTACGTAAATTACAAGTTATTATTACAGATTGGATCGCTTTGGTGATCGGTAAGTTTATACTTAAATATTACATTCAAAATACAGCTTTTACTGCCATATATATCTATATATATATCAGTGTCAACAGCGCGCCATCGACACCCAGACACTCGACAGTGCTGAAGTTGAAGTGCTGCATAGATTAATTGAAGTGCTGTGAATGTGATCTTATTTAATAACCATGTGTACGGTACAGTGATCTCACTTCTCAGATTGAGTTCAGAGTTCGTCTGCCGGCACGTATTTTATTACGGTCTATTATTACTACGGTCGACGCGTCGGACGTGTGTGTGAGTTATCTCGTTCTCGTAGGCCGTATAGTCGAAAGCTTATCGCCTCGGTTCGGTCGGAAGCTGTAGCACATAGTGGTGATATAAAACATTTTATTACGCTACTGTTTCAGCGCATTCCTAGTTTTATGAGCTACGGCGTCTCGTTCATTGAATTCTGTGTGGAACCCGGCTGCCGAAATATCTAGAAACATGATTGCATTTTTGCAGTTATGCTGCCTTTTTCTTTTATTTGCGAGGAATGCTGAGGGAAATTCAGAAAGTAAGTTTGTTAGAATTTTGTGATGATTTAGCAGGAACATAGTTATATATCTCGACTCTAGTATCATAAGGTCGGATGTGTACTTCCGACCAAACTCACTTTTTTACATAAAGGTAATGAGCATTTCGGGCTCTTTCTGCCAAGCTGACACCAGTATTTCTATCTCTTTTCGTTGCAAAGATAAATACATGCATAATGTCGTATCTGAACACATTCTAAAAATTTGGAGAACCATAATTATATTTTTTGACTTGCGTATGTATGCACCAAAGCAATGGAGAAAAATGATAGATGTATTTTGAGTTCGACCATTATGCTACGAAATTAGTTTATTTGTAATACTAGCTGGTACTGCAGTTACGCACTTCTGCTTCTAAAATATGTAATAATTTTGTTAGGTAAAATCACAACAGATGTTATGCTTCGAATTTTTTGTATTAATATTTGGACTGTAAATCATTTAAGACTTTTTGCCTTGTAATATAAATAATTTTGCAATAAAATTCATGGAAGTAAGTTGAAATAAAGCTTTTTGTTTGTGACTACATTAAAGTTGATGTGATTAATAGGTAAGAGATCCATCCCATTTCACCAAAATTTTGGACTAAACTGCGGGAAAAAAGTAAAGAGCCCGAATAAAGCTGAAGACATTATGAAAAAGTAGACTAGAAAATCTTTTATGACCACGAAAATCACACCATGGTAATCTAAAACTATATTATAATAATACCCCACTAAGCAAAAAACCGTGCATTTATGGTGTTTTTTATGAATCATAGTTCAAATCATCAGTTCAAAAATTTATTGCCCTAGTTTTTAAGGTAGCCTTAAAAAATTAGAGTACCTAATCAATTTTTTTCTTCTTTATCCGTCTTATAATCGACCGAATTTGATATTAATCGAGAGCAGAAATTATAAGGCACCTACAATATGTGATGATAGTGATTCTAACGAAACATACCTAATTATAGGAAGCTTGAGATTATGTTAATTTAAATATAAATGTAGTATAAATTAATTTATTAATTAAACAACTAATAAAAGTGAAAGTAAGAAAATAAAAAGCTTAACTAAAACACGAAAGAAACAGTTTAAAAAAGTATCTGTTAGAAAGAACAGTCGAAACAGAAGCAATGGAATTTTCAAGAAAGCAGAAAGTATTTTTTTATTACCAAAGTGGCAATGCCAGATTTGACTAACAGTAAATCCTTATACCTGCGTAGTTTCTGCACCTTAAAAACGATTCATGATGCTACAAGCAGTGTTGCTAATTTAATGTGGTCTGAAAACATCAGCTGCAGCGGAAGGAATAAAACAGTATCTTGTCTTATTTCATTAATCTACTAGAGAAGAAACAAAGTATTCTTGAAATTGTTGAAGAATTGACTTTGTGGTCTGAAAATTGTGTCGGTCATAATCGGAGCATGATAATCGTTATGGCTTACTTATGATTATTATAAGGATTGCCACACTAAAAAGTGATAAATCACAAGCTTTATGCTAAAATGCAACATGTACCTACGTGGAGTAAGATGTAGTCCACGCACAAATAGAAAAAAAGGGAACAGCTGAAAACAATGCAGATTACTAAACTAAGAGATTGGTCACAGTTTACATGAACATGCGAAGGAAACAAAACTTTTGATAAGTTTGATTTGGCACTACAACATATTTTTAAAGACCACATCCCTTTACAAAGGTGATAGACCTGTTTGTTATATCAAAAAAAAAAATAAGAACGGCGGGGATTTTCAGATTTCGGAATATATTACCTGGCTACAACTAACGCAATAATGCTGGGTGTTAATTTTTTATTAAAACTACTTACTTTAAAGAAGACTTTTTTGTATTTCATTAGTATGTTATAGGTACATATAAACTTAAAAATTCTTCCCCGCTTTCGCCCAATATACGACATAATGAGAAACCATTATCCACTGTAAAATATAACCAACTTTTGCAGTAGGTACCTGCTGACCCCCATTTTTACTTTACGTACCTAATCATTATAAGGAAATTCAGGCTATGTTGGCATGTTTTAGATTTCTATATTGATGTAACCGTCATGTATGCAATTCCACAAAAAATGTTTGGCCCACTGTAGGTTTCTAATTACTTTGTAATTTTTTTTCCAATTTTTGGCCGTTGTTTTTAAGTAATGGGCTTCATTTGTGAATTTGTAAATGTTATTTTCATTCATTCAGAAGTCACAAGGTTTACACGGATGCAATGGTCATACTATCGGGCGAATGCAATTATTATGTTTCAGATCTAACTAATCAGTTTCAGAAAAATCAGATAGGTACATTGTTGCTATCTCACAAAACTCCTAAATGTTTTTTGTGAGATAACTACTGTGATCTTTTGTCCGAATATTACTTATGTATAATCAGTTAAGACGTATTATGATATATTAAGTAATAGATCCGACTTTTATTTCAAATTTGTAATAGTAAAAATTGCAGCCATAAAGTCGGTTTACAACTTATGCACACACTTTTTTAGCACAGTTACGAATATTACCAGCATAAAGTCGCATATCGTCCATTTTGAAGAAATTGTGAGTTTATATTTTATTTATTAATGATAAAGTATTTCCAGTAATGGTTAATGATAGGTACAGTTAAGTGTTAAATATTACAAAAACAACTGAAATTGTATCTCTAGTAGTTTAGAAATTATGACCCGATTTCCCTAGCATTTTTGTTTTGGCTCTCCTGAAAAGTAGCAAAAATCCACATCCGACCTTATGATACTAGAGTCGAGATATATTATTTTGTACTAATTATGTACTTAGTATAACATAATGTTCTTTCTTTAGAGTTTTTGAATTAGGCACCTTAACATGATTTTGATAGCTTTAATAATATATTATGTAAAGAATCCAAGCTAACTAGCTTTTACCTGCAACTTCATCTGCATGGAGTTAAGTTGTAAAGAGTACCTTAAGAAAGTGTTTTAATAGTGCTCTATGCTCTTTAGGGATGATATACCGAACCAGTGATAAATTCTTATGACAATCCAAAAGCACTTGCAAAGGTTTATTATAAATTAGTTTATTATAAATAGTCGCGTCTGGCCTACGATGCAAGCACGAGGTCGCGCAGGTATTGTTCCGCGCAGGTGTACTGTGTACGAATGCAGCACTCATACTAATATCATTTTATACAAAAAATATTTATGTAATGTTTTACTGTATCATAAGTAAATCAATCTGTAAATAAAAGTATGATCGGTTCACTTCTCTCGAGTGCCTCTGTCTTCCATCAACTCCTACTTCCACCCTTCACTAAAGCCTCATTTCAATTACTTTACTACTACTACTTTTGGACTAATGTTGTCATAGCAATCAATTGATAGTTAAGCTAATTTTAGTTGTGTGAAATCAAGAAAAATTATTATTAAATTTTATTTCTAGAACCAGCTGTGAAGGTGTTCACCGTAGCCACAGAAGACAATCATGGCTTGCAAAGATTCCTGCGTTCTGCTAAGATATATGGCATTGACGTTGAGGTCCTGGGCATGGGTCAAAAATGGGTCGGAGGCAACATGAACCACCCGGGGGGTGGTCAGAAAGTCAGAATTCTGAAACAGAAACTCTTCTCAATGCAGAAGCTACCCAACAGGGATTCAATTATCTTGTTCACAGATAGGTATGTTAATTGCTTTAATTATTATTATTACAATACAAGATATAGCTGCAGTCTCAAACAAATATAAATAAGACCAAGGGTTTGTTTCATAACCACCAAATAAAGTTTATCTGGCCATTGTGAAACAACCCCTCATAGTTAAAGTTCCTTTGTTTTTTTGAAAATAATAGCTGTAGAAATGAAATCACTCCAGAATTAATGCAATATATTATGCTTATTAATTCATTTTATTTCAATATTTTATAAAAGTAAACAATAATATTGTACTTATATAGTTTTAAATATTGACATTTGTATTATACATATAAAATTATATTAAGCACAGGTCGCAATATAAAAATTGACAAATTATTTCATTTATATTATTAGAATGTACTTATTTATCGTGTTTACATTTTATCATTAAGCTTCTACCTATTATCTCTTATTCAAAGAAGATCAGGGGTCAACACAGACTGCTGGGTGATCTAAAAAATATTCTTATCTCTTTCATTGCCTTTGTAGAGCTGCAAATAATAATAATAATAATATTTAGTTACACAAGTGTACATTTATGTATAATACTTCGTACATAACAATGATACTCAAATGATATACCTACTTACTAAAACCTTCCTGAAAGTAAGTAGGTATTTAAATTACAATACCTAGTGAAAAATATATCTAAGACGGGTCATTGGTTTTTGAGATAATCGCGAATATACATAGATACTCAGATTAATTATAGAATAATTAATCTAAGCATAGATACATACCTACATATGGGTCAAAAACATAACCTCTTTTTTTAAATCAGTTAAAAATTTGATGTCAACAGTATACTTACCTATTCTTCGCACAGGTGGAAATTTGTAGTATACATAGGACATTACATTATATAACCTATGTTATTTCTGGATAAGGCAGCTTTTTAATGGTGAAAAAATTATTAAAATTGGTTTGGTAACATTTTGGTATGTATAGTCTAACTCTAGAGGTTATCGATAACAAATATGAACAAATCGTTCCTCTTTGTAATGGTAGTATAAACTGTAGATTAATGTGTGTCTGTTTGTTACATAACATGAAATATAACATCCCAGCAAGTTGAGGTTAGGACCGATTTGTAGATGTCCAAAAAATGATGAGCCTCTTAGTATGATACCAATGGGAGATATGAAGATGGATGATATGGGAGATGTTACTTAAGATTGAGTTGAAACGAGACAGATTTACTGTCTCGTTTCAACTCAATCTTAAGTAACGATAAGCGACTCTGAGTACGGCGGTTAAAGAATTTGTTTGAAACCCTAAGGTGACGACAACCCTGCAAACAAATAAACTCGTTAAAAACATCTGCGAAATTGAAGGACATGAAAGTTTGTCAAGTAGCAGAGAGCATGAAAAAATCTATTATGGCACTATTTCGAGAGCCTCAATAGCTCAACGGGTAAAGGAGTGGACTGAAAATCGAAAGGTCGACGGTTCAAACCCTGCTCGTTGCACTATTTTCGTACCTACTCCTAGCACAAGCTTGACGCTTAGCTGGAGAGGAAAGGGGAATATTAGTCATTTAACATAAAATTATTCTTTAAAAAAAAATGAGTTATATCATTTAACAAGAACGCGTTGTAGGTATACAACTATACAATAACGCATGTCTTGTTAGGACGTTGTAGATATGTTTTTATGTAGATAACGAGTTCATACCACGATTAATTTGATGGTTTTATGACTCCCGTCGTGACAACGACCCGTGCATTTGGGTTGAAATATCGACAAAAACGACGACGTATCTTCATTAAAATATGTCCTTAAACCACAAAATAAGCTTAAAATCATTAGTTGTAGATATGTACATAAAATGTAGGTAGGTACATCTTTTAGACACTGTTGAACTTATTTACATAATATGTACTACAAAACCGCCCAAGTGACACAGACAGACTTGCGTACCGAGGGTTCCGTACTACCGTATTTTCTCAACATTTTGCGCGATAAATCAAAAACTATTATGCACAAAAATAATTAAAAATCTGTTTTAAAATGTACAGGTAAAGGTATTATACGCCACTTTCATATGATACCCCACTTGGTATAGTAAACTTTAAAAGTTGAAGATACTAATTATTTCATTAACACATTTTTTTCGTGATGTATCTAGTTACTTAACCATAAATTCACGGTTTTAGGATTTTTCCCTTGACACCTGCTATAAGACCTACCTAGACCTACCTGTCAAATTTCATGATTCTAGGTCAATGGGAAGTACCCTGTAAGTTTCTTGACAGACAGACAGTCAACGAAGTGATCCTATAAGGCCTCCCTTTTCCTTTTGAGGTACGGAACCCTAAAAAAGTATGGAAATATACAATGCAGTTCATGATTGTTACTATACAAGAGATACTTACAGATTGCTGGAGCAATGACTTTCAATTAAGGCCAATAAATCTCGGAACTACATTATATTATTTATTACTCGCTTATTCCCGCGACTTCGTCCGCGTGGACTACTCAAAGTTCAAACCCCTGTTTTACTCCTTTAAGGATTGAATTTTCGAAAATCCTTTCTTAGCGGATGTCTACGTCATAATAGTTATCTGCATGCCAAATTTCAGCCCGAATTCCGATCCGTTCAGTAATTTGAGCTGTGAGTTGATAGATCAGTCAGTCAGTCAGCTTTTCCTTTTATATATTTAGATTAACTGAATAAAGTTACCTACGTGTTGTTCAAATAGGATAGATTTTATGTATGTATTTAAAAATAGTGAAGGCGATAAGAAAGGTCAAATCATATCATTTACATACAAAAAGCTTTCAAAGCAATCATTTACTTATATAACACTAGATGATGCCCGCGACTTCGTCCGCGTGGATATAGGCTGTTGATATCCTCTGGAACTCTCTCTCTGTTGGAACTCTTTGATTTTCCGGGGTCAAAAGTAGCCTATGTCTTTCCCCGGGATGCAAGCTATCTCTGTACCAAATTTCATCAAAACCGGTCAAACAGATAGGCCGTGAAAAGATAGCAGACAGATAGACACATTTTCGCATTTATAATATTAGTATAGATTTTAGTGTAAATCTTTGAATTTGTTAAAAAATTAATATACTTGACAAGTATTTTGGTTTCATCATCATCATGCATAGGGTTGCCAGGCGTCCGGATAAAGCCGGACATAGGTAGGCTTATTGATTGCGTGTCCGGCCAAAATAAACGGCTTGTCTGGCTTTTGTTAGGCTTTTTACATTTCGCAAACGAGCGTGGCCGAGCGCAGGCGACCCGACTGTCGGTCGCTCCCGCAGGCGGCAGTGCCGCCCGACAGCAAGATTTATGACAATAATAAAAAAAGCTTGATTTTACATACAATTTTTTTGTCGTACCTATTAGTACTAAGGCACAAAATGCTCAATAATGTAGGGTGTCCGGCCTTTCTACCCAAATGTCCAGCCAAACTGGTTGGTCTGTCCGGCTATTAGGTTTGGTGACCTGGCAACCCTAATCATGCACATGGTGGATTGAGCTTTATGATTATGATTATTTATACCTAACTATGCCAAGTTGCGTTCAAATCCGTTCAGTGCTTTCATTGCCAGCTGATCGCATTATAATTTGTTTCATGCATGTAATGTTTGCAGCTATGACGTGATATTCCTCTCGAAGTTGGATGACATCGTGGAAAAGTTCAAGAGCATGTCCGTGCGTGTTTTGTTCGCCGCTGAGCCGTTCTGTTGGCCTGACGCAAGCCTGGCGAAGAAATACCCTGACACTACTGTGATCAACCCATACTTGAACTCCGGTGGAATTATAGGTATTACTAGCTTACGCTCGCGACTTCGTCCGCGTGGACTACACAAATTTAAACCCCTATTTATTACCCGTTAGGGGTTGGATTTTCAAAAATCCTTTCTTAGCAGATGCCTACGTCATAATTTCAACACAAGTTTGGTAAATTTTTAGCTGAAATAAAAAAAAAAAATTATATGTAGGTTTAGCACGATTAGAATTCTATACTTTATTTGTAACCACTTCATAACAAACTAACTTATTATAATTTAATTTAATGTAATTACTAACCTAACTAACTCCC
Organism: Maniola hyperantus; assembly: GCF_902806685.2. Lineage (NCBI taxonomy): Eukaryota > Metazoa > Arthropoda > Insecta > Lepidoptera > Nymphalidae > Maniola > Maniola hyperantus. The sequence goes on along the minus strand of NC_048564.1, from coordinate 10,786,311 downwards.
GCACAAAATTAAATAGATATAATGTAAATGAGTGAACACTTAATAGGCATATGTACAAACTAGAAATAAGTAGCTAAGTAAAAATGTAAAAGCTCTTTGTGTTCCATAATAAAAAAATAAAAAAAAAACTATCTGCATGCCAAATTTCAGCCCGATCCGTCCAGTAGTTTAAACTGTGCGTTGATAGATCAGTCAGTCAGTCAGTCACCTTTTCCTTTTATATATTTAGATTACTATGTTTTTTATGGTTCCGTACCTCAAACAAAAGGAATCCCTATAGGATCACTTCCTATTCTGTCTGTCCGTATGTCGTGTCTGTCAAGAAACCTATAGCTTCCCGTTAACCTAGAATTATGAAATTAGGCAGGTAGTAAATCTCATAGCACACGAAATCAAATAAGTTATTCAAATTGGGAAGGTATCATTTTTGATTGTCAAATTGTAGAATTAGTAAGATAATAATGTATATGTATTGTAATTTAATAGTTTTAAAATTAAAGCTACGAGGGGCTCTAACCCTTGAACTGCCAATGTCTTAACCACCAGGGCCTCGGCTATCACCGCTCAGTGAATGAAATGAATAAAAAAAACATTCTATTCTATTCTATTCTATTCTATTCAATAGAGGTAATATTGATCTTATTAACAGGCATCGATATAAATGACAAGATATGCCCAAGCGAACAACATTTTTCACAGTTTTGGAACCAAATAAATCAGCGCCACCTCTTAGATACTAATGAACGACCCGTTTGAAATCCAGACGTCACTTAGGTTGCATTGGTGCTAAAGCACCACTGAGTCGGTGCCAGTTTGTTTGTTCAATGGCCCTGTCCATACGAAGTAATATATAAGTCAATGTTTATAGGTTACTTGCCTGAACTGCAGAAAGTATTGGAATTTAAAGAGATTCGCGACCGCGATGACGACCAGCTTTTCTACACCGAAGCCTATTTAAATGACAAGCTGAGGCGCAGCCATCGACTAGCGCTCGACCACAAGGCCCAGATATTCCAAAACCTCAACGGTGCCTTGTGTAAGTGAAATAATCAGTACCCTTATTATGAATGTGAAAGTGTGTTTGTTTGTTGGTTTATTGGTTTGTCCTTCAATCACGTCGAAACGGTACAACGGATTGACGTGATTTTTTGCATGGGTATAGTCAAAGACCTGGAGAGTGACATAGGCTACTTTTATCCCGGAAAATCTACGAGTTCTCACGGGATTTAAAAAACCCTAAATGCACGTGAACGTGAATCAGCTGGTAAGCAAATAATACCGTGTGACCACCTCGTTGTGGAGCTGTGTCAGAGTTAACTAGAGTGATGGACTAAGAGCCAGCACGTGCCACACCTTCGTTACTTTATAAAAGCTGAAAGTTTCACTGCATACTGTCCCCCCCACACAGGGGGAACGATCAGTGACTATGCAGTCTGGATCACAGTGGCTTTGGGAGATAACAGGTAATAAAGGCGTATAAATATATATAAATAGTGGCGTGCAGGTCATAGAGGCATAAATGCACTGCTTACCCCAGTTGTAATAGCTCAATGCAAATTTTACATTATGACCTGCTAGTAAACAGGTTCCTACCTAACTAATGCCTACCCTGGGTTCAAACCCTGCGCACGCCACTGTATAAATATATATATATGTATAAATATAAATAGGCGAAATAGAAAGCTACATTATTCCTGAGTGACATAGGCTATATTATATACACGCGACCGAAGCCACGGGGATCAGCTAGTTTATAATAAAGTAATAAAAAAATTGGAGTCAAATACCCAATTTCATTCTAATCTCAAATTCCCTCCACAGCGGATGTACAGCTAATAACAAATTCGACGGATGAACCCCCATACATCAAAAACTTGCTGACCAATGAACGCCCGCTCATTGTCCACGGCAACGGACCTGCCAAGATAACTTTGAACCAATTCTCCAATTACTTGGCCAATGCCTGGTCGGTTAAAGATGGATGCCTTCTGTGCAAGGAGAAAAGGATTGAACTGAAGGTCAGTATAAGTCCGTACGAAATGACTTCTTATGCGCCATTTTAACCAGACAAAATTCGTAACATAAACAATGAAAATAAATTCAACAAAATATTAAAAAACTTTTTATTAGAAAAGGGCTACTATGCCGTAAATGATTTCCTAAACGACGAACATAAAAATAAATAATAATATCGGTCTCCCTACCAAGGTCTAAGGACCAAATTGCGACACCCAAACTGGGTATCCATAATACTTTGTACATGCTTAATATGATGTAATGAGTTATGGAAATGCAATAAATAAAAATTGAAATTGAAATTGAAATTGAAATTAACTCTAGCTAAGCAAAGCACAGCGCAGCATAGCTCAACGTTGAATGTTACATTACGCACGGTCGACGGCGACTGTTAGATATTTTTAGGGTTCCGTACCTCAAAAGGAAAAACGGAACCCTTATAGGATCACTTTGTTGTCTGTCTGTCTGTCAAGAAACCTACAGGGTACTTCCCGTTGACCTAGATCCATGAAATTTGGCAGGTAGGTGGGTTTTATAGCTGGCTTTAGGGGAAAAATCTGAAAACCGTGAATTCAGGGTTAGATCACACAAAAAAAATTAAATTGTGGTCATGAACTAATAATTAGTATTTTCAATATTCGAAATAAGATAACTATATCAAGTGGGGTATCATATGAAAAGGCTTTACTTGTGCATTCCAAAACAGATTTTTATTTATTTTATGCATCATAGTTTTTGAATTATCGTGCAAAATGTCGAAAAAATACGACAATAGTACGGAACCCGTTTCTTTTTACAATAACAATCCAACGCGTTTACGTAAGAAACCCACATTTTGAAAAATCTCACGTGAGATTGGGGCATGGGGGTTGAATAAAATCTCGCGACATCTCACCAGGGGGGGAGGGAGGGACAGAAAATTCATAAAAACACCACGTAATTTATGGACGCCCCCTTTTCTAGGAAGACGCGCTGCCGACCGTGATGTTGGCGGTATTCATCGAACAAGCGACACCTTTCATGGAGGAATTCCTCCAACAAATTATTGAAATAGACTACCCAAAAAAGAAAATACACCTGTATCTACGCAACAACGTGGAATATCACGAGGCCGACGTCGACAAGTTCTTCCGGGCTATTTCCAAGGAGTATCTTAGTGCTAAGAGGATCAAACCAGCAGATTTCATGTCCGAAGGGGAAGCTAGGAATATTGCAAAGTAAGTTTCTGATACATATAGTCTGATTTTTAATGATTTTAAGCTCAGCTGGTTTAACGACATATATCTCTACACAGTATAAAATAAAGTCGCTTCCCGCATCTGTATGTGTGTATGAACGCGTAGATCTTTTAAACTACGCAACGGATTTTAATGCGGTTTTCATCAATAGATAGAGTGATTCAAGAGGAAGGTTTATAGCTATAGTTTAATTCTCAAAAAATTAGAGATCCCTAGAGAAATTGAAGTAATGTGAATTAGGTCGGAAAGAAATCCTCTCAGTTGAGAGTTTTCGAGGCAATGACACCACATTACATTACATTATTACATTACCTACGTTGCACCCATGCGAAGCCGGTGCGGGTCGCTAGTTAATGTATATAACGGGAACATACCACGATTAATTTTTGTTTTTATTTGTCGATATTTAAACCCAATTGCATGGGTCGCGATCACGACAGGTCTAGCCGTCGTGACCACGTCAGTTCAGTAGTTACAGACTTTGAATAAACTATTATTTGACTTTGAATATACCATTAGTCGTCTTCCCCAGGGACCGTTGCGCCAACAGCGAATGCGACTACGTATTCTCGATAGACAGTGTTTCGCGCGTGGAGCCCTTGACTCTGCGCTACTTACTCTCGACGGGCTATGACGTGGTCGCACCGATGTTGGTCCGAGAGGGCCAATCTTGGTCCAACTTCTGGGGTGCAACCAACACTGCCGGATTCTACGCTCGCTCTTCTGACTACATGGACATCGTTTCCCGGAACATTATGTGAGTAGAAAGAAAGAAAAGAAAAAACGTTTATTCTCTGAAAGGTGTACCACACATCACCAGTAGTTCCTACTTCCTACCTAAGGGTTTAAATTAATGTTAAACTTACTTCCAAAATTAATCCCTTCTTGATTTAGTGAAGAACTTTGATTAGGTGCTATAGACAGACACTTTCGCATTTTTGTATATTAGTACTTATGCATAAAATGAAACAGCATTCATTTGAATGTTAAATGTATTAGTTTTCATTTATTTATAACTTTATTACAATGTAGATACAGTTGTTTTATTTTTATTAAATAGAAATGGATTCGTACAGTACCACCAGCACTTTTGTAAGTTACGCCGATGTATACAGGAAGATTTTTTTGGGTTTTGCACATTTTTTGTTGTTGTATACAAACGAAATTTAACTAACACGTATTTTTTGTTTTTTTATGAGATAGCACGAGTTCCTGTTGTTCTTGTGTTTAAAATCGTAACGTCATGCAATAAGGTCTATATTTCATTGGTGTATATTCGGTCTTAGTTGGTATTAGCTAGAGGTTTTCTGCACAAACCATTTTTGCCGATGCGACTTATAAAAGTGCTAGTACTGTAAAAGATGTGATAGATTCAATCAAAGGCAATAGAGAAATCTGTTTTGAAAGACCTGCGATCAATGGAGTACATATTGTCTGCCGTGCATTCATAGACGCCGGCGTCCATCTGGGTAGCGGGGTCGATTTCAATCTTGGACTTTACGCGATCTTCGTCAATAAGCCATTCGTGAATCTGGAATAATAATAAAGAACATATCTCTAACATTTTCAATCTGTATGAAAAAACCGGCCAAGTGCGAGTTTGACTCGCGCACTGAGAGTTCCGTACTACAATCGTATTTTTTCGACATTTTGCACGATAAATTAAAAATATTATTAATATGCATAAAAATAAAAAAATAATCGGTTTTAGAAATACGAATTAAACCCCTTTCATCTCACTTGGTATAGGTGATATCCCACTTAGTATAGATAGTTATCTTACTTTGATAATAATAATTATTATTTAACAAAATATTTTTTTTTGAGATGTAAACACAAATCAACAATTTTCGGATTTTTTCCTTTACTGCTATAAGACCTACCTACCTGCCTTTCATGATTCTAGGTCAATGGGAAAGTACCCTGTAGGTTTCTTGACAGACAGAAAGACAGACAGCTAGTTAACTATGAAGTTAAAAAAGGCTTAATTTTATCAGTAATTTTTTGCATGAAAGCATCATAAAAGACAAATGTTGAATTTAATTGGATTTTAGACCCTGTATCGATAATACTGTATTGTTGGAGGCATACAGTACTTACGTGCAAGTAATGATGTGCAAATATTTCGGTGCCGTCTTTAAACCAAGTGATGTGCGGACGAGGTGTCCCTTTCGCAGTGCACAGGAAGGCAATTTTGTGACCCAACACGTATTCAAGGTCAAAGTGTGAAGCTAGTAGAATTTTTGCGCCCTAAAAATTTCAAACATTGTTTTAATAGTTCAGTAACTTTATCGGACTAATAATGCAACCCTACATAGTCGATGTTTTTTCTCGTTTCTAATACGCACTGCTAGAATGTGGAATGGCCCTTTCGGCTTCTATAATATTGGTAACTTCAAAGTAATAGTAAATAAGCACCTTTTAGGCAGGCACATTCGTCATCCGTGAGAATACCAGCGATTATCTACGAGATATGTCATAAGCTACCATACAAAACAAAAAACCGGCCAAGTGCGAGTCAGACTCGCGCAATGAGGGTTCCGTACCACAGTCGTATTTTTCGACATTTTGCACGATAATTCAAAAACTATGATGCATAAAAATAAATAAAAATCTGTTTTAGAATGTACAGGTGAAGACCTTTCATATGATACCCCACTTGATATAGTTATCTCACTTCGAAAGTTGAAAATACTAATTATTAGTTCATGACCACAATTTTTTTTTGTGTGATGTAACCACAAATTCATGGTTTTCAGATTTTTCCCCAAATGTCAGCTATAAGATCTACCTACCTGCCAAATTTCATGATTCTAGGTCAACGGGAAGTACCCTGTAGGTTTCTTGACAGACAGACAGACAGACAACAAAGTGATCATATAAGGGTTCCGTTTTTCCTTTTGAGGTACGGAACCCTAAAAAGGAACGTATTTTCATAGACTCGGATCGGATGAGTGCATAACCGTCGTTAGCCTACATCATCTCCTATTTGGTGCCATTACAGTCGAGCGCAAGCCTATATAGTTAAAAGAAATGGGAACTGCCGCTCGTTCATGCTTTCCTTCATCGAAAGCTAAATTATTACGAGGTGGGATATCCAGCCATACTCAGAGTCGCTAATCGTTACTGAAGATTGAGATAAAACGAGACAGATTCATGTGAGAGATATAGCTCTATCTCGTTTTAACTAAACTTAAGTAACGATTAAGCGACTCTGAATACGGAATATAGTGTTGGCAGGCTTCACTTTAGATGAATATGTATTATGTAACATATCTTCCTCTTTTATGTATATTGCACAATGAATTTCAAACATTCGCAAAAGCTTTAATGTACACAGTAATAATTTAGTCCAATGTTATCTACCCTTTTCCGTAGAGAGCATTGTGAAAGGGATAGCTAATAGCCCTAGCTAGGGATAGCATTTAGATCTGTCTTAGTTTAGAGATTGTGTTTTAGAGCACCAATCGACTATTAAAATGACTTACATCGTTGTTATTGTAGTACTGGTCAGATTCCGGGTCCCTGTACTTGCCGGTGATAGGAAGTCCAATTTGTACCTGGCCAGAAAAAAAGGATTGGTAATGACATTAAAAAATGTCCTCTTCCGAGAGCCTAACATGCGCCGCACGAGAAACTTTTGTCTACGCATTTTCTCGTGTTCTTTCATAGAGATAAGACAAGTAAATGCGTAGACAAAATTTTCTCGTGGGGCGCATGTTAGGCGTGCTGGTAACTTTGTTTTTGAGAGATGACCTTAGATTTGGTTCTCGATCTGGTACGAGCGCGCCTCGCTTCGGTCTCCCAAGCTAGGAGCAACAGTGTGGCAATCAGAGCACTTTTCAGCAACATTGTGTCGAGTAAATGTCAGTGTTGAGCAGGTGCAAACCTCGCGGGAGTTTTGTAACAACTGCGCCAGCCGTCGATTGCCTAATGACATAGGTAATCGGGACCCTTGTCTCCCCTTCTGTTATTCGCTGTCATTTCCTTTACGCTTTATACATTGCGCTCTGAATTGCTTGTGGGGTCATTGATACTTAGGATAACCCAAGGACTTGAGATTTTTACTCATTAGACGCTGCTCTTAAGTTATATCACGGAGGTCGAGACAGTCCAAAATCAAATTGTTTTATACCTGGAATCATCATCATCTGTGTCAACCGATAGACGTCCACTGCTGGACTCTCTTGATTGTTTTAGAACGGGTCGAATCTTAGATAATACTCGGTATACTGTTCCACGCTAATGGATATCAACACGCGAGGAAAGTCAAGAAGTTGAGTCAATTTATTCATTCAGAGAGGGGATTAACGATATAAATGACAAGATATGCCCAAGCGAACAAAAATTTTCACGGTTTTGGAACCAAATAAATCAGCGCCACCTCTTAGATACTAATGAACGACCCGTTTGAAATCCAGACGTCACTGAGGTTGCATTGGTGCTAAAGCACCACTGAGGCGGTGCCATTTTGTTTGTTCAATGGCCCTGTCCATACGAAGTAATATATGAGTCAATGGAGGGGGAGAGGCATTGTTGATTGATTCACTTGGTTATATAAAGAAAATTGATTCTTCTATAGATAGCTCAGATGTATCCAAGTAGTTTTCCACTGATGTCTAACAAATCCAACAATTGATAATCAAAATCCATACTAATATTATAAATGCGAAAGTGTGTCTGTTTGTCTGTCTGCCTGTCTGCTAGCTTTTCACGGCCCATCCGTTCAACCGATTTTAATGAAATTAGGTACAGAGATAGCTTGCATACCGGGGAAGGTACTATCATAGGCTACTTTTTATCACGGAAAATCAAAGAGTTCCCACGGGATTTTTAAAAACCTAAATCCACGCGGTTGAAGTCGCGGACATTATCTAGTCTAAATATATAAAAGAAAAAGGTGACTGACTAACTGACTGATCTATCAACGCACAGCTCAAACTACTGGACGGATCGGGCTGAAATTTGGCATGCTATTATGACTTAGACTTCCACTAAGACAGGGTTTTTGAAAATTCAATCCCTAAGGGGATGAAATAGGGGTTTAAAATTTGTGTAGTCCAAGCGGACGAAGTCACGAGCATAAGCTAGTTTTGAATAAATGATTTGACTTTGATGGTATGTTATGCAGCGGAATCTGGAATGTACCATTCATCACCAACTGTTACCTGATGAAAATGTCGCTGTTCCGCAAGGAGTCGGCCAAGGCGGTGTCTTACATAAAGGACGATCTGGATGCAGACATGGCTTTCTGCGCTCATCTCCGTGACCAGGTAATGTCATCTTTTTGTTTCTGTAAGTAATGATTCTTTTTTCAACTAACTAGTAGGTTCTCATTTTTATTAAACAACCTAAAAATTGTATTAATTCGTAAAATTTAACTCCTCACGCGCCATTTTAACTTTATGTGTCAAATTTCGTGTCAAAAGTGCCATTTTAGTTCTTTTGTTAAAGGTGAACCCGTACTTTTGACATGACAGTTGACCCTTAGAGTTAAAATGGCGCGTGAGGGGTCATTTTGTACGGACTATACTTATAAAAATGCGTTCGTATTGCATTCAGAATTCAAAACATTAATAGCCGTTTTCACTAAACTTAGGAGTCGCCTAAATCGGATACCTAAGTATTTAGGAGATGCCTAGAGAAAAAAAAGTTTCATCAACCCTTAGGCGACGACGAACGACGTTAGGTGCCACCTAAAGTTACGACACCGATTCGCCGGTGCTTAACGCTAGGCAACTCCTAAATTGACACCTTACTTGTCAATGTAAGAGCCTCAACAGCTCAACGGGTAAAGGAGTGGACTGAAAACCGAAAGGTCGACGGTTCAAACCCCGCCCGTTGCACTATTGTCGTACCTACTCCTAGCACAAGCTTTACGCTTAGTTGGAGAGGAAAGGGGAATATTAGTCATTTAACATGGCTAATATTCTTTAAAAAAAAACTGTGTGTTTTATTCTTGAAACTACTGCCTGCGACTCGTCTGATTTCATCCGTCCACCTAGTGGGGGGTCTTCCAACGCTGCGCCTTCCGGGGCGAGGTCGCCATTCCGGCACCTCGAGACCCCGACGTCTATCGGTTTTCCGAACTATGTACCCTGCCCATTGCCACTTCAGCAACAACCCGTTGAGCTATATCGGATTCAGGAATAGAATAGAATAGAATATGTTTTTATTCAAGTAGACTTTTTACAAGCGCTTTCGAATAGTCGGGTAGTTTTAATTTACCACTGGTTCGGAATGCCGTTCCTACCGAGAAGAACCAGCAAGAAACTCGGCGGTTGCTCTTTTTAATTTTAATTTTACAATTTACAATGTTATTATACCATACTATACAAGCCATTGCAGCCCCGTGCATTGCTGGAGCGAGTCAAATCCAAACTTTTTTCAAGGCGCGCAAGAACGTGGTGTTTTGAAGTCCGTACAAGAGACCTATGTCCAGCTGTAGACGTCTATCGGTTGTTGATGAAGATATTCTAATTGTAATTGACTGTCTAGGGTATAATGATGCACGTGAGCAATGAGCAGTATCTGGGCCGGCTCGTCAACCCGGAGAGCTTCGACGTCAGCCGCACCAACCCCGACGTCTACCAAGTCATCGACAACCGGGTCGACTGGGAGCGGCGCTACTTGCACCCCCAGTACTACGACATTTTCGCTGAAGGTCACAACCATTCCATGGTAACTTTCTGTTTAACTTTCTTGTGTAGTCCCATAATCTCTAAAATTGACTTTATTGACTTTAAGTTGCTGAGTGCTGACCAAAATTATATAAGGAACACAAAAAAATATTAATTATACAGATAAAAAACAAGTAATAACAATTAAGTAGACCTAGGTCTAGGTCTAGGACTAGGACTAGGCCTACTGAGGACAATGAATGGGCAACCCCTGCACTAGTAAACACTGTATTACAGAGGGTTGCCTTAGGGAATAAACTTAGGGAGTGCGATAGGGGTACTGATTCTGATCACAACATTAGAGTATTCGCCCTACCGTATGAAAAAGACAGACACAGTTCGACACTTTTAAATTTAACTTAGACGTGTCAAACCACATGACTTTGGCTACCAGTCGCGAGCCTATTGTTTAGTTTGTTCACAAACGTAGCTTCCTTGAGTATAGCAGCAACGTATATGTAAAAAAAATTATGTCTGGATGCACGCATTAATAGACGTGAGGGTACAAACAATTCTAGCTTCATAATTATACATAGTGGGGCTGATTCTGTTGTTTTTCGCTAAACTTAATTTAGAGTATCTACATCCTTTTTAACCGACTTCAAAAAAAGGAGGAGGTTCTCAATTCGTTGGAATCTTTTTTTTTATATATATATGTTCCCTGATTACTCGAAGACGCCTGGACCGATTTTGAAAATTCTTTTTTGTTTGAAAGAGTATACTTCAAAGTTGGTCCATTTAAATTTGGTGAAGATCTGATGAACATCTTCGAAGATAGATAATGGAACTCCTCAACGGATAAGAGTAAATTGCTCGCGATCAGTGTAATAGCTTAGTAAACAGTAGATTTTTAACCAGGCATAGCATATTTTAATACCATGGGGCCACTAAAAATTGCGAAATAATTTTTTTTTACAAAAAATAAATAAAAACCGACTTCGATACACAAACACTAAAAATTGAAATATAATTTAATTTATTACCGAATATATTATAAATACAAGAGTTAACATAGTTCCATAATAATATTTTTTGGGGTCGGTGTTGTGCTCAAAATCAGTACCACTGTTCTGTTTAAAATTGCATCTTCCCATCTTCTGAAAGCCAACTCAAGTAAACTAATTGCAATCACCACTTAGTTCATTCGTTTTGTAGTTTCCATGTCAGTAGCTCTAAGTACAATAAATGGATGTTTCAGCCATGCCCTGATGTATATTGGTTCCCCATGACGACTCTCCGTTTCTGCAAGGAATGGATTGAAATTATGGAAGCATTCGGGCAATGGAGCGATGGATCTAACCAGGTAACTAATTATTCTTTAATTAAGCTACTTTTTCCGCGTGGATATGGTAGCCTGTTATGACAAGTTCAGATGGTAATCGGCTTATGCGGGGGGGGGGGGGGGGGGGCAGCTGCAGTGTGTTGATGCCTCAATAGCTCAACGGGTAAAGGAGTGGACTGAAAACCGAAAGGTCGACGGTCATTTAAAAAAAAGAAGTAAACTACAGTCTAACACAATAAAATATAAAACATGAATGATTACTATTTGATTATTATTTACTAATGGAATATATTATGAATATTGTTGTAATGTACAAACTTAATTACGTATTAGAAATAAAGGCTTTTTTATTTTTATTTATTTTATTTTAGATAAGGCTAGCTTGAAGTTTTATTGTAATATTTTCAATTTTTTAAAAAATGACGTCATTTCAATGTTAATGAGATATGGTTCCAGCGCAATAGCAATTTGCGGGACTTATAGTGGCCGTTGTTTTAGGACAAACGTCTGGAGAGCGGCTACGAAGCTGTGCCGACCAGGGACATTCATATGAGCCAAGTGGGACTGGAGAAACATTGGCTGTATATCCTCAAGACGTATGTGCGCCCTCTACAGGAGCTGGTGTTTATCGGCTATTATCACAACGTAAGTTTTACATGTTCTTCTTTTAGAGAGAGAGCCAGCGCGTGCCAGACATGCGTATTGTCCCCAACACTGGGACACGGTAATGTTATCTATACAGTAATGTAACTCTGCCGTATCTTTCAAATAAATACCTACAACAGCGCGGTACGTAAACATGCGATAGGGCTGCCCGCCTCCGGCATTTTAATTACATTTGCTTACTTTGTGTTTAAATATGTACTTGTCATATTAAATATGTACTTTAACTTATTTTTAGTGAAAAAATCGCGCAGTTATTAAAAAACAAAACACCGTCCGTTCGTCACTGCGGCACAGTCGCGACTGGCTGCACCGCGAGCGCACCGCGAGATCGAGGCGCGTAGGTATAGCTTGCGTTTCGCCCGTTTGTTTGAAGTTGGAATACTGCATACAACATTACCGTGACTGGGAAGAACGTTTGTTAGGATCATGGTGGCTTTGTGATATAACAAGTAATAAAGGTGTAAAAATCTTACGTCAAAGTATAAAGTCAATTTTTTTTATATTTCCTTCCGGAATAGTATTACAAACCACGTCATGCATTGCCAGACACTTAGTGTCGTGGCAACCCCCTGCCAGACATCCATAAACTTTTAAACTTTACTATTCCGAGGAAAATATAGGAAAATTAGACTTTGCACTTTGACGTAAGATTTTTCACACTTTCCTCCCAGTGTTGGGGACAGTACGCAGAGAAACTTTTAGCATTTATAAAATAAAGGAAGTCTGCCCGCCATTCTTCCAGGTGTTTGGCGAGCCTCAAAAAAAAAACTACAAATTAAACTTCTTCCAATTTTTATTTAGGTATGTATTGGATATACAGGGGTTAAATAAAATATATCAGAAAGCTCTCAGCACGTAATCTAACTACTTCTGGAAAGGCCTATGTCCATCTCTCTTTACAGACCCGGGCACGCACCGCTAACTTTTCGGGAGTTATGTGCGTTTTTAAATCAAAGCTCAAGCTTAATCAAGCTTTTTTATCATTTACAAAGTCATAGACTATGGCCTAATCCCTTCTCACTCTGAGACGAGACCCGTGCACAGTAGTGGGCCGGTAATGGGTCGATCATGATGATGATGAGATTAAACTGGTTCTAGCCCCCGGTGTCGCTCATGAACTTCGTCGTCCGGTACCGACCTGACGAGCAGCCGTCTCTGCGACCGCATCACGACTCCTCCACCTACACCATCAACCTCGCGCTCAACACTCCAAGTAAGCTTTTCTAAATGAACACAAATTACTGATTTATTAATTACTAGCTTTATTTATTAATTAACAGGACAGCCACGTATTTAAAGAATTGTAGTGCCATGTGTGTAAAAGTCTATAATGCAATTCCTAAATCTGTAACTGCACTACCAGTAAACAAATGCAAAAATGCATTAAAAAAGTGGCTGTCGCAAAATGTATTTTATTCTGTTGGTGAGTTTCTAGAATTTAAGCACAAGAATTAGAATGAATTTGATTAAGTTATTAATATTATTGACTGACATTTATATCTTTGACACAATATGATATTCTTATCTGATGTACTGCCTACTTTGTCAAAACATTTGTACGTCAGGGCTTCCTGACTGGATATGTTGGCAACTCTCTATTGTAAACACCTTGTCTTCCCATATTCACACAAATAAATTATTTCATTTCATTTCATTTAGCTGATGCCCGCGATTTCGTACGCGTGGATTTAGGTTTTTAAAAATCCTGTGGGAACTCCTAAATTTTCCGGGATAAAAATGTCTATGTCCTTCCTCGGATTGCAAGCTACAGCTGCCTCTGTACCAAATTTCGTCAAAATCGGTTGAAAGGTTGGGCCGTGAAAAGCTAGCAAAAAGACAGACAGACATACACACTTTCGCATTTATAATATTAGTATAGGGATTTTACTAAGAAGTGTTTGACTGATGCTTTTACTGCTTGTAAGGCGCGGTGAAAAAGGCAAATAGGCGCGGCTGGTGATGCCAGCTTATAAGTAGGGATGCCAGCCTACAATATTCTTTATATTTTACTAGCTGATCCCCGCGGCTTCGCCCGCGTAGTTTTAGGTTTTTAAAGATCCCGTATAGCCTATGTCACTCAGGAATAATGTAGCTTTCTACTGGTGAAAGAATTTTTAAAATCGGTTCAGTAGTTCTAAAGATTACCCCTACAAACAAAATTAACGGCATTACCTCTTTATCTATAATAGTATAGATATGGATATAGATGAACAAAGCAACATTCTGCATTTAACTCACCTAGCTGATCCCATATCAGTCCGCGACAGATCCGAGATGGAAATCGGGGTATAAGGCGGGGGGCGCCCCGCACACCTGCACGTCACTCGCCATATACATATACTTTCCCACATATTAATTTTCATAGCATGTAAAATGACTGACTTTAATACAAATTTCAATACCTACCTTAATTGAACCCTTTTAAGGATGCAATTTCCAAAAATCCTTTTTAGCGGGCGCCTGCCACCTAAGTCATGAAAATCATACTGACAAAATTTTAACTTTCTAATCCGTTTAGATTTGGGCTGTACCTTGGCAATCAGTCAGTCAGGACAAATCTTTTGGGTATCTTCTACGGATGAGATCTATAGAGCGCACTCTGCCTTAGCTTAGATTTAAGACAGAGTTACAACGAGACAGACCGATATCTCTCACATAAATCTGTCTCGTTTTAACTGAATCTTAAGTCTGAGCAAAGTCAAAGTGCGCTCTATAGATCAGCCTTAGTTAAGGAGATATGGGACACTGATGACGACGCTCACTAACGTCCGTGTTACTGTTTGTCGTTGCAGACGTCGACTATGAAGGCGGTGGGTGTCACTTCATCCGCTACAACTGCTCGGTAAGGGACACCAAACCCGGATGGCTACTCATGCACCCCGGGCGCTTGACGCATTTCCACGAAGGTCTTCGGGTCTCCAACGGCACAAGATACATTATGATCTCGTTCGTCGATCCGTAAGCGACTCGAGTAAAGCCTGCACCGCGAAATTAAACCGCACCATTCGCATTTTAATGGGCACGCTTAAATATCATAGATCAATGTCTTTTTTATAGTCTGATTTTTAACTCCTCGTGGGATTCTGACTTTTTAAGTGTTGCCAGAGTACAAAATAGTTTTACAAAAAAAAAGAGCAAGGGCATAAAATTGTACAGATGTTATATTCAATTTACAAATGAAAATAATAAAGGCTATGAATTCTGAGGATTAAATTTGTAAAGACTTGATATTTAATCTGCTTTAATTTCAAGTGACACGTCTGTAAGAATATCAATGCCGAAACAAGTTAATGTTGGACAAATGAAAATCAACAGGCCAGACCCATACTATTGTGATAAACTTTTTTTTACCTAAAAATGAAATATTTATAATTTCGACACTTGCATACTTATGTTGATTAGATCCCTCAATCGATTGTCGTTACCACGTTAAGGCGTCATCAACGTTTATAGCAAACTACCTAATATCATCGATGATATCTGTCTACTAGACTTAAGTGGCCCAAGGACGATGCTGAACAGGCTTACGATTATTTCATACTAGATGATGCCCGCGACTTCGTCCGCGTGGATTTAGCTTTTTAAAAATCCTGTGGGAACCCTTCATTTTCCGGGATAAAAAGTAGCCTATGTCCTTCCCCGGAATGTAAGCTATCTCTGTACCAAATTTCGTCAAAATCGGTCGAACGGTTGAGCCGTGAAAAGCTAGCAGACAGACAGACAGACACACTTTCGCATTTATAATAGATTTCGGATAAAATCGAACTTCAGTTGCTAACCTTGTTTTTTATATAAAAATTAGCTGCCCCGGCGAACTTAATCGATTCTTTTTCAGGACTTTTTTATTTTTTTCTCTCCGTAAGAACCATCGCGTATTGCATGGAATATTATAAAAAAAGAATTAGCGAAATCGGTTCAGCCGTTCTCGAGATTTGCGATGAGCAACACATTTATTGATTCATTTTTATATTATAGAAAGAAGAAGATAATCTACCCAATCATTCATATAGAATAGTAGCATATCCTTGAGCATATCGCTGTACCCAGTGCATAAATGACAACTGTCAGAATTCCATGAAATTTAAAATCATACCTATTAACCTATAATATAGTCCGTAAAAAATAACTCCTCACGCGCCACTTTAACTGTATGGGTCAACTCTCATGTCAAAAGTACGGTTTACTTTAAAATGAGGACTAAAATCGTACCTTTGACATGAAATTTGACACAAAACGTTAAAATGGCGCGTGAGGAGTTAAACCTTACGCGTTATACACAGTTTTTCTCAAGTGCGTGTTCTATTCTATAGGAAAAAAGTGCGGAAATGTTTTTCGCCGTGCAGACCTGCACAACTTTAGAAATGTAATATTAGAAAGTAATATGAATGAATTGAATATAGAATCATATAAATTTAGTAATCGTCTGTGACAAAATATTCGTGAAAATGGCGTGATGTAGAATTATGACTTGCATACGTAATTATGAATACTTACTTGGGGTTTAAGTATTTAATGAGGAAGTTTCAGAGACAGCTTCAATAAAATTTTCATAGATGTCTCTTGAATATTCCGCATAGGTCGCCACGAAAGGGGAAAAATAATACCTATATCTTTATGATCTATGCTTTAATGTTTAGGTCGTGTCAATCAATGACATAGATAAAGAGTAAGAGCTAGAGTGCACTGCAATTTTCCTTACGTTACTTCGCCACAAAATCTGTGAACTATAATAGAAATAATTAATTAATTTCGCATCCGATTTAAATTTAATAATTTAAAGCATATATGATATAGATATAGGTATTATTTTTCATCTTTAGTGGTGGTAATATATTCAGCGCCATCTATGAAATTTTTCTCGAACGTTGCCTGGAAACCTTCTCATTACCGAGCTAAAGTGAACACTCGGAATATTTCATACTTTAACCCACAATAGGCTACGTAATTCATATTTCACACAAAACGATTATAATTTATAATCGAGTGCGGACTTGCATTTATTTTATACAAGTTTTAGATAATATGTTGAAGTATTTTTCGTAAATGTTATCCATTTTTTATGTTTATATCTAGATTAATTTTATAATAATTAAACTAAAATTGCTATTAAGTACATTAAGTTTTACATTGTTAGTATTTGCTATCTCCTTTTATATGTACACTAATCGATTGTTTGATTCTTCAATATTTGATTAAGATTCAAAACTCTCCTTATTCAATTTAACCAAAGACATTTTACTAACACAATTTGATGTGCATACCTGTATTGAAATAATTAGATGAATAATACATACAGACGTAGTTTTATTTTCTTGTTCCATTGAGTATCCAGAACAACAGGATTTTTCTAGTGAACTAGAGTCAGGAAACTCGGTTAAATATAAGCTAGCCTAGGGACACACAGTACAGTGCGACAACGCTATCTTGACGCGTGGCAAAAATTGGAACTAACGTTGCCGTCAAGTGTCCCCTTTGTTCTTGTTTGAATATGTTCTACAACCAATGTGCCAAAAAAGCCTTGTCACACTATTGGTATACGTATAGTGGTATAAGTCCCGAAAGTTGCTATAGCGCTGGAACCATGTCTCATTAACATCGAATTGACGCCATTTTGACGTCAGCCGAATAAAATATACCATCAGCTCGAAACTTCTAGTGCTGACGGCACTAAATTGGCGGCTACGCGCATTAGCAATTTGCGTGACATATAGAGTTAAAGCGCCCATTACATTATCCAATTTGCAGAGCGCTAGATGAGTTAGCGTGCTAAATTTGTATAGTGTTAAGGCAGTTATACAGCTAGTGACCCAATCTAGTGCGATCGCATGGACTCTGCCGCGCTAGATCATTTCGTATACTAGCTAGCGCACTAAATTGCATGGTGTAAAGCATTCTAGCGTGCTAAACACTAGCTATGCTATGTAATCAATGTCAGTAGTTCTTCAAACTATGAAGATCCCGATCTTAAAAAAATTCTTAAATCAGATGGCTCCAATACGTTCAAGTTCATATTTGACAATTTTTGCCTCAGCAATAAATAATATATTTCTTGACCCAACCTTTTCTGCGTCTTTTTTTACTAATTATCATTAAAGTCGACACCATTGCTAAAGCAATGCCAACTTTCTGGTGTTTTGATGGTGCAATATTTGTTAAGCGCTCTTCGAAAGATGAGGTTTGGACGACGGCCACTACTACAATGAAAGGAACTAACTAGCTTTGCTAGCTAGTGTAGTGTAATGAGTGAGCTCTTTTTAAATCGCGCTGCAGAACTAGATCTAGCGCTCTGCAAATTGGATAATGTAATGGGTGTTTTAAAAACTGACAAAAAAAGTCCTGCCTAGTATAGGGTTAATATAGAAACTTTTTATTAAAACCTCTACGATACTGGCGCCTCTTGTATCAAGCATCTAGATTCTAGCGTTTTCCTCGCTGTAGTGAGATGAAAAGTTGTGTATTTCGCACGGCTGCAGATTACTACGCTAGGATTCTCTACTATCAGGCTACGCTCAGGATTCTCTACTATCAGAATTCTAACCTTAGAATCCTTCGCTGGCTCGGAATTCAATACAAACTCGCGACAAAATAACAATTTTGCACCCTTGCATAACAAATAACTATTAACGAGAATGAGATTATGAATAGAATAGAGAAGCTACAAAATGATAAGAGCCCAGGTCCCGATAATATCCCAAATAATGCAATAAAAATAGCAAAAAAGTATTTGATTACTCACTTAACGTCTCTTATTAACAAAATATTACAAGAACGAAGAGTTCCAAGCACATGGGCGCAATCTAGGATTATTCTATTATATAAGAAAGGAGATCCTACAAATGTGGGCAACTATAGACCTATCGGCTTGCTGTCAACGCTCTACAAATTATTTACTTCATGCATAGAGAAAGGATTGGAGCCCTACATCGAAGAACATCAGCCAGTAGAGCAAGCAGGCTTTTGCAAAGGATTTTGCACAATAGACTGCATATAACCACCACCCACACACACACAGACACATATACACTCACACATACATATGTTGTGAATCACCTACTAGGTATTTTTACTAGTTAATTGACTTTTATATTTTCACATTATTATATTATTGTAAAGCTTGTTTTAATAATTACACTTAAACGTACTGTTATAAATTTATAATTAATAACTATTTTAGTAATCTGTAAAAAATTGTAATCCTATTGGGCCTTATTTTCAGTCTGTTATTATGTCAAATTATATTGTATGTATCGCTGTTGATTGCAAATAAACGAATAAAATAATATACCGTAGAACAAATCATAGAGAAATATGTAGAGTATAACCAGCCTCTCTACATAGGATTTATCGATTACGCCAAAGCATTCGACTCCATTTCTCATAAAAGTATTTGGAACGCACTTAAGGGTTGCAATGTGCCAGAAATA
The DNA here is from genome assembly GCF_902806685.2 of Maniola hyperantus. NCBI lineage: Eukaryota > Metazoa > Arthropoda > Insecta > Lepidoptera > Nymphalidae > Maniola > Maniola hyperantus. Next base: position 10,767,005 of record NC_048564.1, on the reverse strand, counting down.
TACATAGATTTGAAATATCTATGTGCATCGACCCGCGGCCGCTCAACCGCGCCATCCGCCGCGCGCACTACCCACTGCCCACGCTCCCCGAGATAGCGCTGTACGGCGCTAAGTATTTTAGTAAACGAAACGCGCGCTCGGGGTTTTGGATGATCGAACTCGATGACCGAAACGCTGACCTGTGCACGTTCGGCACTCCGTTTGGCCGTTATCAGTTTTTGCGGTCAAATCTATTTTGAAGTTGTCCCAGTTTGTATTTTTGTTTACAGAGCAGGATAAGTTTCTTTATATAATATGATTGTATCACTTAGCATTAAGGGAATAGGAATAGAATAAATAGCGGTGGAAGAGTTTATAATGTTATTTAATGTTTTTCGATAGTAATTAAATTAGAAGTTTACACTTTGCTTAAAAATGCCGCAGCGAACGCAGCCTGAGACTTGGAAGCATTTTGATAAGTGCGCACGAGTTAAGAAAATCACTATTTGTATTTATTGTAACAAGGACTTCTCTTTTATGGGCAGTAAGTCAAATCTGAAATCACACTTACAACGTATGCACGTACCCTTACAACGAATCTATTGAGACATTTAAAATGTATGCACAGTAATGTGTTCTTAAAACAGAGGTCTGTAATCTGTTCAAACTCTAACGATGGCACTATTGGAATCATTCAGATAGGTATGACTGTATGCTCAGCTAATTAACTGAAGTTAGTAAAAAGATTTAAACTGAAGAGATGAATATAAACACTATTGGAATCAAAACGCAACGCAAAGTAAAGTTAGCACAAGCTGCCAAGGCTCATACTGTTACCATTTGGATATTTTAAGGTTCTGAGGAACTGGCTTCATAGTTTTCTACTGTCTCTTTTGTGTCCTGCGATCGGAAGTTGTTGAAACGTTTGGTAGGATAGCGGTAGTGTTTACCGAAGGCTGATTCCGCATATTTCTTATATCTTTTAAATTCCAATTCTTCCGTTTTCCATTCTTTGTCATTAACGAACGGGAGTACCATCTTTAGCCAATCGGGTACAAACTCATCCATATAAAAGAACCGTCGTCGCCAGACTTTATGGGTATCGCAATAGCTCCCACCGTTTCCTCCGATCCATTTGGGGATACTGAAATTATACAATGAATTATAATTGAATACTTAACTGTTATTTATCAAAATAATATGATAGATGAAATAGCGGCGATAGCAGGTCGAGGATGGCTAGACTCAGCTACAGAATATAGAGTCAAGTGGAAATCCTTGGAGGAGGCTTTTACCCAAAGGGGGGTCCCATACATAATAACAATTTAACATAATACCTACCTATGTAAATTATTTGTAACCATAATTTTATTTTAATCTCACTCGGTTTGAAACAATCCGTTCGCCCTTTGAAATCTGAGTGGAAAGTGGTAATTTTGCTCGCTAGCGCGCAAAGTACGAGTTGAAATTCGAACGTGACGAACTGTGGTCTATGGTTGCGAACCTACTTACTTTTTCTTTCTATTAAAATACCACGTCATAATGAAACGTTCAGCGACGCGGTTCGTCCGTACAGTCCGTACTACTTTTTTTATTTTAAGTACCATTGAATTAAACAGAATACCTACCTACTCCGTTTCAGCTTTATTGAATACACAAGTTTCAGTAGTCAAGTTCAAAATATATAAAAATGAATTACAAAAATGAATTTTAAACTAGAATTCAGTACGCACTCTAAAAAAACTACTTTTACAAAATTTACTTGTATTCAGTTTGCATAAGTTTGGTTTGTTTTGTGATAAAATAAAAGAAAATTATAAATATGAGTGATTCCAGCAGCGATAAAAATATGACTTGAACACCTGCAGAGTTACTGGACGCGGTACATAATGCCGAATTGAGTTTTCTTCCTGACAAATCGCGCGAAAAGTATCTCAAAGCGTACGATGTATTCAACGCATGGCGACATTGTAAAAGTGCAAAAACCTTATCGGAGACGGTTTTGTTATCGTACTTTATTGAATTGGCGAAAACGAAAAAACCAAGTACTCTTTGGAGTATTTTTTCCATGCTAATGCAATGCTTCCAAAGCTACAATAAAAACAAAAAAGAATATTCATTTCGAAAAATATCCCAGGCTGTTGGCGTTTTTAAAAAAAACATCAAGTGGGCACAAACCCAAAAAATCGAAAAAAATTACGGCTTCTAACATTGAAAAATTCCTGAACGAAGCATATAGGTCATATCTCACTTGCATGGATGATCTCAAACAGTATGCATCTAGTTTTAGATTCTAAACAAACAGACCTTGTGAAATTGCTGATTACTCAGAACTTTAGCAATAACATAGAGATGGAGTTTGGTATCGTGAAACATACAAATATCTTGGAATGTCAGAGGCGCTTGGTATTGAGGTAAGGACTATGAAACAGGCAGTGGAGGAACGTTTCTTTGGTTGCCTAAAAAATACTTCTCAATAGTCTTTTATCTGGTGGCAACAAGGTGCGTGCCTTTAATGGTTGGGTCATGCCTTTGCTCATATAGGTACGTACACCTTTGGCATTCTAAAATGGAATCAACTGAACTAAATGCCTTGGATCGAAAGATTCGAAAACTGCTGACTACATATCGTAAAATCGATTTTATTTATTCTCTGTGGTCTGCCCTAAGGGAATTAAGTTAACAAGTGCTTTTATGGAAATGTGCATTGAAATGAAAGTAACTTTTTATTTACACAAAATTAAATTTCGGATATGACAATCAAATCCCCATCCCCCTGTAAAAAAATATGAAATATGTTTTGATGCGTGAGATAACTCGGTACCATTCTTGGTCATTCTCCTTTACTTATCTTTCAGAAAAAAATATTATTCTTAACAGATAAAATTAATAGTATTAAGGACCCGTCGCCGTAAATTTCCTATTGAGCTTGAAATTAAACGCCAAAACTTACAGACTGAGGTGCCTGAGGGTCCAACGATAGGCATTAGTATAAAAGTAGGCAGATAATGGATTCAGATGGGGGTATGGCTTGGCGCTGGACAGGCCTGACGCCAATGCCACTACTGTCATTCCCATTTGGTACCCGTCGATCAAAACCACCAACCCTTCCCTCACATTTTCTTTATTGGGCAAGTTAACTTTGAAAGATACTTCTGCAAACATATTGAAACAATATAATATTGTATAAGGCACCTTTTTTTGGAGTTATGCTGATTCATGAGCCGTGGGTACGGGCAAAATGCTTACGTCGCAAAACTATTGTGTGGAACATATCATAGACCTAATTATCTCGGTCGTTAGCAACGCGCGCCACATACTGTGGGGAAGCGTGAAAAACAACGCAAGAGGTGAGCAATTAGTATCTTATTTACGAACTCTTACGTATAGAACCGACGGTTTGAATCTATATAATACTTTATGAATTCAAAAGAATTGAATTATTCATTCTTTTGAATCTAATAATTGTAATTGTTATTTTCTAAAACGAATGAACTTCTTCATATACACTGAAGGGGCTTTCGACAAAATCAAAATCGACAATGCTCTTGAAAGATACAAAGTGCCAAGAACACTAAGAAACTGGATCGGAGCCCTACTTGAAAATACCTCTTTTTAAGTAGGGGTCCGATCCAATCTACTAGGTAATCCTATGGATTGGAGATAGTAGGCACTATCTGCAACTTTTTACTTACTTTTTACTTTACTTAGTAGATTTAGTTACCAACCTAGTAGTTGACGAACTAGTAACATCAAACTTATTGACAGATGAACAAGAATAACGGATTTTTCACAAAGGTTATGCCGACGACTTGGCGATCCTCATAAGCAGAAAACACAAACTTATTGGAATAATGTAAGATACGCTAAGAGAAATGGCACACAAACAACGAACTAACGGTGAATCCGAAAAAGACTGCGTTAGTTATGTTTATGAATTCATTCAACTCAACACGTTTCAATTAATTTGGATCTAGATCGTCATGTCGGGAAAATATTTATAAGAATCTTAAATAACCATTTAAAATAGCAATCAAATATAAAGAGAAGTGGCTACGAAAACTGACGCCAATATTGAGGATGAAGGAAAATCCTGTGTCCTTACTTAAAATATACCTAGGTAGTAGTTGTATACACCTGCCAGTGTAGGTGAAGCCTCGCTAGTGTACCTACGTGCTTTTTCAAAATTTCGTTCTAAGCTAGGTAACCGTCTTGAAGTGTGACATGGCATAATATGAAATAGTGGTGAAGTGAAATCGTTAAAAATTTGAGATAGGACATGTTTCCAGTTGATATTTGTAATTGTAATGCGCTCGAAAGTACAAAAAATTGTAAAACAAATGCGCTGCCGTACACTTACGTTTCTTTATGCAAACAGTCGGGTCAGTGACCGCTACACTTCGTTGATATTACCTATTAGACTAATAAAATTAATTAGTTGATAAAATCAAGATTCGATTATCTATCATGTTCTAGGCCGAAGGCAGGAATTCATTTCGGGGGTAAAAAACATGAAAATCAAGGTTAATTTTTTTAACGAACCCTTGAGAAAATGTAAGTAGTAATATTTGGCCCGACTTGACGGGGTTCCTGGCCTCTAAAACTTTTGTTTCAGAAAAAGTGGTTTAAATTTCAAATAAGAAAACTATGGTGAGATTAAAGCTAAATAGAAAGCACGAGCGTAGGGAACACAAACTTTTTTGTCATTTTTTTCAGAAAAGATTTTGGTACCTAAAGTCAAGAATGAGTGTAGGTTTTTATACCCTAAAAGGAGCTACTGTCATCAATTAAAATCTAATTATAATTCTTATATCTCTGATATAGAAACTCGAAGACTTAGAAGAGAAGCTGAAACAGAATCAATTCAAGGAGTATTTGGCGCAAAGCAACTATCCGTTGCATAGTTCGCACTCTCACTTAGAAAAAAGGGTAGAACGACCGTATTCCGGCCAAAGGGATTACACGGATGCGACTGATTTTAATTCCATCCCAGTTTATCCTAGTCCAAAGCCCATGAACCAAGCATCAAACAGGAATTTTAACACACCGACGCTAGAAGTCATGCACCATGATAGCCATGATAGCCAGGATGCAACTAATTATAATTCTAACCCAGTTTACACATTATTATATTATTGTAAAGCTTGTTTTAATAATTACACTTAAACGTACTGTTATAAATTTATAATTAATAACTATTTTAGTAATCTGTAAAAAATTGTAATCCTATTGGGCCTTATTTTCAGTCTGTTATTATGTCAAATTATATTGTATGTATCGCTGTTGATTGCAAATAAACGAATAAAATAATATACCGTAGAACAAATCATAGAGAAATATGTAGAGTATAACCAGCCTCTCTACATAGGATTTATCGATTACGCCAAAGCATTCGACTCCATTTCTCATAAAAGTATTTGGAACGCACTTAAGGGTTGCAATGTGCCAGAAATATACATAGATTTGAAATATCTATGTGCATCGACCCGCGGCCGCTCAACCGCGCCATCCGCCGCGCGCACTACCCACTGCCCACGCTCCCCGAGATAGCGCTGTACGGCGCTAAGTATTTTAGTAAACGAAACGCGCGCTCGGGGTTTTGGATGATCGAACTCGATGACCGAAACGCTGACCTGTGCACGTTCGGCACTCCGTTTGGCCGTTATCAGTTTTTGCGGTCAAATCTATTTTGAAGTTGTCCCAGTTTGTATTTTTGTTTACAGAGCAGGATAAGTTTCTTTATATAATATGATTGTATCACTTAGCATTAAGGGAATAGGAATAGAATAAATAGCGGTGGAAGAGTTTATAATGTTATTTAATGTTTTTCGATAGTAATTAAATTAGAATTTTACACTTTGCTTAAAAATGCCGCAGCGAACGCAGCCTGAGACTTGGAAGCATTTTGATAAGTGTGCACGAGTTAAGAAAATCACTATTTGTATTTATTGTAACAAGGACTTCTCTTTTATGGGCAGTAAGTCAAATCTGAAATCACACTTACAACGTATGCACGTACCCTTACAACGAATCTATTGAGACATTTAAAATGTATGCACAGTAATGTGTTCTTAAAACAGAGGTCTGTAATCTGTTCAAACTCTAACGATGGCACTATTGGAATCATTCAGATAGGTATGACTGTATGCTCAGCTAATTAACTGAAGTTAGTAAAAAGATTTAAACTGAAGAGATGAATATAAACACTATTGGAATCAAAACGCAACGCAAAGTAAAGTTAGCACAAGCTGCCAAGGCTCATACTGTTACCATTTGGATATTTTAAGGTTCTGAGGAACTGGCTTCATAGTTTTCTACTGTCTCTTTTGTGTCCTGCGATCGGAAGTTGTTGAAACGTTTGGTAGGATAGCGGTAGTGTTTACCGAAGGCTGATTCCGCATATTTCTTATATCTTTTAAATTCCAATTCTTCCGTTTTCCATTCTTTGTCATTAACGAACGGGAGTACCATCTTTAGCCAATCGGGTACAAACTCATCCATATAAAAGAACCGTCGTCGCCAGACTTTATGGGTATCGCAATAGCTCCCACCGTTTCCTCCGATCCATTTGGGGATACTGAAATTATACAATGAATTATAATTGAATACTTAACTGTTATTTATCAAAATAATATGATAGATGAAATAGCGGCGATAGCAGGTCGAGGATGGCTAGACTCAGCTACAGAATATAGAGTCAAGTGGAAATCCTTGGAGGAGGCTTTTACCCAAAGGGGGTCCCATACATAATAACAATTTAACATAATACCTACCTATGTAAATTATTTGTAACCATAATTTTATTTTAATCTCACTCGGTTTGAAACAATCCGTTCGCCCTTTGAAATCTGAGTGGAAAGTGGTAATTTTGCTCGCTAGCGCGCAAAGTACGAGTTGAAATTCGAACGTGACGAACTGTGGTCTATGGTTGCGAACCTACTTACTTTTTCTTTCTATTAAAATACCACGTCATAATGAAACGTTCAGCGACGCGGTTCGTCCGTACAGTCCGTACTACTTTTTTTATTTTAAGTACCATTGAATTAAACAGAATACCTACCTACTCCGTTTCAGCTTTATTGAATACACAAGTTTCAGTAGTCAAGTTCAAAATATATAAAAATGAATTACAAAAATGAATTTTAAACTAGAATTCAGTACGCACTCTAAAAAAACTACTTTTACAAAATTTACTTGTATTCAGTTTGCATAAGTTTGGTTTGTTTTGTGATAAAATAAAAGAAAATTATAAATATGAGTGATTCCAGCAGCGATAAAAATATGACTTGAACACCTGCAGAGTTACTGGACGCGGTACATAATGCCGAATTGAGTTTTCTTCCTGACAAATCGCGCGAAAAGTATCTCAAAGCGTACGATGTATTCAACGCATGGCGACATTGTAAAAGTGCAAAAACCTTATCGGAGACGGTTTTGTTATCGTACTTTATTGAATTGGCGAAAACGAAAAAACCAAGTACTCTTTGGAGTATTTTTTCCATGCTAATGCAATGCTTCCAAAGCTACAATAAAAACAAAAAAGAATATTCATTTCGAAAAATATCCCAGGCTGTTGGCGTTTTTAAAAAAAACATCAAGTGGGCACAAACCCAAAAAATCGAAAAAAATTACGGCTTCTAACATTGAAAAATTCCTGAACGAAGCATATAGGTCATATCTCACTTGCATGGATGATCTCAAACAGTATGCATCTAGTTTTAGATTCTAAACAAACAGACCTTGTGAAATTGCTGATTACTCAGAACTTTAGCAATAACATAGAGATGGAGTTTGGTATCGTGAAACATACAAATATCTTGGAATGTCAGAGGCGCTTGGTATTGAGGTAAGGACTATGAAACAGGCAGTGGAGGAACGTTTCTTTGGTTGCCTAAAAAATACTTCTCAATAGTCTTTTATCTGGTGGCAACAAGGTGCGTGCCTTTAATGGTTGGGTCATGCCTTTGCTCATATAGGTACGTACACCTTTGGCATTCTAAAATGGAATCAACTGAACTAAATGCCTTGGATCGAAAGATTCGAAAACTGCTGACTACATATCGTAAAATCGATTTTATTTATTCTCTGTGGTCTGCCCTAAGGGAATTAAGTTAACAAGTGCTTTTATGGAAATGTGCATTGAAATGAAAGTAACTTTTTATTTACACAAAATTAAATTTCGGATATGACAATCAAATCCCCATCCCCCTGTAAAAAAATATGAAATATGTTTTGATGCGTGAGATAACTCGGTACCATTCTTGGTCATTCTCCTTTACTTATCTTTCAGAAAAAAATATTATTCTTAACAGATAAAATTAATAGTATTAAGGACCCGTCGCCGTAAATTTCCTATTGAGCTTGAAATTAAACGCCAAAACTTACAGACTGAGGTGCCTGAGGGTCCAACGATAGGCATTAGTATAAAAGTAGGCAGATAATGGATTCAGATGGGGGTATGGCTTGGCGCTGGACAGGCCTGACGCCAATGCCACTACTGTCATTCCCATTTGGTACCCGTCGATCAAAACCACCAACCCTTCCCTCACATTTTCTTTATTGGGCAAGTTAACTTTGAAAGATACTTCTGCAAACATATTGAAACAATATAATATTGTATAAGGCACCTTTTTTTGGAGTTATGCTGATTCATGAGCCGTGGGTACGGGCAAAATGCTTACGTCGCAAAACTATTGTGTGGAACATATCATAGACCTAATTATCTCGGTCGTTAGCAACGCGCGCCACATACTGTGGGGAAGCGTGAAAAACAACGCAAGAGGTGAGCAATTAGTATCTTATTTACGAACTCTTACGTATAGAACCGACGGTTTGAATCTATATAATACTTTATGAATTCAAAAGAATTGAATTATTCATTCTTTTGAATCTAATAATTGTAATTGTTATTTTCTAAAACGAATGAACTTCTTCATATACACTGAAGGGGCTTTCGACAAAATCAAAATCGACAATGCTCTTGAAAGATACAAAGTGCCAAGAACACTAAGAAACTGGATCGGAGCCCTACTTGAAAATACCTCTTTTCAAGTAGGGGTCCGATCCAATCTACTAGGTAATCCTATGGATTGGAGATAGTAGGCACTATCTGCAACTTTTTACTTACTTTTTACTTTACTTTTTACTTTACTTAGTAGATTTAGTTACCAACCTAGTAGTTGACGAACTAGTAACATCAAACTTATTGACAGATGAACAAGAATAACGGATTTTTCACAAAGGTTATGCCGACGACTTGGCGATCCTCATAAGCAGAAAACACAAACTTATTGGAATAATGTAAGATACGCTAAGAGAAATGGCACACAAACAACGAACTAACGGTGAATCCGAAAAAGACTGCGTTAGTTATGTTTATGAATTCATTCAACTCAACACGTTTCAATTAATTTGGATCTAGATCGTCATGTCGGGAAAATATTTATAAGAATCTTAAATAACCATTTAAAATAGCAATCAGATTACTATACCTGTTGTTGGAATAGAAAGATCAAGACCAAGACGAGGTCGCCAAAAATATGTACCGGGAATGGGAGCCTGAAAAACGAAACATATTTTTAAGTTATAAACTTAAAAATATTTTGTTTAAGTATCTAATTTTTGTTTTTGAAGTGAAAACTTCTTTAGTACCAAAAGAAATAGAAAAACTGACATTAAAAAGAGACAAACACACACACACACATCTATTGGATTTAGGCTGCGAGAGAATGAGATATAATACTTTATGCACTGTATATATTTTGTTGTGCTTTTTAGATTTACACAACATAAGCAACCCAAGGATGAAATTAAATGTGTGAAACATTGGAGTGGGGATTGGTGGAGAAAAAAACCTATATTCGTTATAGTTGTCTAAACGCTGCGACGAAACTTAAAGCTGAAGAAATACGATATAAATATTATACGTTTGCGTACGAAACGGTCGTATACTGATGCGATGACAGTTCTGACTATGGCGACAGGATTAAGTTTCAATAACTCGAATATCCTTCAATGTGAACTCTGCTTAAAAGGTAAGCGAACACGAACACATTTTAATAAGAGCAATACAACGAGATCATCTGAAATACAAAAGTATACACAAGATAATAGTAACACTTCTGAGCAGATAACTACAATAGAAATAGTTTCTATTTATCATCTTTAAATAAAAAAGATCAATTTGGAGATTGTATAATAGATTCTACAATAAATGAGGAATCTGACATCCAAGTAGAGAGACTTGAGATTGAAACTGTAGATGTTCAGGAGGAGCAGTCACCTGAAACAGGAGTAGAGGAGAGAACATATAGATGTGAGATGACATTACATCAATGCGAGAGAAAGCCTAAGGATTACGGAGATTATTATCTTTATAAAACTAGAGAAAGTCACAGTGATGATCCCCTCACTGTCGAAGAAGCTGTCAGCAGAAATGACAACGATAAGTGGCAGGAGGCCATTGTTGCTGAACTTAATGCCTTGAAGTAGAACGGCACCTGGAGTTTAGTCAAGCAGGATCAGTCATTACATCAACGCCAGAGAAAGTCTAAGGATTAAGTAGATTATTATCTTTATAAAACCAGAGAAAGACACAGTGATGATCCCCTCTATGTCAAAGAAAGTATCAGCAGAAATGACAACAATAAGTGGCAGGAGGCCATTGTTGCTGAACTTAATGCCTTGAAGTAGAACGGCACCTGGAGTTTAGTCAAGCAGGATCAGTCATTACATCAACGCCAGAGAAAGTCTAAGGATTAAGTAGATTATTATTTATACTATATATAGCTCAATTACCACTGACTCACTCACTCACTCACTCACTCACTCACTCACTCACTCACTGACTGACTCATTGACATAATTGTTCTCCTAGAAAGAGACAGAAAATGATATAATGATGTATGGGAGATATGTTCAGGAGTGGGATTCGAGTAGGGAAAAATTATGACATTTCAGAAAAACAAGATGGCGGCCGACGTGATTTTGTAACTTTTTTGTTTTCCAACCGATTTCGTTACAACTTGCAACAATTGAAGATATTAGTAAACAATTTTTAGAAAAAATGTAAAAAATTGGAAAAACAAGATGGCGGCCGAGATTTTCAAAAAAATGACCTGTAAAATTTTGTATGAAACTTTTTTTTTCACTTGCCGTTTCATATAGAAGACAAAAAATCATTCGGAGGGAAACATGGAGAGAGCTGATGATTGAGGGTTTCGGAGACGGGTGAAGGGCACGCTTGAGGTATTGAAGATAGGTGGGAGGTGCTCGAGCAAATGTCATTCGAAACCTTATCCAATTGCCAAAAATTTGAAAAAAAATTCAAAATTGTGAAAAAAAGATGGCCGCCATACAAATTTCATCGGCGTCCATCTTGGAGGGTATGAAAGATGCAAGAGTGGTTTCTTGGCAAAAGATGATCAAGATCCGAAGGTCTACTCGATGGATGGAAAAAAAATTCAAAATGGCGGAATTTATATTTTCATACAAAATGTATGACTTTTTTTATTTATTCAAAATGGCGATTATAAATCTCGAGAGCTGCTTTAGCAGCTCGAGCAGCGAGCAAAATACTAGTTATCTTTATAAAACCAGAGAAAGACACAGTGATGATCCCCTTTATGTCGAAGAAAGTATCAGCAGAAATGACAACAATGGCAGGAGGCCATTGATGCTGAATTTAATGCATTGAAGAAGAATGGCACCTGGAGTCTAGTCAAGCCGGATCAGTACATTAATAATTTTAACATAGTAGATTCAAAATGGGTATTTAAAATTATAAAGGAACCAGGGGGGAAAGAGAGATACAAGGCTAGACTAGTAAAGCTGTCAGCAGAAATGACAACGATAAGTGGCAGGAGTCCATTGATGCTAAACTTAATGCCTTGAAGAAGAATGGCACCTGGAGTCAAGTCAAGCCGGATAGTAGATTCAAAATGGGTTTTTAAAATTATAAAGGAACCAGGGGGGCAAGAGAGATACAAGGCTAGACTAGGAGCCCCTGAGACTTATAGAACAATTAACCGCAAAGGAACGCCATGCAATTATGCTCTATACTCTATAGAGACAGTCAATCAGCAATACAAATCGCGAAGATCCCTGTTTATCACCAAAGGACAAAACATATAGATGTGGGATGTCATTACATCAGAGAAGCATTGAATGATAACATTGTGAAAGTTGAGTACCTGCAAACTGAAGAGATGGCTGCAGATATTTTGACGAAGGCTTTACCGAGATGTAAGAACGAAGTTGTGTGTAATGTGTAAATTTTTCTCTCCGTAAGAACCATCCTCGTACTTCAAGGAATATTATAAAAAAAGAATTAGCGAAATCGGTTCAGCTGTTCTCGAGATTTGCTATCACCAACACATTTAGCGATTCATTTTTATATATAGAGATTGCTAATTAATTTAATTGTCATATATATATACATATTGTATAAAAACTCTGTAAAAATACATAAATATATTAAAAAAAAGATTATGCAACGTATATGACCGTATAGGGCTGGCAGTTACCTCGGTCATCATTCGGAGTTAGATCATCAGATCGGAGTTAGCGCAGCTAGCGTTCTGGCCCTTGCCTCGATACGGTGGTTTTATGGGCGTACCCAGGGGAGGGCAGGGGGGGCAGCTGGTTCCCCCCTGGATTTTGTTTACGTCCCTACTAAACTACTACTACTTTATCTACTTTTGTCGATAAAAGTTAAGAAAAAGAACTTTTTGTCATTTGCAAAACAATATTTTTACCAATTTTGTTTGTAAATATAATAAAAATTTCTTTTTGTTTTGTTTTTGAACTTATTTACTCACAATAAACTCGAAACATTACATAATAATAATTAATTAATTATGTGAGTCTGACTGGAAATAATAATAATTGTAATTTTCATATTTAAGTATTATTAGAAATAATTAAGGAAAAGTAACATATTAAAATAAATATTTTAAACCAACCTTTACAATTGGGAGAGCGAAAATTAACACACACAATGACTTTTTATCCATTATAAAAAAAATAAGGTGTGACCAAGCAGTTTACTTCGCGTCGCGTTTGCGTTACGATTCGAAATTTAAAGCGGTTAAGTTACATGTACTGTTATCATTGTTATGAATGAACACAATAAATCCTTAATGCCGGGAAGTTGTCAATACAAACTTGTATACTGCACAAGAATGCAATTTCCTGCCACAACGTACCTAGGTAGTTTATTAACTACATACATTGTGGATATATGAAATTCTTCAGTAAAGGCTACTGAATTGCAAGGTTTATGTAGCTTTAGCTGGTTGAAAGAGAGCAAGAGTCACTTTTAGGAGTTAATGTAATCTGCATTCACTATTTAGTGTTTTATATATATGCATATGAACATATATGCACCCTCTAATTACAGCTATCTCCGCCACCGCTCCAAATTTTTCGTAAGCCCGTTTAGTCGCACGGTAGCGCGCTCCAGGTCACCCATACCGCGCACTTTGACTGCGCTCAACGCGCTGCTGAAGGAGTCCCCTCGCTTTGACATATTTGCTGACAAATGGGCTGACCTTATGGGTCAGATCTTGCACTTTTGTGAAAATTTATAATTTTGCTTTTTAAAATATATAATTTTAACAATTTTTGTAAGTATGTTTATGTTACTTTGTACTCGTAGTTTAATAAGTGTAATTGGCTTTATGGCCGTTCTAAATAAATAATAATAATAATAATTAATTAATTATACCCGTTCTAAATAAATAATAATAAGGAAAGAAGGAAAGGAGGAAAGCAAACAAGTTATTGAGATATTAAATCAGGGCATTTGATAAATGGTAGGTATAACTAAAAGCATTTATTGATCTGATTGTCTCTATTGGCAACTAATTTGATTATGCGTTCTGAATTAACATACTTGTAAAACAAAATCATACGTATAAATAAAAATAAGTTTTACATGAAAATAAAATACAAAAACAGACTACAGAGGACAGAGGGCGGGGAGCGACTTTGTTTTATGTTTTATACCATAATATAGAGATACGAATGTTTTCATATGCCATGCTAGCTATCCCCCTCACTTGAAACTAATTACGTAGCGCAGAATGTAAACAAGCTCTGTTCGACATTTACCCTCTCATATCTTGCTATTCAAGTATGTCTGCACTGTGGCAATTAAGACTGAATAAACTAGAAAAAATTCGCTAACGAACTACTTAGTATTATAATCCAAACCCTAGTCTTGATTGCTATGAGAATTTCATAATACCTACCATATGCCTATTCAGGTAATTTCTTTTCTGACCAAAATACTTTTTTCTTTAATCCGGGCCCTACTGAGTACAAATCCTTCGACGGAACAGGCGCTTGGTTAGATAGTAGTTTTGAGTAATGAGGCCATTACATTCGCATGAGCATTAAACATTGACTTTGATGAACTCAAATCAAGTCAAACAAAGAATATGTTTACCAGCACAGCTGGTCCTCGCGGGAGAATCAGAGCCAAACCCTCCAACTGTAACATGTAAAACAATCAACATTCCATTTTTTGTTAATCCAACAGGTAATCATACGTACCAAGAAATCCAAAGCATCAAACTCAATACATCATATTTTGAGATAGTTTGACTGTCTTTCGAAGTGGTAGGTTCAGGTGAAAATCTATCTTTAGGAGAGTTTAGTTTATAGATCATGGTGTCTACACTAGTGAAAGAAGTGTAATCACTTCTCATTTAGTTTTTGAGAATTGTAAAGGTTGGTAGTTTATAACCGACTTTTTATTATTATTATTCAGATACAAGTTAGCCCTTGATTGCAATCTCACCTGGTGGTAAGTGATGATGCAGTCTAAGATGGAAGCGACTTGCAAAAAGAAGGAAATTCTCAATTCCGCGTGTATTTTTTTGGATATGTATTATGTAGGTACCGAGATATTAGATTGTATTTATGACAAAATGAGCCCGAATGTTCAATTATGGAACCATTTTGATAAATGTGTGGGAGAAAACAAACTCGCGACGTGTAGGTATTGTAAAAGAGACTTTTCCTATAGAGCTTCTACTCGTACTTCTAATGTGAGGTCACTTTTGAAACAACCACATAGGCGCGTATTCAAGCTTACTCGTACCGTCGCCATAGACACATATTGGAGCTAGCGATAGTAGTCGTCAGGGAAGCTTGGGACTTGATGATGGGATTGGTACTAGCGGTGGTGCCGTCCGGGGCATTGGTCGGGGAGGCGATGGTGCTGGTGTTGTTGTTGGCCTTGGTGGCTCAACAGCACAAGCCAATATCCGATTCTCTGATATCACTAGTACCAGTGCTGAGACGTTAGCAACTAAAGAACCAGCCCATGATGGCGACATATTTGCCGAAAAAGGTTTTCAAAGGTCAGGAGATAAGAAGATAATAGATAAAGCCCTCGTTAAGGTCGTAGTCAACCTTTCTCAATTGTGAATGATATTGGCTTCAAAGAATTTGTACACAGGTACCCTCAATCCGGGCTACGATTTACCTAGTAGAAATACAATTTCCTCGTCATTGCTGCCTGTTTTTTATGAAGACAAGAAGCAGTATTTCATAAATTTTATTAAATAACAGGCGAGAGTGTGTGCCTGTTGACTGTTGGTCTTCCAGTATAATGGTCCAATACTTATGACTAAATATGATCCTTTTGTTGGTCGAATTAAAACATTTTATTTATTTATTTATTTAATACATGGGAGTTACAGCACATTTCTTTTCTAAAGAGTTAGAATTAAAAACAGTTTTACTATAATGCGACGTACTTGATGGCAGTGACACTGGACTTAGACTTGCGGATGTGACGTATTGTTTCAATTCAGAATATCCGAATGTCGTATGTTCTCTTGTTGATATTGTCATATTATTCATGTTGTCTACATATTATAATTCAAGCAGAATAAAGCCTAATTTGTTAGGTTATTTCATGTTTTATTTATATTATGATTCGAGATTCCCTTTTGCTTATGCTTGTTAAGACATGACAACTACTACTGTAATACAATGTCTCAATGATATTTTCTATACTTTTGGAACTCCTCTTTATATACACAGTGACAGAGGATATTCTTTTCTATCGACTGAATTTACAGAATTTTTAAATTCCTTAGGAATTGCTTGCAGTAGAATAACGCCATACAACCCACGCGGAAATGGACAAGTCGACCGCTTGAATGGAACTTTATGGAAATCCATCCACCTGGCTCTTCGTTCTAAAGATATGCCTATAGAGAATTGGGAGCGAGTCTTGCCAGTGGCGCTGCATTCAATTCGTTCGCTTTTGTGTACGACTATTAACACGACTCCCTATGAACGGCTATTCAGGCACCCTCGAAGGGCCACTACGGGGGAATCTTTACCTACATGGATGGTGCCAGGACCAGTACTCTTTAAAAAAGAAATAAAAACGACCCCTATGTGGAGGAGGTAGAGTTATTATTACAAGAAAAGATGGACGGGAACCAACAGTTTCTAATCGACAAATAGCTCCACTTCCAGTATTATAAACAGCAATCCCGAGAATCAGATGATTTTGAAGAAGAATAAGTCTTTAAAGAATCAGAGATACAAATTGAAGAAAACAATCAATTTACACAAAACCAAGAGACTTCAGAAAATCCTATTACAAAAGAGCCGACAACCACAGATCAGGAACAACAACCGACAGCATCAACCCTTTCCGAAACCCTACTTTTCAGACGAGCCACACGAGAGAGACGTCAACCAACATACCTTCAAGAATATACTCGTACGTGTGTGATTTCAGGGAGGAGGGGTGAATGACGTATTATTTAAATTCAGAATATCAGAATGTCGGCTTTAAGTATTTAAAAGGCTACTAATCTGTTGCCATGTTCCGACTTTCTCTTCAAGGAGTTAGCCAATTTTGGTAGAAACATTCAACCCAGGGCCGTACAAATAAATAATATTATACCAACTCAAGTGGGAATCAACAATAGCGCCCTTTCCGTAGGGTTGGCTAAAATAGGAACCAAAAAGCAGCGACCGTGAGATGAAGAACATCGATCGGTTCTCCGCCCCCGCCCCAATTATTATCTGCGCGCACTTCACGTTAAACTTTCCTTCCTTACTTCACGAGCTTTATTTACCTCATGTATGAAACGTAGTATCTACTCATTTTTGTTTAGCTAACCCCACTAACAAAGATTTACACTCGAAGGTCAAGGCATTCTTCCCTTTAACAAATTGCAAGTTGTCCTATTTATATTAAGTCCGCGTTATTTCGACAAGCTGTGTCCCCATCCGGGGGGGACTATTTGTACCATTACTATCAACGAGTGTAATCCTCTGATTTGAAATTTGTGAATCTCTTCTTTTGTGAAAACAACATACCTAACCTACTCTTAATTTATTTAACACAAATACATAGACTTAAGTAAAAAGTTTTAAGTGGATTTATCAGTAACGCTGTGAAAATCCATTTTGTGAAGTGAAATAGTCATCGCAGTTCGAACGGGCGAAACTGAGCGGCACCACGTTCCGTCACAGCAAACTGCGGTATTCAAACCATTTTCCCTCGCGAGGGTCGCCGCTGAGAGGCCGCGAGCAGTCCGTCAAGGCAGCGTCATTGAGTCGGATCGAAAGCGGACAACGGGCGGGCGCGAGCAGCGAGTGCGGCGGTGGAGCACCCGCCGCCGGCGGCGTCCGCCCCGGCTACGGCTATGAAGCTCTCTCTGCGGCGAGCGACGGAAGCGATCAAGAGCCTGACGAAGCGCCCGAATACGCTCCCTTCGAGATGGAACTGTCAGGTGGCGGGGAATCTGCGGACGGACCGTCATCGCGTGGATCTGCTAAAGTTAACTTTCCACCCGATGTTGAATTGGACCGGCGACCTACGGGGACCTTCGGAGGAATTACTGCTGCCGCTTTTCATAGAAGCCGAGGGCGTTCTATGAGCGCCTGGAGCGACATAAGCCGTTCCAGCATCAGGTTTGAGGAACGGTGAGTAGATATGTTATTGCAGCAATATTGAAGCTTTGTTTTATTTATATTAATGATCGGAAATTCAATAATCTCGCATTCAGTAGACCTCAACATAACAAGACTAGGGTTATAGATACAGGAACATGCGCCGTAGAATTTTTTATTAGGGAGTGCTTCAGAAATAGTGTGTGCTTGTAGAAGTACGTTGATGCCAGTAGAAGGCTACTAAAAAGTAGGATAATACGTTAACTATGGGGTCTACATCGACTTACCACGATAGAAATAAATGTTTATTAGACATGGCGGATAGATCGAATAGAAGGGGCTCAGCCGACGCTGGGACATGCGCACTGTAATGCTTCGACACAGCCGTGCGATGTGAATGTAACTCTACAATCTATCTGCATAATACATCTGTTAGGCATTGTTAAGTCTGAACAACTTTATCTAGAAAGCAAAACAAACAATTACTCATTGGAAATTGACTACACCTAAAAATTGAAATGCAGTGTAAGTTAAATACAGTATGTGACAGCTGAGAAAAATGTTTCAGTTTACATCTTACGGCAGTTTCAATGTCGAAAAGTAGAGACAGCGTAGTGCAAAGAAAAACCGGTCAAGTGCAAGTCAGACTCGCGCACCAAGGGTTCCCAAAAAAATACGACGTAACAGTCGTATTTTTTCGACATTTTGCACGATAAATCAAAAACTACACTCGCCGGCACAATTAGCGGAACACAAAAAAGGAAGAATTAATGTATTTTTTCGTAGCACTGGCCGTTTACATTACTTTTTTTTAATTTTAGGTCTAATTTGAAAACGGAACATTAGTCGACAGTTATTTTTTTCATTCGTTTGTTTTAGTTTTTTATTCATACATCTCTATCGACTGCTTCGGAGTTAATTTTCTGTTTTCGTAATGTTCGTTTTCGCAAATTCGCGTTCATTATTGCAGTTTCATGAGGCGTTTATGTTTTCTCGCATGTTGATCAGTTACGAACATCTAAGTATGCCTGATTTAATGCTATCAGAAATCATTAGGGCAGATGAAATGAGGAAAAATGATCAATCCTACAGATCGATTCAGATAAGTCTTCGTCGATCGTTATCAAGGATTCATAGTAGCATCCAACGGTACAGATTGACGAATTCTCTAGCGAGGAGATGAGGACAAGGCAGGAAGGCATTTTTCCAAAACAATTTTAAAGAGCAAACACGATAACGCATCTCCTTGTCTACTTTTCAAAAGCTTCATCTATGTCGTTCTGCTCTTTTAATTAAGTCTTGTGCCAAAGCAGCGAGTGCTCATAGCTCTTCCCCGTCAAGTGACAAGGAACCTCGACAGACCAAGATCTTCATCCCTCTGTGATGTAAGGACAAGCAATATTGTCCAACAAAGAATTGACACCTATTTTTCGACCAACAATGACTATGATTGCGATCTGGTCGATACCGGAGAAGTTACAACACAGCCACCCAGTTGGCAAAAAGTGCCCTATTCTAGGGGACGAATGTGGGGGAGTGACTCCCCAACACAAGAAACCCAAACTTCGAATGTAGATACATTTTTGTATGATTTCATCAATAATAATTTAAATACCACCTAATTATTAGAGCAGCTACTTCAGATAGTGTCATTTCAAGTAGGCATGTGTACAAAATGACATCAATAACAAGAACAAACCCAACTTGACTTTAGCATTGATTAATTTAGTAAATAAACCGACGGAAGAAGTTGTAATAGGAAAGTCATCTGGTTTCAAGGATCAAGGTGTGGGACAGGGGACGTGTGACGGGATCAGCTAGGGGGCTTGTGGGTGTCGCCGCCAGCGAGAGGGATGGGAAAGGGTGGCCCGTCGGTGGGTAGGGGAGCGGCGGGCATCTCATGGCGACTCGACAACTGGCTCGAAGCTCAAATCACGTTCGGTGTTGCTAGCGCACCACGCGGCTAATCGTAGTTCCACGCGCTCACCATGCGCGCTTACCACGCGCGCTCACCACGCGTACTTTACGGGATGTATTTAACTCTTACAACTTTTAAGCTTTAACCTTCCTCTCAGCTCTCGTAGGTCCGCATAATTGTTTGTCTATTTTACATAATATATTGCTATTTCGGAACTTATTAATTAGCTGGATGGCGAGTTGTTGTTATGGACGACGAATTAGACGACGATATATTTTTCATATATGGACGCAGCGGGTTCGTATTACATTCGCTTTTCGCAATTGTTAATACTTACAGTTAATAAAAATACACTTGATTCTATATTTAAGTAGCCAGTGCACAGAATGCTGCATTATTATATTATTTTATCGGTTTACGTAGTATCTATTTAGTTATAAAAATGTCATAACCACGAGAGATGACATTGAATTTTGTTATTCATTTTGTCTTTTGGTCAAAGTATATCCCCTCCTAGTTCATGTACTAGAATGCTCTGACAGCTAGATCATGATCACTAATATAACTAATTGAGCTACTTGTTTACTAAATTGAAATTTAACGAGGTCAAGTGAAAACACAATCCACGCTATAAATGTCCATTGTGCAGCGACGCGCCATTCCAGATTTTGCGGAGGAAAATGCTTTTTGTGTAATTAAATATGCCCTTTGCCGTGGTTGTTTTGTATAAGGTGCATTCGGGTAGGTAATTACGAAAAGATTTTTGAAGAGTTGACGTTATGTTTATATTTTCATTATTCATCAACCAATCAAAATTGGTGCCGTTACTAATTTGGGTCACTTCACCTATTTAAATATATCTGCATAAAGCTCTATTTCAAAGACTTAAAAAACATCTTCGGAATTGTAAATTAAAGTGTTTTAAAACCTCATTATTTATATTTGTATGTATGCAATAACGAAGTTTGTTCGGGTAGTACTGAATAAATTTAAAAACGGGTTTTTGTACAAAAAGCCACCAAATAAGAGAAGAAGACGAAGAAGAACGGGTGTTTATTTAATTTCGGCATATTGTACATTGGTATTCGTTTTTCGTTTAGATTTACCTACCGCAAAAAATTGCGATATTGGCCTCGGACTAGCTTAAATATATGTTCATAGATATTTGTGAGATATTCAAACCTTTAGTTGAGAGGTAGGTCATTACCTGCAAATAAGAAAATAGGAAAAGATATGATTGCAAATAAGAAAAGTTGTTTGAAAAATAATAAACTTATGTGATTAAGTAATTAAATCATTAAAATCCATCATAAAACATATTCATGGTATACTTAAGTAGGTTAGCTAGTAACTTATAGGTATTAATAATGTTTCACTGTTAGAAAACTTTTCCTCTCACATTAAAACTTATACCGAAAAAATGTCCTGCAGCCTATAGATTCAAACAAGAATCTTCTTTCCACAACCAATAATATATTCGTTATTAAAGACAAAATAATGGTTCTTAACAATCAGTACAAGTAATCCATTCCATCCAAATTATTAGTACCTATCAAATGGACATTTTACCTTCTAATAAAGGTTCCAAAACATATACAAATACAATAAGTGTTAAACACAACACTAGAAATTAGAATGAAGTTAGAATGAAGCGGTGGCGTTTCTATATACATATTATTATGTCGTCATCATCATCAACCGATAGACATACACCACACCAGTGTATTACTTTTACTCTATGCACCACACGCATACGCCACGGTCTTGCGCCGCCTGAATCCAGTGGCTCCCTGTCCGACTCGTCTGATGTCGTCCGTCCACCTAGTGGGAGGGTCTTCAATCTTCATTCTCTAGTCTTGTTTCATTATTATGTAGGTACACAATAATCTAAATAATGTCATCGTGAAGAAATGATATAGGTAACATCAATTTTCTTTGGGTACATCTTGAGAGACGTGCGTTATAAATAGGCGTGGTAACAATCCTGGCACTTTAAATATATAAAAATTTCTTAAAGTCTATTCTACACAACCAATCCAAAAAACGAGTCATAGTACTAACACAGTACACACGTACAATACCCTAAACGAAAACTAGCATAGACCACGTGTGCTCAAAAAAGATAAGCAAATTCATATGAGCATTATTGATTCTTCTAAGTCGGATCACAAAGAAATGAAAATGACGAAATACCTCCAGAGGTAGTAGCCACTATTATGCAACAGTTCAAAATGGGTTTCGTGACACAGTTCTATCAATATAAACTTTGTTTAAAGCTTCTGGTACAAACATTATAAGACACTTGATTTTAAAATCGCGGCGCATCGCAAAGAAATGAAAATGACGAAATACCTCCAGAGGTAAAGCTTATGGTACAAACATTATAAGACACTTGATTTTAAAATCGCGGCGCATCGCAAAGAAATGAAAATGACGAAATACCTCCAGAGGTAGTAGCCACTATTATGCAACAGTTCAAAATGGGTTTCGTGACACAGTTCTATCAATATAAACTTTGTTTAAAGCTTCTGGTACAAACATTATAAGACACTTGATTTTAAAATCGCGGCGCATCGCAAAGAAATGAAAATGACGAAATACCTCCAGAGGTAGTAGCCACTATTATGCAACAGTTCAAAATGGGTTTCGTGACACAGTTCTATCAATATAAACTTTGTTTAAAGCTTCTGGTACAAACATTATAAGACACTTGATTTTAAAATCACGGCGCATCGCAAACAAATGAAAATGACGAAATACCTCCAGAGGTAGTAGCCACTATTATGCAACAGTTCAAAATGGGTTTCGTGACACAGTTCTATCAATATAAACTTTGTTTAAAGCTTCTGGTACAAACATTATAAGACACTTGATTTTAAAATCGCGGCGCATCGCAAAGAAATGAAAATGACGAAATACCTCCAGAGGTAGTAGCCACTATTATGCAACAGTTCATATAACATCTCAAGGCGTAAACAACAAATATTTTTGATTTTTTTTTACATAAAAATAAGAGTAATTTCTGCTGGTAAATATTTTTTCACAGCACAGCTCAAGCCACAAACTACTGGACGGATAAGACTGAAATTCGGCATGCAGATAGCTAGACGTAGGCTAGGCATCCGCTAAGAAATGATTTTAGAAAATTCAAATCCTAAGGGGGTAGAAAGAGGTTGTAAATTTGTGTAGTCCACGCGGACGAAGTCGCGAGCATAAGCTAGTTTGGGATATAAATGCTCGTACTATTTACAAAAGGTACGTTATATGTGTGAGAAGGGATACAGAACGAGACCATAAAATATGTATAAGTCGGGCGCAGGTGGATTATTTGGTCATAAAACGGGAATTGAATTATCGAATCCATTGGGCGCCACAAAATTGGAGCCTAGAAATTCCAAGTTAAATATAGAATATCAAATATAGACTATAAAAGTATCTGTTTTCTGTTGTGACCGCAGAATAAATATATAAATAGGGTCGAAAGTGGTTCACTGGTTATTTCAGTGCTTCTAATTTTTACACATCTATAACACGAACCTTAGAGGAAAATCTAAACTTTTGACAGACAATACAGAGCTGCAGAAGTAATTAGGTAAAAGCAAGATTTATTTTACATTTAGTATAAAAAAATATTGTTTTTTTAAAATAACGAAGGATATCAAATACAATCAATTTATTAGACACGACAAAAATCCAACGATGAAATAAGTTAATACTACACCTAATTATGAAACAATTTTTCCTACCACGAAAGAAATACAGATCGTGAATTGATTCACGGGTCATACCAGTGTTGCTAACTGACCTGACTTCATTAACATAAAAACCAGTGAAATATCTTAACTTGTGTAAGTGACAGAAAGACATTTGAGAATAAACAGTGCTTACTTAAAAACGCATTAAAGGAAACATATAATGTCGATATTTTTCTTCCGATTTCACAATCTTCTTCGTGCTGAGGAAAAACGAAAGAAGCAAACAAGAATAACAAAAAATAGACGAAATATGACTTCAGACACGCTCACGGCCCCCTCGAGGTTACTCGAGCGACCGCTCAGTGAACCCATCGACAGTCTGGATGAAATCGCTCTGCAGATCCCCAGGTGCCTGACAGTTCATACGCTTTACATGTAAACCCTCGCGACGTATTTTTGCTCTATAAACTGTTCAAAATTCGATTATCGTTGGCTTGTCCTGTACACACTTGGAATTCAACCACTTTTTTAAGCTTTTGAGTGCATCTCACCCACCATGCCGCTTTTGGCATCGCCAACCATCACAATAATTCTAAATTTTAGCTACTTCCTTAGTAAATTAATTTATTATATTAACACTTTGCATGACATCTATTTTATTGTTTTGTTACTATAGTAAATGGGTGTGTACTATGACGATTCTTTGCTTAGTTGTTTGTAAGTTTTATTTCATAGTGTAAAATGTTTGAATTAGATCGTAGATGAAGTAGATTCCACAAAGAAATCTCAATACGTTTATTTTATAATAGTGTGCACAACTTACTGCCTTAACAGTTATCACATTCTCTTACCCACTAACAAATTATCCTATCTTTTAAAAGCTACTTTAATTACTGTACCTAACTACCTATTACGAGTACATACTGGGAGTCTGTCTTGACTGGGTTATGGTTTGGTGGAAGTGAAGACTTGATACATTACAGTACAATTAGAATCATTTTAATACCGTGACTATTTATTCTTTGACGATCAAAAAAAAAGAAAATATGTGTAGCTTTGTAAATCGTTTACTAATCCAATATTTTTTCAAATAAGTAGGTACATAGCTATACATTATGTATATGTAGGTACAACGAGTCGTTTCATGTTAGCTAAGTAGCCATTAATCAAAGAGGATGCAATACCCTTAAGTGTCTCGTAAAGTAACCGCGTAAATTAGGTTTCTTGACCCAATTCTTTCATTCGAGAACACCACTCAATCAAGACATAATTCTTGACAAACTAAAAGGAAGAAAGGGCACTGCTCACTGAAAATCTCCAAAAAAAGAACTTCCGGTAGAGATCTGATAATTATTATAGATATATTCTATTGAGAGATGATTACTCTAAAGATACAATAAAATTATAAACTAACAATGTTTCGATTTCACATGAATATGTTTATCAGCCTTTTTTATTATCAGGTTTCAGTTCAGCTCTAAAATGCGACCCCTACAATTTTTAATTGAGAGTAGATCCATAACAATATCTTTAAAAATCTACAGCTTCTTTAAAATTCATCGGCACTGTAATAATCGAAATAACTTTTAACATCACGTAGGTATAAATTTTCTTGTTGTGATCGTTCTTTGTAAAGGATGGATCTCAAGGATGTCACTTTATGAAATTCTTCATCAATCTGATTGCTGCTGCAATCCATCGAAATTTTTCAAAAAGAACAAATTATTTAAATCATTAGCATCCAACAAAATCACACAAACTATAACCTATACCCTATTTGTATTGTTTTGAAACACTATGTGTCGCGTAAAGTAGCTAGCGAGCTACTTTACCTGTGCGCTCGTTTTGGTAAACGCATACAGTAGTGTCGTCCGTCCCTCAAATGTTGTTTATGAATAGCTTTTCTTGACTATGAAACCTCATAATGACGTTTGTGAATACGGGTGTCAGTCTGTGCTAGATAAATCAGTCAGTCAGGATAGATTAAATAGTTTTTGGTTAAGATAACATATTCACCTCAATCTCAGTAGCATTGTAAACTTTCATTTCATTGTGTATTCACTGAAATATCAGTAGGAACAGATTAATTTGCGTTGGCTAGGAGGCTCGTACGATCAAAGTCGCATCATCTGCTCCCTTGACACCTTCTAATACGGTATAAATTACAACCTTAACATCCTAATTCGCCACAGAATCTGTGTAACACGATTAGCCAGCTACGATACTGGTATGAATTTGATTTACGGTTCTTACTTCTTTCATCTTCATGATCAACCCATCGCCGGCCCACTACTGAGAACAGGTCTCCTCTCAGAATGAGAAGGGTCTGGCCCCAGTTCACCACGCTGGCCGTGTGCAAATTGACAGATTTTACACATCTTTGAGAACATTATGAAGAACTCTCAGGCATACCGGTTTCTTCACAACGATTTCCTTCGCAGAGCTGACAAAAGTTCTGTGCGTTCCCGGGATCGAATCCCCGAACCGCCGAATAGGAGGCAGACTCTTTGCCTACTTTTTAATAAACTTAATAAAATAAAGACACAAAAGAGATGTCCCTTTATGTTTACTGAAAAATCTGAGTTAAGAATCTCCTGAATGATAAAAGATCCAAATTCTCATCAGCAGATCTATTCGCCGTCTGCAAAATTTTCCGTCTAATTGAAATAATTACTTAATTCAGTATAGAGATAACAAAAATGTCACAAGAATTTCGTAAAATATTCGATTCTCATAGCCGTGTGGTGTTTAAATGGTGTCATTCTCATAACTAGGTCACAATCATAATAGTGCAAAACACGTTTGTGATGTCCTTCGGGAATGCACGACGTCAAAACATAAAATAATTATAAAATTGAGTTTCAGAAATATGTTAAATAAAGAAGAAACAACCAAGATAACGCCTAGCCACAAGTCAATAAATATACTTAGAATATTTAGAGAGATTTCCTGTCTCTTGCCTATACAAAAATTAAAGCATCAAAATCATTTCTCAGACTCATCATTTCCTTATTTCTATCCTTCAGCTATGATATCAACTTTAAATCGACTGACACCGACAATACAACATCGTTTTCTTGTGTCTGTGTCTTCCATGAAAGAAAAATAAAATTAATGATATACCTATTTACATAATTAAAAACACATTTCTTTTTTTAATATACATATTTTGAAACCATTTCAAATCTTTAAAACAGTAGCGAAATAGTATGGCGATCTGTATATCTGCAAAAATTTAGTATTGACACTCCAAAATTGGAAAATGGTTAATTTTATGCAGTGGGGCCTTAGAAGTAATTTCCCAAGGGACACTAAAAGTCAATTTAACCGATCAACTAGCGGTCAACAACAATTAATTCCAAAAAATGAATGTGCTTAGGCACTCACGCGATATTTTTATCTAAGTTATAAGTTAAAGATCACTTTAAAACCATTGGAATATACAACCAAACCAGCTTCCTATTTCAAATAAATGCATATATTAAATTCATTTCGAGTATGACTGAGTAATAATAATTAGAATCGTATATGTTTGTGAGTGTGAATTAGGTACAAAGGGATTCATAATTCATTATGTTCTCCCTGGTGTTACTAGAGTAGGTAGAGCTGTAGCGACTAGCGAGGCGGAAAAGCCACCGGGCGACCGAAAGAGGCTCAGTCTGGCACGGCCGAGGGTCGCGGCGCCCGCCTTGCCTGAATTCAATTGTGGCGTTTCGTTCGCAATGCGATCGGGTCCTCTCCATAAATACAACTCGTCTATCAATAATTAGATCTTAATGGCTGAATGTTATTACTTTGGTAGCGTTAAGTTTACATATATGATGCAAAAAGAAAATTACTATCATTTAACAATTCAATTAATCACTTTTGTAAAAGCGTAGCAGACGGTTATATACATTTCTATCATTGACAGTTGATCGACCGAAGAATTTGATGCAATGCAAAAATTCAGTGGAGCGCAAAGCGTGATGATTGAACTGAACTGTTTGATAATTGATAATCCCAGTGGTATTTTGATATAACCACGAAGCCAGGAATTGCCATGCCAGGAATAATCTGCAAGTACGGTCAATTAGAATAAAAAAAAGTTCAAAAAAAATCAAGATTGTAAATGCACACGCAATTTCCAAGTAGTATAGTAGTAATAGTAGTAATATAATATTTTCTTTATTACTTCGAAGATATAGTATAGTAATGAAATGCAGAATATGGATGCAACTAACATGTAAATTTAAAAAAAAAAACTATTGAAAATACATGCCAGTCAACTCATCACTAAATACCTCATGATGGACATCACAAATAAAATAGAAGTCATACGGACATGCAGCTGTCCAGTGTCAGGGATGGCCAGTCGACCAACATTACGTCTGCGATACGCAACAGGGCCTGGAGTCCCTACTGCGATAAATATAGGTTTCGGTACGATTCTCGAGGCATGAATTTACTTGCGCATGTGTACATCGTCTACTCGTTCTTGTGAGACTGTACGAAGACGCGCGGCAAGAGTAACCTATGCGGGAGGTATTATTATAAAATATAAATATTGTTTCAACTATGTGCTTCGTTAACAATATATAATCAGAATTAGCTTTGAGAAGATATTTATCTATATTTTCCGACTCTGCAATATTCGAATTAGGTATTTTTGTTTATATCAATTTGAGATTGGGGCACATTTTTCTAACGCTTAATGACATTTTGATTTTTAATAGATTTTCATTAAATAGAAAAACTGTGAATAGTTTTTAGTGATTGAAACATTGGCTTAATTAACAAAATGTTTTATATTATATCGTTATCGAGGGTGCACGAAAGATTCACGGACTAATGAAATCAGAAGCGTCACCCGTCGCGTTGAGTCGAGCGTATTGACAGCAGTTGACAATGAAGAGCTGTAGACTAAACAGCAAGAGAATCCAACATTGTTTTCATTGCGAAAAACTGCTTAAGTGAAAACAACAACAGTAAAAAATACATTGGATGTCGGGGCCCAAACCGTAATAACTATGACAGTGCTTTTGTTGCTGACCAATGGTGTCGCATATGTTAAAAGTGGGAAAATATTTAAAAATATTTTTTCCATATTTAATGTATTTACTTGTAACTTGTCTGGCCCACGCTCTCAACAAAATGGAGGATAAAGTTGAACTTCTTCCAGTGACGAACTAAAACAAATTAATTGCCAACACACAAAAAGTGCTTCTTAAAGTCCTATGTCACTTCTGAATCGCTTTTTCACTTATTAATATTAATATATTACTTCAAATCAAGCAAAAATAACTCGATAGGTATTATTAATAGCATCAATTATCTCGATTTAACATTCAATTTGGAGTTTGTAGAGCTAAGTAGGTTCATTGATTCGATAACCGCATTGAATGTTAGAAGACGAAACTGATTTAGTAATTTGTTTCTACATATTTCGTTTGTTTAGTCTTGTTATATTGGTACTCTCAATAATTCATTTTATAGCCAGTTGTGTAGTGTATGACTTATGAGTGAAATTAACTTTTACCTGTACCACCTATATAGCTAGTTTATAACTTCATGTACCTTTACAGTGAATTATCAATGTCAAAAATTGCAATATTATCATAGAATTAATACATAATTACCATTTCAACTAAAAAAAATTCGAGGGGCATCCATTATCAACTCAAACCTAAATACGCCGAGTACAAGTAAATCGGTTGTACCCAGTACAGACATTTGAAATATCATAGTGACATTATCATGGTATATTAAGCATGGCAGCAATCAGCAGGTATAGCTCGTACAATTGCCTCACAGGATGGGATAGCTACGACAGGATTCCGAGGTAATCTCACTTCTCAAGTAGCCCTTCTTATACTACTATCCCAAATCTCCGTGTTAGGCCGTTTGTGCACTCATCAGTATACGGTTCGTATCCGTGATTCTTCGAAGTTGCTGTCATACAAATACGTACCTACTTATTCGATTCGTATCTTTACGGAATCCGTGACGAGAGCACAAACGCCCTTAGTTTGTATGATACAATTCATTATGTGAAGTAGCTATAACTAGAACATCTTTTCTACTTAAATTATTAAAAAATAATATACAACATGCTTGCTGTGTGGTTGGTATAGAACTTGATTGTTGCTTTCTTTTTGAGTTTAGCACCTCTTAAATTATATACAACATGCTTGCTGTGTGGTTGGTATAGAACTTGATTGTTGCTTTCTTTTTGAGTTTAGCGCCTCTTAAATAATATACAACATGCTTGCTGTGTGGTTGGTATAGAACTTGATTGTTGCTTTCTTTTTGAGTTTAGCGCCTCTTAAATAATATACAACATGCTTGCTGTGTGGTTGGTATAGAACTTGATTGTTGCTTTCTTTTTGAGTTTAGCGCCTCTTAAATAATATACAACATGCTTGCTGTGTGGTTGGTATAGAACTTGATTGTTGCTTTCTTTTTGAGTTTAGCGCCTCTTAAATAATATACAACATGCTTGCTGTGTGGTTGGTATAGAACTTGATTGTTGCTTTCTTTTTGAGTTTAGCGCCTCTTAAATAATATACAACATGCTTGCTGTGTGGTTGGTATAGAACTTGATTGTTGCTTTCTTTTTGAGTTTAGCACCTCTTAAATTTCCGAGTTTTCTCTATATTGATCAGCTCCAAATCTGTTTTCAATTTGGATTAAATCCTAGATTTTGGGGTGCAAATTTATGTTCCTACAACAAATGGCTTTTTTCTTTGCCTGTAGGCCTTCTGTTTTTTATGGTTCCGTACCTGAAGTGTGCCAACGGGACCTCATTACTAACACTCCGCTGTCCGTACGTCCGTGTATCTGTCAGCGGGATGTATCTTATGAAACGTAATACTAGTTGAAATTTTCAGAGAATGTGTATTTCTATTGCCGCGATATCAACAAATAATAGGAATTTCAAAATGAGCAGCATGACAATTAAAAAAAATTAAATGGTTTTATTTCTTGTACGATGGTACGGAAACCGTCGTGTGTGAGTCAAACTCGCACTTGACCGATTTTATTATAATGTTGTTAACATTATTTCCTGTACCTATTGTTTTAAATAAATGTAAATCATGTTGCCTCTGTAAATGAAATCTCATTAAACAGAAGGCTAAAAATGTTAAAAGCGCAATATTTGTGCAGTTTTTATTTCATTTTACGTATAACATTGTCATGAACGAATAATTATTACTTAGTACGTCCATGCCTGAATGAGCTCATAGCTGACATAAGAACAACTCACTGTGCCAAAAGGTTAATATGGATGTGTCGATTGGAGAATAATAGCAAAATCCCTGGAGAAATAGAAAAAAAAGGAAAAATTTAACAATAACTTCTGGATTAAGAAGCAGTCAGCACACAAAACACGAAGTATTTTCGTTGCAACGTCATATTTCAACACAAATGAGCCCAACATAATAATTATACTACAAAATCACCCTCACGCTATTGAAATTTTTAATAGTTCATCTCAAACAGTGTTTTGATTGCTTGAGAGCAAGCGACGACGGCACTTTTGAAACTAATATTACCCAAAGTACCAATTTAAGATGAAGAAAAGAAGAAATACTATTTAGAAAGTGTATTTGAGACAGAAGAACGCATGCAACCTGTTCAAGTGAAAGAAAGTATGTGGAATACTAGCCTCTGAAAATACCACAAAATTCGAAATGCGAACGCTAAAATCAGCGGCGTGCGTAGAGTTAGACGCCACAAGGATCTTTTTTGGGTATTTTCCCTTTTGGCCATGCTTACCTCCTATGTGCACGTGGGCAGACCTAGCCTCGGCCAAACTAGTTTTCGACTGCAGCAATACAAGATATAATGAAATTAAGTGGACAATGGTGAAGCTCATCACTCCTTCCAGTCTCCTATGTTGTTTGTTGCTAGACATAGATAAAGAAAGTCCTCCTGTCCAAAGTCATGGAGCAAATCATAAACGCCCAGCTGCTGGGATATCTTGAGGAGCACCAGCTGATCAGTGATCGTCAATACGGTTTTCGCCACGGCCGATCAGCTGGTGATCTTCTTATTTATCTCACGCACCGCTGGGCGGAAGCCATTGACAGCAAGGGAGAGGCTCTGGCGGTCAGTCTTGATATTGCAAAAGCCTTTGATAGAGTTTGGCATGAGGCACTTCTATCGAAACTACCATCTTACGGACTACCAGTGAAGCTGTGTAATTGGGTCGCCAGTTTCCTTGACGGTCGCAGCATCAAGGTCGCTGTCGACGGTTTTTGCTCGGAACTCAAACCCATCAATGCTGGCGTCCCTCAGGGCTCGGTGCTATCGCCCACACTGTTCATCCTGCATATCAATGACATGTTGCATCACAACAACATCCATTGCTATGCGGATGACAGTACGGGTGATGCCCTGTACAAAGGACATACACAGCTTTCTCGCGCAGTGCTGGAGGAGTGTAGAGCCAAACTTGTGTCTGACATAGAAGCCTGCCTAGGTAAAGTGTCAGAATGGGGCGCACAAAACCTAGTGCAATTTAACCCAACTAAAACACAGGTTTGCGCGTTTTCCGCCAAGAAGTCCCCTTTTACACTGCCTCTTCTCTTTCAGAGCACTCCCCTCACACCTTCCAACAGCATTGGGATCCTTGGAGTCCACATTTCGAGCGAGGTTCAATTCCGCGATCATTTGGAAAGCAAGGCCAAATTAGCCTCCAAAAAGCTTGAGGTGCTCAACAGAGCAAAGCGGTACTTCGCGCCCGAGCATAGGCTCCTACTCTATAAGGCGCAAGTCCGCCCTCACATGGAGTACTGCTCCCACCTTTGGGCTGGAGCACCCCAGTACCAACTCCTTCCATTTGATCGGATCCAAAGGCGGGCTGTTCGACTTGTGGACGATCCCAAACTAACCGGCTCGTTGGAAAGCCTGGAGCACCGCAGAGACGTTAGCTCTCTATGCGTGTTCTATCGCCTGTATAATGGGGAGTGCTCTGAAGAGCTTTTTGACCTCATTCCACCCTCTTTTTTCTACAACCGCACCGCGCGCCACCGTAAGGAATTTCACCCTCACCATCTGGGTGTCTGGTGCACTTCGACCGTCCGCTGCGCCAGATCCTTCTTTCCACGCACGTGCAAACTGTGGAACCAACTCCCATCGGCGGTGTTCCCACTAGATTATAACATGGGGTTATTCAAGGGGCGGACCAACAAATTCCTAAAAGGCCGGCAACGCATCGGCGGCTCCTCTGGTGCTGCAAATGTTCATGGGCGGCGGTAATCACTTAACATCAGGTGACCCGCCTGCTCGCTTGCTCGCTATATCTATTAAAAAAAAAAAAAAAAAAAAAAATAGATAAAGAGATTGAAATCGATGATATTCGTTTTATAGATGTTTTGTAGATATAGACCAGTTATGGTAGTTGTAGAAAAATCAACATACTTAATATTATTATTAAGTCTAAGACTTTGTCCCCGAACTATACCCGGGCAAGGAGGCTCTGTCTCGAGGTCCGTTGTCCTGGTTTTGCCGGGATCTATCGGCGAGGGACATTCACTTACATTGAAACTTTTAGAAATGTCTGCATACAATTTATTAAAACTGAGTATAGACCAATTTTTGTGTTCAAAAAGCAAGGCAAAAGGTGATTGGAAACAGTTTCCTGTTCCCAATCACCTTTGAAGGGTGCTGTTTTAAAAAATTCTAATTAATGAAAATAAGGTGATTAAAGTGTCCATGTAAAGTTTGAATAATGTAGACATGATAATGTTTCATATCCATTCTCTAAGATTGTTTCAAAAAAAAAAAAAGTCGAATGAATTTAGAACCGTCCCGTTGGCTCGAAGCCTATATTGTGAGCCCTAGCTTAGCAAAGGGGAAAGGCAATGTCACGTACACATGACCAAACCCATTGTCTAACTAGTATTTATCACTATAGAAAATTAACTTCATGTTTAATCGTCATAATGTACGAATTCCCGAGGGCGCTTGCCCGTGCTAGCTTTGCACGCCAAGAGCTAATACCGCCAAACAAAAAATACACTTTTTATCGTCGTTAGACATACTGATAAAAGCAGCAGTTAATACCATTTTCCTTTTTTTTAAACTTCACAAGTTTTAATAATGCACAACATGATACGGTGGCCTAGTTTACTTGTTAGTTGCAGATTACTTGTAGGTTTTTATTGATTCTAATGATAGATACGTTGCGAATTTCGAAAGTTATTCTTTTAGGTAATTGAAATCAGGTTGTTAATACATGAAAAGTAGCTGGTTAAAATAATTATAGACTTTCAGTCATTCCGTTAATTTTAAATCTAAAAAATGGTTCGAAAGAAGATGTTGACAAGATTGTATAGTAGCATCGGTAACCCGATAGTAAATAAGACAAAAAGGATCAACATCGGAAAAACTGGATAATTAGGTCAGGTGGGCCCTGTTCGTTCGTTCGGTTCGTGTAGCCGTTTTCAGATATTTTGATTCACAAAAAATGCGAATGTAAAAATATACCTGTTCCAAGTCCGTTAAAAACTGTAAAGAAATTGTAACGATAAAATAATATCGAATCGGTTATCGGTAGGTTATCGGTATGCGACAGTTGCTAAGATAGGAGGCCTCTTAAATGAAACTTTGAATGAAGTCAATTTAGCACTACATTTTTATTGGTCTGAAAGTGCGTCCGACAACCGTGAAATGACAACCGTGTTGGCAAGTGTTCGCAGTTCGATGGAAAAACTGAAGTAAATACAATTATTGGAAATTCACAATGAAGATGACTCTGATGCACGAAGATACTTCTGGACTCTGTCGGAAATAGAGTGTATATATCTGTAAAGATTAACAGAAAAGAAAAATGTTTTGGCAAAAATTTAACTTTGGGCGGTCCACGTGTAACTAAAACTATTGTGTAATTGTAACGACAAAATAATATCGAAGCGGTTGGCGGTAGGTATGCAACATTAGCTAAGATAGGAGGCCTCCAAAATGAAACTTTGAATGAACTCAGTTTAACACTTTATAATTTCTATTGGTCTGAAAGTGCATCCGACAACCGTGAAATGACAACCATAAAGGTTTGAGTGAAAAACTGAAGGGAATCGGAGTAATAATAATTGGAAATTCACACCGTAGGTGACCCTGATGCACGAAGACCTTTACACCTGCACTTTATCGGAAGACAGGTGTAAAGATGAAAAGTAAAGTAAAAAGTGCTGGCAAAAATTTACTTTCAGCAGGTCTGTCGGCATTTCCACGTGTAAGAAACGTGCAGACATACAAGATACCAAGCATGGACCAGCTTATAAAATGCATATGAAGAATTAAGTTTATACAAGAAACTAACTGCGTCTACTGAGGTCATTATTTAGCATAAAGCTGGAAAATGGCATGGTAACTTACCAGCTTATAGCACTCAGCAGCTTACATACATAATATGACATGTCATAATGATCACCCAAATGACAAATTTAGTTGTATATTTTGTATGTCAAAAATAATCTAAACTGTGAAAATGTTAATCAAGTGAGATTGTAGTCAAGGGCTAGCTTTTAACTAAAAAAAAAGTAATAAATTGAAGTACTCACATGATGTTATAGTAAAAAATACTATATTGTTAACTGTGCGTAATTCAAAGAGCAAATCCCCCTTTTGTAATTCAAAATAAAAATACTGAAGATGTACCATATTTTAAGAATAATAATTTACACATAGGATTTTAATGTGAGAACTTTTACACACTAGAAAAATATACAGAAATTTTATAAGCGATCTTGCAAATAAACTGAGAGTTGTGACATCCTTGGAGTTAGCAAAATATGAAGAAAAGGAGATCAAATTATATTATAGGTAACTGGAAGAACACATATTTTATTACTTACTATGGGAAGAATACAAAACAGAATGAAAAAGGCTTCCTTATTAAATCAAAACTAATTTGTGGAATTAGAGCATTCTCGCATAGAATTGGATTATTGAAACTGATATTTTCAAAAGATCAAACAATGGTTATTCTACAAGTATATACCTATGCCTAAACAGAACAGTGACTATCAGAAGAAGAAATAATAAACACATATTACCAACTCTCCATTTTACCAGAAAACATATGTAGATTGCAAAACAATCATAATACAAGAAGACTTCACCTATTCAAGTAGAACGAAATCTTTATCCTGTACGGATCTAACTTTGCTCGTAGATTGTAATGTTTTAAGATATGTTAGATATGTAAGGCACGTCAAAAAATTTATTTGAATCTCTTGGGACGAGACCTAGTTTCCACGACAGAGGATATTTATATCTACGACATGGGTCGATCGCTTGATCCACTAGGTGCTACAGCACCTACACTACAGTGCATTTAATTCATTCGAAATCAAATTCCACACAACTAAGTTATATAGTAGCATAAATAACTCAATAGTCAATAAGACAAAAAGGATCAACTTCGGAAATAATCTGGATAATTGGGTCAGATGACCCGACTCTATCGATCAACCGCTAAAATTTTGCCACAGCGTCAAAGGTCAACAGATTTTCGTATGAGCAACCGTTTTAGGATATATCGATCCACAAAGTTGAAACAGGAGTCTTTATAGACACAAAAATAAAAACATTTAAACATACCTGTACCAAATCGGTTAACAACTATAGTGAAATCTATATATATATATATATATAAAATTTAAGTCCTGACTGACTGACTTATATATCAACGCACAGCCTAAGCCGCTGGTCCTAGAGACATGAAATTTTGAGAGTATGTTCTTTGTAAAGAGTAAATATCCACTAAGAAAGGATTTTGCGAAATTCCATCCACTAAGTGGGTTAAATGGGGGATGAAATTTGATATGAAAGTTCGTTATTTGTGAAGTTACATCGATGAAAATTAGTATTTAAGCTTTCGATTAAAAACAAAAAAATATGTATTTCACGATTTTTGAAAATTCTGCTACCAAGGGGATTAAATAGGGGATGAAAGTTCATATGAATTCCGTCATTTTTTAAGTTTTTGCATGAAAATTGGTATTTGGCCTTTCGGTCACAAATAAAGAAATACGTGTTTCAAGATTTATGGAAATTCAATTTTCACCTTGATTTTCTAAATTCCACCCGAGCGAAGCCGGGGCGGGTCAGCTAGTTGTAACGATAAAATAGAGCAAATCGGTTATCGGTAGGTACCTTGCGACAGTCGCTAATTCAGGAGGCCTCCAAAATCACACTTTGAATGAAGTCAATTTGAACACTTTATAATTATTAATTTCTATGAGTCTGAAAGTGCGTCCGGACTTTACATATATATAAAACATGTTATGATATATCCTTATATATTATGCTCCTTTATGAAAGAAATTCAAATGATATTAGGGAATTCAAATACTAACCGGGAGAAAAAGTTTAAAATATTACAAAAAGTCTTCAAACAATTGAATGCCAAAACGATAACGTTGTGCTACATAAGGGATCTTGAAGAGGGAGTGGAAAAATTGGGTTCTATAAGGGTTCCATTTTTCTATCGTGGTACGGAACCCTAAAAACTAGAAGAAAGTTTAGTTAAGGAAATGAATCAAACACTACAAAATTAGTAGCATAGCACAAGAAAACGGAGTGCGGACCCCACCTATATGGGACAACGCTAAGGCCTCGTTTACGGAGACGCGGGGCGTCGCACGTCGCGTGTGGCGTGGCGTCTCGCGGCGCGTCGAACGTTTTTTTGTTTACGGTGAGACGGCGCGTGAAGCGGCACTTAGCATCGCACGCGTAGTCACAAACATATGGCAATATACGATGTTGTTCATAGAGATGCGAGGCGGGAAGAGTGGCGGTGCCCGCCGCTGTGCCCGCGGCGGGCGCGTCTGCGTTATGCGATTTCCAAATAAAGACTGGCAGAATTACCGCCGCGAGCGCCGCCACGATGAACGCCGCGTGGGACGCGTCGATGCCATCCGCGGGCTCGGCCGCAAAAAACGCTCCATCTCAAACAAACGCGTATAAAATTGCTTCTCCGTAAACGCACTCATACAACGCCATATGTTTAAATTCAGTGCGTGCCGCGCCGCCCATCGCAACGCGCGACGCCCCGCGTCTCCGTAAACGAGGCCTAAGTCGAAGAAGAATAAGTCCAAATTGTAAGCCATAATAGTTATTGTAGGAGAGTTACGTTTCTTCTCAGATGATCGTCAGATTGATAACTAAAAGTTGCACACAAGTCATTTATTCATTGACTCCAACGAAATGCATCTGTTGTTTTGGAGACAATAAATTAAATTCTTAGAATAATTTTAAGACTGACTTGCTGTCAAATATTTTTAAAAATATTTGTGATATTGTTGCAGAGTTCGTGTGGAGTATTACGTGAACGAGAACACTTTTAAAGAAAGACTGCAATTGTATTTTATAAAGAACCAACGTTCGAGTGAGTATTACCTCTAAAATTTTCACCAACCCTGGTAAGATGTGTCTATAGATAGAGCGATTCCTTTTATCGGACATTGCCAAACCCTGATAAATAGTTATAAAACTCATATTATGTTAAAATTTTGCTATAATAAATCCATAATTATGTTTTCAAAGTTACAATTTTTTGTTAATAATAATTTACCCAGTACGGACAGGATGATTCTAAACAATATAACCTTAACATCATTTTTTAAAGAATATTAAGTAATTTCTTACATAAAAATGTAAAAACTTTAGTATTTTAGAAATTATAGTGAAAAGTCCTACATCGCGTTATCGGTTTTTCGTTGTAGTGTATAAGATGCAGTTCAACGAGCGCCAGTCCAGAGAACCGTCTCTTCTCTACACAATAAGCTATGGTTGCTGGCCGTGCCAGTATAAATCAGCCTGCACAAACGAAGAAAACTTACACAATACTGGTGAAAATATAAAGTTTAGGGCATCTAATGAGCTTTAAATCCTACCACTATTGTAGAGAATTTGTCCTCATTTTTAAGGTTTCGTGCCCGAGGGGTGCCAATGAGCCTTTTGAACGCATAAATAAAGAGAAATCGCACAAAACTGGTGAAAAAAATGTTTAGGGCTTCAAATGAGCTTTTAACTCTTTTGTAGAGCTCTGTTCCCCCAAAGGTTGCCAACGTGCCTCTTACTAAGCCTCCGCTGTCCATCCGTCCGTCCGTCTATCTATGTGTCTGTCAGCGGGCTGTATCTCATGAACCATAATAGGTTATGGGCATATAGGAGCCTCGATAGCTCAACGGTTAAAGGAGCGGACTGAAAACCAAAAGGTCACCGGTTCAAACCCCACCCACTCCTAGCACAAGCTTTACGCTTAATTGGAGGGGAAAGGGGAATATTAGTCAGCATGACTTCACACACCTTTTTTTTTTTTTTACACAAATTCAGGTATAATCATAAACTCGAAGCTTGAGTTTTTCCGTATACCGAAGCCGTTAACATTAGGTATCTATACGTCACACATATCTTATTAAAAGCTAAATAACAATACTTATAAACTAACAACATTGAACCAAATGTACGATATTTTAAAACTTATATTTAGTAGGTAAAAACGCAATTATTAAAATTATAAATGAATGTAGGTAGGCAAGTAAAAAGTTCGTTACCGCAAAGCGGAGTACCTAGTTAGGGTGTGGTTATCGTGCTACGAGCGTAAGACGCTCACTCACACTACTTCATGTATGGTATTTTAAATTCTGGTACAGGGTGATTATTTTAGAACATTATGGAGAACTCTCAGGCATGCAGGTTTCCTCACGATGTTTTCCTTCACCGTTAAAGCAAGTGATATTTAATTACTTAAAACGCACATAACTCCAAAAAGTTAGAGATGCATGCCCGGGATGGAACCCCCGACCTCCGATTAGAAAGCGGACGTCTTAGCCACTAGACTATCACAGCTATATAATATATAAAATATAACTAATAAAATGATAGATTTGATAGAATAGATCAAACTTACATGTAGAAAGTTAAAACGACCGCGATAAATTATTATACTGCATTCAATTAGAACAGACACGCGAGGACAGAAATAATTGAAATAATAAATGATTAAATTGCACGTCTATGTAGGCTATTGCTAGGCACTTCCATAGAACTTCATCACATTTGACCCGCTTTATCAAAATTAATCGTAACTTTCTTGAAATACTAGAGTACAAAATAAATATGAAAGAATATTGAAAACACACTTTTTACAACAAGTGAAAGAAATCAGAAAAATATGACATTTTTAAAATCAAGTACATGGGTGATTCTAATTTGATCAAAACATGCAACAACAATGCATCGTTCGGAATTTATTCAACAAGTTTTTCTTTGTTTTTTTTAGTTTTTGATTCATACTTTTGAAAGTGTTTATATTGTAAATCTATAAAAAAGTCATCATTATACAAGATCTAAATCTGTTGCTCGAAAATTGGCTCGTGAATAGGCCATATAGTTCTTTTTCTAATACATAATCATTTTCATAAATAATTGAAAACT
This sequence comes from Maniola hyperantus, assembly GCF_902806685.2. NCBI lineage: Eukaryota > Metazoa > Arthropoda > Insecta > Lepidoptera > Nymphalidae > Maniola > Maniola hyperantus. Next base: position 10,727,051 of record NC_048564.1, on the reverse strand, counting down.
AAAAAGTATTAGATCCAATTAGTGAGTTAAAATATTATATTATCTATTGTTCCAGGTTTACGCATTAGGATAGTAAATCTATTTTTCAAGATTCTAGCTTGTGTTCTCTATATATTTCGTGTTTGCGCCGATGGGGATCCCATTTCTGCCTCCTGGTAAGTAAACAAAATATTAGAGTTGAAACTCTACGGCTGTACATATGCTACACGGCGCAAATTTTGAAAGAAAACTTCTTTAGTGCCAATGTTATTTGAAACTCGATGAAACAAAAAAGCGACACTAAAAAGAGACAGACACGTATATACTCATACGATTTAGAATGGATTTAGTCTTGACGATGAAACACTAGACGACGTTCCCTTCATAATGCTATGTGTAGAAATTGACTGAAAAAAAAACATCCAGAGCGCCGGAAATCGGGACATGTGTCTATGCAGTCCGTTTCTATAGTTTAAAATTACCGGTGCTTGTGTCATCATGCTAAAGGGAATCGCCGTCACAAATTGCCGGAGGATCCAAAGATGGTTCTGTCTCTGAAAAATCTTTGAAAAATAGAGAAATTTCTGAAAAAACATTGGAAGCGCTGAGCTTTCTCTTTTCATATTATGTAATTATACTCGTATTACTATATTATAACAGACTGCTAATTGCATTTGATAAAAAATAATCAAACTAGTTTTACGTTTGTGTAAATAAATAAAATAGCTCACAAAGTAGCAACTTTTTAATTTGTAAATCTCACGTTATGATTTTGAAGATCAAACTGCGCGCTTTTGTTCAAAATTCTAGTCACGACTGCGGAGGGCTGTCGGTGCAACATATCATTAGCGTTCTTGTACGTTTAATAGCGAATGAATAAGAATAGAATTTCATTACATCATTATTTGGTCGTTTAAACGTATTAAAAGGGAACTATCGCTATGAAAAATAAATTGCATTTAAATCTCGCACAAACGACAAATTAAACGTATGACCACTGCATTTAGCAACAAAACACAATCAAATTATATGAATTAAAATGATAATAATAATAGTGGAGATTTATGAGGAGCTCTATACCACTTGGATTGTTACAGCCGATCAAAATATTAGAAATGATGGTAATCTCCATTTCGAGAGGCCGCTACGTGTATTACTTATTTAGTTGCGAAATGGCAATGCCCATTTACATTGGCATCGTGAACATAGAAATTTACTTTGCTGTTGTTTTCTGTCAAATCTCGCTTTTTAGCATGAGGCCAGATAAAATACTTTTTTAAATCATAAATATAGATATTCAATCCCTCCCTTCCTTTACAATTTTTGGAGGTCAGTAACAGCACTTTTCAATGCATTTATTTATTTCAGTTATGGATGTAAACCAGGCAATAAGACTGAATTCGAATATTCAGCTAATCTCACCGAAGAGGAGTTTCAGGAGCATCCAATCATCAACTGGGATGGAATAATATGGGTGAACCGGCCTTTGTATCTTTGGGGAGTGCAAGCGGTCTTGGCTATGATCTCATTATCTGAAGCTATTTTGCTTGTTTATCTCGGATACAAGGTGAAAACTTTTAAAACTATCATATACTTTAAGCAATTCTATTAGCCGATTTTTATGACTGGCTAGTGTGAAGATCGATATCTTTCATTCTACTTAGAATTTCAAATTCAAATTAATATTGTTGTGCCGCCATGACATAATATTATATTTCTTTCAAAAAATCAGTTATTTATTTGTTTTCTTGACGTTCAATTTTAATTTGATATCACTGGTTCTGTGACTGGAGAAATTTAAATTGGACGTTATTTTCGGATATGAGTTCCGTCGTGGCGACAACAACCAACCAACCAAGGATCAGACAGCACGTACCTAATATCACTACATGCTTGGACCAGTTTTGCAAATTAACTCACAATGCGTTTTGGGTTGAAATGTCCATCGCTTCCGTTCTCGAGACTTTGATCACAACAATGAGCCCCGTGGCCGAACGAATACGAAAGTCGACAACGATGAATTGAAACCACAGTGGAAGCAGATTCATCTCAAACCACCATATCAGCAGCAGCTTTCAATGTAAGCTTTAAAATGATACTGATTCATTTACATCAAATTGGAAAGGTCTCGGAAAGTGAGTATCGTGTAAAATTCACTAACAACAACAAAATCGCGTCGAAGCTTGCCTTCTGCATGTGATGGAAATTTGATCCTGCTGATATCCTAAAACACGGTTACACTGGTTGAACACAGAGAGGCAGTTAAACCATGTATCAAATGCAAATTTAGCCGAACGAAGCTGCTTATGAGTATATATCTGCCAAATTTCTCATCACAGCCCCTTGAGACTTGGCACAACAATTGTTTATTGCAGAGTTGTATTGTGAAGAATTGCAAATAATGTTGGTTAAGCTCATTGTCAAAATATCGAAACGTGTCAATTGCTCTAGTCCAATCTATCAATCAATCATTTGCTCTTGTTAATCTAATCTTCACGATCAGGCTAAACTACGACAAGAGCAACAACTAGAAACTCTCAGTCACCCACCACACTATTCCAATATCCTTAGATTGTTCCAGCCGATCAAAATATTGGAAATGATTGTAATCTCCATTCCGAGAGGCCGCTACGTGTATTACTTATTCAGTTGCGCAATGGCAGGGCCCGTTTACATTGGAAACGTGAAATGGAAATTCACTTTTCTTTGCTGTTGTTTTCTGATGAATCTCGCTTTATAGCATGAGGCCAGATACTAGACGTAAACAGTGTTGGAGGACCCCTAGACGCCCAGAACTTTTAAAAACATCAAGTCATCTATATATATAAAAGGAAAAGGTGACTGACTGACTGACTGACTGACTGATCTATCAACGCACAGCTCAAACTACTGAACGGATCGGGCTGAAATTTGGCATGCAGATAGCTATTATGACGTAGGCATCCGCTAAGAAAGGATTTTTGAAAATTCAACTCCTAAGGGGGTGAAATAGGGTTTTGAAATTTTGTAGTCCACGCGGACGAAGTCGCGAGCATAAGCTAGTGTAATTATAAAACTAATTCGCAAAAATCTTTGGAGCTGCACTTGATTTTGACAAAAATGTATTGAAGTGTAGCCATTGTGGATATATGACTAAGATTAAATATCACTTGATGACTCATTTGAAAAGCCACACGGGTGAAAAACCCTATTCATGCAACATTTGTAATTACAAATGTGCACAGAGCGGTGCCTTAAAATCTCACATGCGAACTCACTCGGGGGAAAAACCCTATTCAATATATAAATATATAAATATATATAAAAGGAAAAGGTGACTGACTGACTGACTGAATGACTGACTGACTGACTGATCTATCAACGCACAGCTCAAACTACTGGACGGATATAATAGAAAATAATAAAACTGTCGGAAACATATAATGAAAGATACTGTTGGCATCTTCCTGGGAAATCCCTCAGACATATTGTATCCAGTTTTTCTCATCTTGCTAACGACAAATACTTGCACAGGCATAACCAAGTAGCCAGGATAATCCATCAACAACTTGCTCTACAGTATGGCCTTGTAGATACTGAGGTGCCGTACTATAGGTATGACCCAATGTCAGTTCTTGAAAATAGCAGTGCCCTGCTTTACTGGCATCGGTCGGTTATCACAGGTATATTGTACCTAATAGACCTGATATAGTGCCAGTTGACCGTTCAGCGCGTCTAGCAATAATTGTTGATGTTACTATCCCTCATGATGATAACCTAGTGAAAGCAGAAAAGGAAAAAGTATCGAAACGGTTCACGAGATAACAGCCATGTGGAGTATTGACTAAACGATTATTGTACCGATAGTTGTATCAGACCACGGTCTTATTGCGAATAGTTTCGACCAACATCTTAAGAAGTTCAATCGCTTAACTGTTGGATCAGGGGTAAGATACAAAAGGCAGTGGTTCTTGAGACGGCACGCATTGTGAGGAGGTTCCTCACTCTGGAGCCCTGACCACTGGCAGCTTGGATCCTAGCCCGCTGCTAGTGGGATCCCTTTTGTCATATTTTTAATTAAGGCCTTTTTGTTTCTGTTATTTTATATTTCTGTTGTTTATTTTATTTTTTTGTTGTTCTTTCTGTTATTCTATCGTTTGTTGTTTCTGTTACTTTATATTTCTGTTGTATATTTTACTTTATTTTTGTTGTTCTTGTTATTTTATTTTTTGTTGTTTCTGTAACTTTAATTTTTTTTGTTGTTTCTGTTATTTTATTGTTTGTTGTTTTTTTTTAAATATGATAAAAATGAAAGAAATAAATAAATGAGAGACTAAAAAAACATCGTTAATTTTTTTAAACTAAAGTTGCTCTGATCCATTGACACTGTGATATCATTATTTTGCAAGTTTATTGAACGTGTTGCATTTGATAATAATATTAATAATACTTACGTTGCATATTATTCGCATTTTTTTTCAAATAAACTTATTTGAACTTAAAAAATTCAAAGACCGAATTGGTAAAATTTATAATTAAAATTCATAATTAACGTATATTTTTTATCTTAAGGGCAACATCTGGCAACAGGTCCTGTCTTTCCACTTCATACTGGAGATGGTGAACACGGCGCCATTTGCACTTACTGTTAAGTATTAATTGTGTTACGTTAAATTGAATTATTGAAGCAACTGTCTATTAACTAATATTCCTTGATAATGCCCCAAATTCAATTTCAGGTCCCATTCCCGCCTCTTCGCAATTTGTTTATTCCAGTATTCTTAAACTGTTGGCTTGCAAAGAGATCACTTGAAAACATGTTTGTAAGTATCAAATACATTATAACCGAAAAAAGCGATCAGCGAAAATGATAATATCAAAATAACTACTAATAATAACATATTTATTTTCAGAACGATTTACATCGCGCAATGCAAAAGTCTCAGTCGGCTCTATCTCAGCAACTAATGATTCTTTGTGTCACACTGCTATGTCTTGTCTTTACTAGGTAGGAACAATTGTTACATTGAATACGTTCGTTTAACCGTTTTGAAGCGGGCTTTTTTAAAAATCTTCTTCAATATTTTATTCTTCCATATTATTTTATTATGCGTGAGTTGTTCCAAAAAACAAATAATTGAAAATTTGTCAAAAAAGATTGTACCCCATTTAAATGATCTTCTGAACATGCTTGTAAAAGTACCTAATACAACTACGGAACCCTAAAAATGATAAAAATAAAATAAGGTTTCCAAATTATTAAGTATATGTGTATTGTAATTCAACTAGCTTATGTTCGCGTCTTCGTCCACGAACTCGCGACGACCTTCCTTCGACCAAACAAATTTCAAATCCCTATTTCACCCCCTTAGGGGTTAAATTTTCAAGAATCCTTTCTTAGCGGATGCCTACGTCATAATAGCTATCTGCATGCCAAATTTCAGCCCGATCCGTCCAGTAGTTTGAGCTGTGCGTTGATAGATCAGTTAATCAGTCAGCCAGTAAGTCAGTCAGTTAGTCACCTTTTCCTTTTATATATTTAGATTACTCTATAGCGTTCGATAGCTTAATTTCAACAATCAGTTATTATTGTATTTCATACAACTCAAGTAATCGATTCGATCTGCCAAGCATTTTTCTTTATAGAACTTAGAAAGTCATTTTCTCAGCGCGGTGCTCATTCAATTTGTAGCCTTTCAAGATTTTACCACCCCACTCAGTGCCTTTTAACGTAAAAAAATATTCATAAGATTTTTATGAAACGAATGAAGCTAATTAATTGAACATAGCAGTAATTTATAAGGTACTAACTATCCCATGAAACGTGTTTCAGCGTATGTGGTATCCAACATTTTCAACGTGCCGGTCATCGTCACTTGAATTTGTTCCAAGCGACCTACTTTGTGGTCGTCACCTTCTCAACGGTGGGATATGGCGACTTTGTTCCCGATATTTGGCCTTCACAACTGTTCATGGTTATTATGATTGGGGTTGCTCTCGTCGTCTTACCTACACAGGTACATAGGGACAAACATGCACAACAAAAGTAGCTAATGTAACACCTAGATTAAAAGTTGTTAAGGCGTATTACCCGAATTATAAATTAATACTACGAATAATAAAATAACCTACGACCAAATTCAACTCTGCGATCTGGGAATCGTCGCGATATAAAGCCACCCAAATCACCTCACGCTATAAACGCTGCTGTGCCCTTTGCAACTTTCAAACACTCCTATTTACTTCAAGAACATATGATACAGGACCACGGGCCAAAAGACCGATCTCGAAATGTTCTGATTGTGGAAAAACTTTTTTATCGCCTCATAATTTGAGAATTTATATTCGCTCCGTGCATGTTAAAGAGCTTTGTGTGTGATATGTGCGGAATAATTAACAACAGTAGAAGTGAACAGTAGTAGTATTTTTAGTCCAACTCACAGAGTACCTAATTTTCACGAAGTAATTTATCGATTACAGTTCGAACAACTTGCGTTTACTTGGATGGAAAGGCAGAAGTTGGGTGGATCTTACTCATCACACCGGGCCCAGTCAGAGAAACACGTTGTAGTTTGCTCAACGACCCTTCACGCTGATACCATCATGGATTTTCTAAATGAGTTTTATGCTCACCCATTACTGCAAGACTATTACGTGGTGTTGTTATCACCAATGGAGCTCGATACTACTATGAGGATGATCTTGCAGGTTAAGCCTTTTACCATCTTTGATTAATCTAAGCGACACAATGGAACACGCATTCTCTCACGTACTGAAATTTCTACGTGACATTGGCGAAGTGCATTGTGCTCGGTGTGGCACTACTGAAAGCCATAAAGCAAAATAAGAAGAAGAAGAAGAAGAAGAAAAATACGTGACAGAACTCTGGTCTTTAATTTCACAAAAATTATCGATTCTCTAACCGAACAAAAAAAACAATTATTTATAGAGCTACAATACATATATTGCGCCCTAAAATCTTACAAGTATTCTCACTAAATTAATTATTTATGTGCTCACAGCCAATATTACTTTAGGAAGAACTGTTGCAATTATAGGTTCCCATTTGGGCTCAACGTGTAATATACATCCAAGGTTCCTGCCTGAAAGACACGGATCTGATTCGAGCACGGATGAATGAAGCCGAGGCATGCTTTATCCTGGCCGCGAGAAATTATGCTGACAAAACAGCTGCTGACGAACATACTATTCTACGGTAAGTTATCATTTTACACCGTTTATTAATATTAGGAGAAGCATATTTTTTTTGAAGAAATTATATTTTAATTGAAGAAAGTATTTCAATCAACAAAAAAACGCACTGAATTGGGACCTTCTTTCTCTTTTCCGAAGCCAGTTAATTATTCGACAAATATATTTCTAGCATAATGAAAACACTGTTACAAGATATTTACAAAGAAACTTTGGTTATATCCAGGTCCTGGGCAGTGAAGGATTTTGCTCCGGACGTGCCACAATACGTACAGATTTTTCGCCCCGAGAACAAGCTACATGTAAAATTTGCAGAATTTGTTGTGTGTGAAGATGAGTTCAAATACGCGCTGCTTGCGAATAATTGCACTTGTCCTGGCGCCTCCACTCTCGTCACTCTTTTGCTGCATACCAGCCGGGGCCAGTTAGTATATCACTTATTTGTAGCTGCCTTATAACATTTTAGCATACACTAGTATCACGCAGTACATAATCTACATCACACTTTTTAGGGAAGGGCAACAATCGCCAGAAGAATGGCATCGCCTCTATGGAAAATGCTCTGGAAATGAAATTTATCACATTGTTCTTGGTGACAGTCGGTTTTTTGGCGAATACGAAGGAAAAAGCTTTACATATGCCAGTTTCCATTCGCACCGAAAGTACGTAAATAGCATTTCATGTACAGAAACTTTTACTATTTTCTTAAGCATAATACAGATACCATAAAAATAACCCTTATCGTTGTAGGTACGGTGTTGCTCTAGTTGGCGTTCGCCCAGCTGAACTTCCCGAATTTTATGAAGAGACTATTCTCTTAAATCCAGGCCCTCGGCACATCATGAAAAGCAGCGACACGTGTTATTACATGAGTATCACGAAGGAAGAAAATTCTGCTTTCGTAGTTTCCGATAAACAAACGGAAAGCAAAGCTAATGTTATACCTAAAGATCAAACCGCGTGTAGTCTTCTCTCTAACGAGAAGAAAATTGCGGACGCAGAAGACGGGACGGGACAGCAGAAAAAACCAGACGGTAGTAATGTGGCTCACTACGACCTCCCACAAGTGATTCTACAAGCTCCCGCGAGTTCCACACCAAAAGCATCGCCATCACGCATCAACCCAGCTAATACTGTATCATCCGCTAATTTAACTGTTGCTGGCTGTGAGTGTCACAGTTGGATTACTGCCTATAGTAGATCGGATATGATCGCCTCTTTTCTTCTCAATTCTTATGCAGGCAATCATTAGGTCTACTTTTTTTTTTTGCTTAAGTTGCTTGACGTTTGCAAAATTTACTTTCCACTAGACCGATTAATACAGGTCTACTTGGCAGTATTGGATAGATAGCTCGCTTCTTTTTATAAGGGATTTGTTAAATTCAATAATGGTGAGACTTCCTCATACGACTTGCTATAACCCGGAAAACAATTTTTTTCTTTAAATTCTACTCACCCATTTTCTTTCTTTATTTAGGATTCAATTAATCATATCGATGTTTGTAATTGATTTTATTATAAATAACTTATTGTTGATTTCCATTAATGTCCTGTTCCTGTATATGCCAAAAATGCTTGACGGGTTGATTCAATGTAAAATGTTTAGCTAAACTTTTTAGTCAACCAGCGGTATGGGACGAACGTTGGGTTGCTTATGCTGAAAGTTTTGAATGAAATTAAAACTGATTACTAAATTGTGTTAAATATGCATATGGAAGGAAAAAAAGGAGAGAACGACAGATTGCGTGAAAGAGGATATACGTGTAAAAGGGGTGGATAATACGATGACGGATTGCAGAAGTGAGTGAAAGAAAAATACATGTTGCGCCGACCCCACGTAGCGTGGCATAAGGTAAGGAAGAAGAAGAATTTGAGGATTGTGTTCGAGATTAAGGCTTGCCTAAAGAGATATCTAGAGCTTATCTGGAGGATTGGGTTTAAAGCAAAATAATCTTCTTCAGCCCAACTTTAACATCACAATTGCTGAATATAACACCATTTTTCGTATTGAAAATTTTATTTGGAAGATGGAGAGACTGGAGACTTTGATTGTACTGTGTACCTGTTGTAAGTTGGCCTGATTTTCCACACACTCATTAAGACGTTTCCTAAAAAAATCAAAGCGCATTTTGTTGAATATGGAGAAAGAGTACATCAAGCTATCTCTAAAATAGAACAATGATTTTAAAGAAAAGTGATCCTTCCATGCTTGCAGGCTTTTAAATTGTACTCACCTCAGAAAACAACCAGATAACCTTAGACTAAAGAAATACTGTACTAGATAGCTAAAGTCAAAAATAAATAGTCTCATTTGCATTTCTATATAGTGTATGGCTTTACAGAAAAATGATACCTGTGAACACTGCAATAATAAAATAATGTTAAGATAAAATAGTTGAAGGATATCCCAATTTATACTCGACTGACTGTTCACTATTCACCCAAACAATGCAGAATGCTTCTATTTGTGATTACTGTGAATCAACGTACGCGGACCGATATCTTCCCAAGGATTGAAAACAGTAAAATATGTGCCACTTATCGTGAAGCTTGCCAACGATTCACATTGGGAAACTCGCTAATGCACAGGAAACTGCTTTACCACAGCAAATATGCACGTTGATTGCAATTATATTAACAATGCGCTCGCCCTCCAAGTCAAAAGATCTGTGGGAAAAATACAAAGACTACGTGAACGAAGATATCCTTCATCGTTTGCGAATCTAACACTTAATTCTCATCAAACGTTTAATGAGGCGTTGGTTTTGATTGAGGATATAAGATTGGCAATGGCTAACAATGCACTGGTAGCATTTGGAATAGATGCCTGGAATGGATTTACAAACCAACTTTTCGATGGTGATTTGCAACAAGAAACACACTTCAATGTTGACGATTTGGCTACATTTGTTCAAATGAATTTTCTGAAATTGGTTTCTGAACAACGTAAAGCGTATGGCAGAATTATGCATACGATTATAAACCAAAGTGATGGATTTTATTTTCTAGATGCGCCCGGAGAAACTGGTAAAATCTTTCTTATTTCACTTATTTTGCAACTACACGATCACAAAAAAATATTGCACTGGCAATAGCCTGGACTTGCGACAAACCTTATAAATGGTGGTTGAACAGCACAGCACATTCAGCTCTAAAGTTGCTATTGAATATACAAATCAAATGCTTTGCAAGTACAAAAATTCTGGAATGGGTAAAGTACTCCGATCACGTCAACTCATTATATGGGACGAATGCGGTAGAAGCGCTTCATCGTACACTACAAGATTTGAGAGAGAATGAATTATTATCTGGTGGTTTTCGACAAATTCTGTCTATTATGCCAGGCTCAACAGCCACCGATGGAATGCATGTCTCAAATCATCAGACGTAACTGATACTTTAATATAATGAAGCCTGTGTGAATGAATATAATGAAGTGTGATAGAGACTAGAGATAGATATCTATATCTAGATAGAGATTAGAGAGGTCACTCTGAAGATGTCAGACTGTGAACACGACACGGTGCTGAGGTACTCAGACATCAACAATTTAAAAATTGGTGCTTTTACAATCAAACATCCTGGTGTAATGGATCTTGCAGCTGAAGATAACGAATCAACTGAAGACCCGGAACCCGTTGGTCAACAAAAAAGGAAAGAAGATAAACACTCTAAATCTAAAAACGCTAACATCAATTTCAATTGAAGTATGGTTTTGCTGAAGCCTAAAACCCGTCAGCCATCTTAATCCTAGTATATACAACTTTATGCCGCAAGTATGTTCAAGTAATCAAGTGACTTAAAGTAATCAATATCGTAACAAATTACAAAGTTCAACTTAAAAAATAGAGCATTCTGTTTTTTTTTTGTATTAAGCGCTATAACTTAGTGCATCGCATCTGTAATTAAAAATAGATGATAGAAGATTGTTAATCTAGAGCTATAGAGGTATCAAGGCTTCATATCTAATTAGCTTTTTGAACGTACCTACACATTAATCACTATAACGTCATGTTCATGGCTGTTGTTCCCATGTCATTAACACTTCTATGGTTACCAGAAATACACCCCAAGACATTATTAATTTCTCTGTAAGTTATAAGATTATATGCACACGTATTTATTTGTAGTTATTTTAAACCACAAAAGATGTGAAAAACTTTCAATAAAGACAAGATTTTGATCAACTTTTTTGACAAGACTTAAATCTCATATCACAACCAATTATAAATTTATTATTACTACGTTAACTGGTGGTGAGGAATTTTCTTCGAATAATTTTAATATTTTCCAGCTAAAATGGAAGGAGGATCGACATCGGGCTCAGAGTCTCGTACCTGCTTAAAAGATTCCCCAGCCACGGACAGTGCTACCGACAGCCATCTATTGCTTCCGCGACCTGATAATACAAATTTCTTAAGCCCGGATTTCCTAAGCTGCCGTCGAGGTAATTAAGATTTACCTAGAATACGTACTCTTGCAACTTTTGTACAGGCACCAAATCTGATTCGTTTTTTAATTCGATCAATATAAACTGTGATTGCCAAAAAACCGGTCAAGTGCGAATCGGGTGCGCACACGAAGGATTCCGTACCAACGTACAGGATTTACTTTTTAAATGGCATGGTATCCATTTTGAAATTTGCCATCTCTCGTCATCATTTGTCTGGACAACATCTCATTACTCATTATTTCTTTGAAAAAAATTACAGGCAGCAGACGTCCATCCATTTTACCTGTGCCTGACATGGTAACGAGTACCCTGAACGTAGCCACCGACAACCAGGATGAAGAAGTGGAGGCAGATGAAAGCGAGGACGAGCTCGATGATGATGTGCCTTGGCGCTCCCCCTCCGAGAAGATCGCGTAAGACAACCTCACACACCCAGCCGCCATTCCGCGATCATGCACGCACGCATCTATAACTTATCACTAAGCTGTATTTACAATTTATTTCCATGAAGATTTTTTTCTGAAACAAAAATTTGATTCTATAGATTCACATTCCGAAAATTAGCAATACAAATTGAGCAGCTGACGAACAAAACGCTGAAATTTTGAAATTACATTTTTGATCAAAATCCTTATTATTTTCTTCTATCCGAACGGTTTTGGCTCAGTAAATACAAATCTGAACTTATTCACAAGCAACTACCAAAACTACTAAATTTGAGTCCATGATTCATGGTTCCGATTACTGAATAAAAACTTTACCCCAAACAAACAAACATGCCTAAAACTAGCAGAGATTTGTTCGTGATTTCGAACAAAACGGTGTAATTACAGTAAAGTTTCAACAGCTTTCATTCTGTTTCTTGCTCCTCCCGTAAAATATAATTAGAGCAATTACCTACAACGTTTAGTTTACCAGCTCCTCAATTGCTGTTGCTGTAAATAGTTTGCGAAATGTGGATCTGAACTCATATTAACAAAATGTTGAAAATTAAAACCCGACTACGATCGTGTTAATAAACGCTGAAATATTATAGTGAAACTGAGTTTCTGTAGCTTGGGATATTTTAATAGTATACTATATTTATATTTATGAATGAACTCTTTTCCTCTTTCATTTGACATCCCACACGATATAATAAAAATTTGAAAGACCCCCACGTTTCTAGATGTTACATCCGTCAGATCGATTTTGTTAGTATAAAATGTAGCCCGGACCATAACAACGAATCAATTGACACTTCATTCACCAAAATCAGCCCAGTAGTTTAGCCGCTATAGTGGAACACACATAGATACAAACATACATACATAGACTGCCAAAATCATACCCCTTCCTTTGGCTTTGCCGTAGTCGGGTAAAAACCTAAAATATGTACAATTTTGTTTTCAGAAAAAGATTTCTAATAAGTACTAAATATAATAATTTCAGTGGAAGCTGTATTTTATATTTATGTCACCACTATTTATTAAGTTAATTAGTGATTAAGTTTTGTTAATATACTTATTTTCGTTTTGTCCATAGAGTCTTAGTGACATTTTTTAGAGGCACGTCTTAACGACTTTCCAATTTTTATTTATTGTTTTAGCCTGTACTCGTACATTCAAACCTGTAGATATACCGACCGGGTTGCAGCAGCATGCACTCTGCACAAAGTAGGTACGTCATTGTAAGTGTTCTGTTGCATCAAACGAAATTATTGCTTTGCAGTCATAGTTCACTTTTGCATCCGTTCTTTCTATAATTTTCTTGTATGCGGATTAAAATAAATAGCTACACTAAAAATTTTTGAAAACTTTACTAACATATTTTGCTTTTCCACCCGCGACTTGTGGATTATTGAAAACAGTTTTAATTAATTAGGTAGGTACCTACTCGGCTTTCACACTCGCCTTTTGAACGAAAACTTTCCTAAAAACGTTATTTTTTGCCAAGGTTTCCTATTCGACACAGAATCAAAAGTCCTGCTTTAAAGGCATAAGCACCTAATGGCAAAAGTCAAAACTGCTTCAAAGAGGCCATTTTAACATTGTTTTTTAACAACAAAGCGACAAATAAATATGTAATTGATAAAAAATATGTATACAAAACACACCATCAGAAAAATTGGCTTTATTCGGACAGAGAACAAGACGAAATTATTAACGAATACCAACAAAAGACGGTTAAAATATTTAAAACTTTCATTTTTTGTAGATTATTTAATAGTTTATACCTACCTAATAAGAAATAACAAAAACTATAACTTGGTATGAAAATCACAAAAAATACATAGTACCTAGTACATTACGAATACACTATAAAGACGTAACCATACTAAATGCGATCCCGAGTCCCGACAAAAGGAAATCGCTTCGCGTTTCATACAACCATGCGGCAGGCGTCGACGCTCGAACATAGCGCACACATCTCGTTGCGATATGCAGCTGTGACCGACTGGATTCTGAATTGAAAGTGTAACGGCTGTCGAGCAGTGTGACTAGCGAAAGTAGAGTCTGCCATTACACTGACTAAAAGTCTGCCAAACTCTTTTAATAAAATGCCTAAAATATGCCAGTTACGTTATTTTAGTTATTTTAGTAGTTTTAATTTTATTAAGTATATTATTTTATTTATGAATAAGCTTACACCTTAAGTAAACAACAAAAAAGTATATGCCTAGTGGTCCGGGTTCCGAAATACGAACTTAAAAATGATAGAAAATGTGTTAGGTACACAAATAACACCGTTTTTAATTACTTTAAAAACATACGTGGATAATAGGGGTTTTAACGAGGTTTTTTTGCAATTCACTAAAAAATAGTATAAGAGCATCAGGGAAGTAGGTACCTAACGGTAGTACTATTATAATATCTTCTGTGCTCACGGATGCATTTGGAGACATAGCTATACGCCGGATGCTCCTTTGAACTTTAACCTTTACGACTCGCTGAACTGCTCTTTGTTAAACTTCAGTTTCACTTCAATTAATAAACTGAAAACGCAATTAATTAAATAATTAATTAAATAATTAATTAAATATCTCAATGCTCTAAATTATAACGAGACTGAGGATCTTCTGATTAAAATAATATGATTGAAACAAACTAGCTAATACATATAAACAACAAATAATACACATACACACACACGCACCCACACAAACACACACACATACACACCTTAACACACGCACACACGCACTCGCATACATGCACTCCACTATCACTTGTAATAGACACCGGTATAACATGTCCGACCTTAGCTCACCAAATTGTAATAACATTTATTCAAGTTTTTAGAAATGGAGAAGGCAACCCACAGTAATACAGTGTTTACTAGTGCAGGGGTTGCCCATTCATACGTCTACTAGACCTAGGTCTACTTAATTATTACTTGTTTTTTTATCTGTATTTTATATGTAATTTAATATGTAATAATATCCAATTATTTAATTTAATTTAATTTTAATAATATATTTTAGTTAATTTGATGTCGTCAGAAAACAGAAAACAGACATTAGAGTCGATTATTAAAACCCTTATTAAAGTTATCGAAATCTTAAAAGTTAAAAAAAAATCGGATGAAAGTATAATTATATATATATTATATCTTTTGATAAAATAATTGTTCTAGTCCATTGAAACTATAGGAAACCGATACGAAGGGCACATTAGGCCATATAATATTGTTATATGGCGTACGAACTTAGAATTTTAATAAACAGAGTAACTACCTATTCAGGTAAAAATGGTTTCGGGTTGTAAGCAAATTGGTAAAAT
Source organism: Maniola hyperantus (assembly GCF_902806685.2). Classification (NCBI taxonomy): domain Eukaryota; kingdom Metazoa; phylum Arthropoda; class Insecta; order Lepidoptera; family Nymphalidae; genus Maniola; species Maniola hyperantus. Next base: position 10,711,667 of record NC_048564.1, on the reverse strand, counting down.
GATGTCTATTGCAATTTAGTTTCGTTCAATTTAGTCATTTTGTTCGTTATCGTAGAAAACTAAGTTATCTATTTAGTCTCCATAATTAGTAAAGAATTGGTTGGCTATTCGCATATCTCCCAAACCTACATCTTTTATAAACCATAAACATAAACTATCAGAATCAAAATTATGCAGTAAAATCTGCCCTAATGGCAGAAATCAACCATAAATGGTCACACTGCTGTCGAGCGTCGGCGGGACGCAGGCACCGCCCGCCAGCCGCGTCGGCACCGTGGGGGAGGCGCCCGGCACCGGCGCCGGCGCGGCGGTCGCGGCCGGGTTTCCCGCAGGGAGTCGAAACATACCTATAGTATACATATTAAACGTATTGGGTACAATGTAGATGCGAAAGCTGCTGGCACTGCACACTGCACTAAAAAAACTTTTTTACCATTCATCTTTTTCAATGTTTCATAGGTACTAATTTCGAAAATCAACCATAGGCCGTACAAGAAAAAAAGAAAAGAAAATATTCTCATCTCAATGCCCAAACGCATGCGCTATGACCATAATATTGTGTAGTCCGCAAAGATACCATTACATATTTGCATTTAGTTTTATGAACTAATATAAAAGTATAATGGTTTAGTTAGGTTTATGTTGGGATTTTTATCAAAATTAAACTCGAAACTACATAGGTATTAGGTACTATCTAGTAGGTATATAGTAGTATAACTGAATAAATAGCTTTAAATATTAGAAATCAACTAAACTAGAGCACGATTTCGAAAAATTTGTACATTAGAGCACAGAATGTTACCCTTCGCAAGTGTTTAGATACGAATGTGTGCATTGTGTTCGTAAACCCCTGAGCCCTGAGTATCTCCCTCTGGCGCGGCGGCTGCAGGGACGACGCCACCACCAGCTCGCTGTCTTCGCCGGCCGCCAGTGACACACGCTCTGCCTGGCGCAACGACTTCAATAGGTAAGTAAACCGTTCCTACCGTGGCTCTTTGATCACAGTTCATTTTAATATATTACATCTCATCGATTCCTCAATTTGATATTAGCATAACAAGGCTGTATAATATGCATACTCTTAATTCGTGTCTGATGTCTTCTTAAGAAGCCTGTGAAGTTTTATTCGCATCAAGGGAACATTTAATTTTTACGTAGGTACTTTCATGTAGAGCTGCAGAAAACTTATTTGCCCCACATTTTAAATAAAGGACTTCAAAAATATTTACAGGTCTAAAAGCTGTTGCTTTTTCTTAATATTGCGCTTGTTACAGAATGTAAGAAGAAACTTTACTAGCACTTTTTGTAGACGTATGAATAAGTAAATTTTTTAATACCTATACAATTTTAAACTTTTTTCATTATTATTAGAGCTCTATGAGCTCTCCTTAGACAGGGCAAAAGCCTTGACGGGCCACAGGACAAAATAATATAACCTATACTACTCGATGAACTACTCTTTATTAAACTTCATTTTGACTTCAATTTCGGATGGAAACTATAGGATAACCGATTAGATGATGACTACATGAGTGTTTGAGTGTCATGTGGCCCGTCTCTTATGCGCACTTTACGATATTTTAACGAAGATTCACGAAATATTGTTCATTATACCTACAGGGTCAAGGCATATTGACTTCTTTCGTCTAAAATATTACAAAGTATCTTTCTCCAGTATGTACCTCGTATTTGGAGCAAAATGTCGACTGCCAAAGAACTTAAAACAGCTTTTTACCGACATTTCCCCGGCCCTGATTCCTGAGGCTAGCCCGGCGTTACTGAGCCGTTCCTCGTGAATGGCTCACAGCGTTCAAAACAAACGAGGAGCGAGATACCGATCAATTCAACACAACTATCTTATTTGAAGTAGCCACAAACTAGATTGTCCTAGCGGCAACACTGGCCCTAAGGCTAGACCGGCGCGCGGCGTTGCTGAGCCATTCCTCGTTAACGGCTCACAGATAACGTTAAAAACACACGAGGAGCGAGATACCGATCAATTCAACACAACTATATTATTTGAAGTAGTCACAAACTAGAGTGTCCTAGCGGCAACACTGGCCCTAAGGCTAGACCGGCGCGCGGCGTTGCTGAGCCATTCCTCGTTAACGGCTCACAGATAACGTTCAAAACACACGAGGAGCGAGATACCGATCAATTCAACACAACTATACATAACTACAACATTTGCCTGAAAAAGAAATTACGGTCACAGGATCAATAGTGATAGAATTTCACAGTGAAACTGAGCAGAGCATGTTATCTTATTTCAATATTTACAAAGGGGTATCGATACTTGTACAATTTGTTTTGGTCTATTTATTTTTGTTAACTTTCATATTTAATTATTAAAATTTAATTAAAGTAACGGGAAGTTAACAGTACCTGTTTACTTTCCGAATTACAAAATATAAATAAATAATTTAATAGCCAATTTATATGTACTTACCTAATTCAATCAATTATTTAGTGTGCATCTGTTCTTTAGTTGTAATTACTTATGGCTCTTCTCTTAGTGATTATTTCGTTTATGAAAAGATGAATAGTGATTTAAATGATTTTGTGCCATTAATTTTAAGACCGAGGACGATCAGAAAATTTCATGGTAATTTGTTACTAACTCAGGTATGAAAGCACTTTATGCATTATGTTCAAAATAGCGCCTTTACGTCCTTGGATGATTTCGTCTGTCTAGTCTAGAGTCTTAGACTATACTCCTTGTCCAACAAGTTCAGGACTAGTAGGTATATATGCCATATAAACGTGACGGCTTTCTAAACAAAAAAACACGATAATATTCAGAGGGCAAGCAAGACAAAAAGGTCCGTAGCTACTAAGTAAGCCGGTGCTGACACTGAGCCGGTCTAAATCTCTGTCATCTGAATAAGATGAATAGGATGAATAAGACATAAAAATCGTAATATTTTTGCCATACTGGCTATAGTGCTGCTGTGCAGGATTTATGCTGTAAGAAAACTAACTCACCATGTCGGAAAGGGAGGAGCAGCCGCCCTTAGACCAACGAATAAAGAGAGAAGGTGGCCGGACCGGCAATCCGCGGTCCACCCGAACACGGAACCCTTCAGCAGTACCTGTGCTGCCCGCTGAAGTTGCCCGCTCCCACTCTCGAACCCGCGTCAAGAAAGTGACACAGGTGACCGAAGCCACACCTGGCGCAGAAGCAGCGAAACTCCCTCGGTCCGAGGACTCCTCACCGGACTCACCGACTCCGTGAGCTCCGAGAACGTGCTGTTGGCCCTATATGCGGATGACAGTGCATTCTTTGCGTCGTCTTATCATCAGATCGTCGCCATTAACAAGATGCAACGCCTGCTGGATCTATTATCGGAGTGGCTAGATAAGTGGAAAATGGCTGTCAATGTTGGGAAGACGGCTGCCCTACTGACTGGAGGTCAGAAGCCGCTACGTCAGCTTAAACTCAGAGGCCAGGATGTGGAGTGCAAGACCTCAGTGCGGTACCTGGGTTGTTAGATAGACCGGAGACTGCGCATGGCTCCCACTGTCGATCATATGGTATGTCAAGCAGCAGCAGCCCGGTCGATGCTCCATTGACTTTTCGTCTCCAAACTATCACTTAAGACCAAACTGAGAGTCTACGGGGCCTACGTCCATTCGCGCCTGACATATGCGGCCCCAGCCTGGTATGCCCTCTGCTCAGCATACCAGAAGCAGCGACTACAAACCCAGCAGAACAGATGCCTGCGTATTATCGTGGGAGCTCCGAGGTACGTCCGAAATGACGTTATTCATCGAGATACCAGGATACCGGTCGTGGAGGAGTATGTTCGTCATCTCGCACGCACAATCTCCACGGCATCGCCCCGCTTCACGCGAGACCGCCGGACGGGCGTCCTTTACCTCGCGAGGTTCTGGAGCCACCACAAGTACCTGAACCCAACGCAGGCATCAGTGGCGACGAACAGGACCGGACGACACCACCGGATTTGACACATCACGGAGAGACAATACAATAAGGTCTACGCCAAAGAAAGACAAGACCTTGGCCTACCATGCCAAAAACTATAGGATCCAGGTTACAATGTGCTTCCTGAGAGGAAATGCCCGGGCAAGGAGGCCCAGCCTTGAGGCCCGCACCCCGATTGACTTAGGTCGATCGAGAAGACCCTTCATCATCATCATAATGGACTTCGGACGTCTTAGGAAACATAATAGAAATTTTGTTTAAAGGTCAAATTTTAATATTCCAACATTTTCAATATGAAAAGGAGTTCCTAGGGAAAGAAAGCTGCAACTCAATATGCCTGAACCCTTAATTTAGTAAGTTTAATTGTCGTTCTGTAATGCACAATATTTAGTATTTTATCTTTGAAATAAGCTTCGCTTTAGCCTGAACTGTCCTAAATATATTTCCTAGTAGATCCTGGATGCTATGGATTTCCTAAATAACTTAAATTGTTTTCTTGGTCTGCAGGATTGTTAAAGGTTTCCCACCCGTGTCACCCTTTATCGGTGTAAGCCCGACTCTATGCTATCTGCTGAAAGAAAAGAAGCCGCTCTGCTGCCTTCAATTGGCACAAGTGTGTGAGCATTGTGCCTATCGAAACGCTAAGGAATACCAGTGGCAAAACAAGACGATAATCCTCGCAGCGGATTACGCATCCAATGGAATCTATAACTTTATTATTCCCCTGCGCGCCCATTTCAGATCCAAGACCTCATTGAACCCCATTATTCTTTTACTGGAACGCAGACCTGATATAGCTTTCCTGGATTCCATCTCCTACTTTCCGCTAGTCTATTGGATGCTAGGTTCTATCGATTGGTAAGTAATTAAGTGTTTAGAGATTCCTAATCTATTTAATGCCTTGAATTTAGTAATTTGCCTTTAACATAACAATATAGGCTCATATCCGCCAACTCTTGGACATAGAAAGGTGTCTTTGAGGTGCTCTTTATAATCCGTACCCTTATATAAATGCGAAGGTGTATTTGTTTGTTGGTTTGTCCTTCAATCACGTCGCAACGTAGGCTACTTTTATCCCGGAAAATCAAAGAGTTCCCACGGGATTTTTTAAAAATCTAATTACACGCGTACGAAGCTGCGGGCATCAGCTTGTGTAGATATAAAGAATTTTAGCAATTTAACTAGTGAAAATATTTTGTTTCCTGTAATTTTCTGTTTTTTTATTATTAATAAATTGTATGCATCCAAAAAAATATGTGTGAATAAGATGTAGGTGTTTGATGATGAAGATCCACCAACCTCTGAAAAATTATATTTACACCCTGTTGGAATTAAACTACCCTAAGGAAAAAATAAAATATATAATCTGAATAAGATGTAGGTGTTCAATGAATATACAAAACCGAGAATATAAAAAAGATTGCTACTGCTATTTAGTACACAAAACAATGTTTGCTAGCCTTGAAATGATCGACCACACTTAACACGACACTACCAACGCGGAGTTTTTGAAAAATATTGTTTCTATATTTTTACCATTTAATGTAGTTTTAATTGTATAAGAAATGTGAATTTGTGTAAGATCAGAATATGTTAATAAATAAAAAGATATTTTATAAAAAAAACTTTATACTATTTAATATTTTAGTATTAGTGAAAATATTTCTTTTGTTAACTACCTGAAATTTTCTGTGAAGCGAATGCATCAAATAACAAACTATAATTCGTAATATAAATTATTTTACAGTTTGGATGACCTGCTGCGTGCTGGAATAACATTAGCAGAGAATGTAGTCGTGGTGAATAAGGAATTATCCAATTCGGCCGAAGAAGACAGCCTCGCAGATTGTAACACCATAGTAGCAGTTCAGACGATGTTCAAGTAAAAACATTCACTTTTTATTTATAGGTCATACAATATGAATCATAGAAATGACATGGTGCTTATTGCGAATGCTTAATAAACTGCTAGCGAATTTAAATGTGAATGTACAAATTTAAAAAAAAAACTGTTGCTTAGCGAAAAAATGTGTACAACATTAACGACTAGAATCGAATTAAATAGCAATATACTAATCACAAAAGTTTTGTTCAGTCCCCTAACAGATATAGCCCAAAAAACAACGATTAACTACAATATTAGAGTAATTTACTATTTTGCATATTAGGTACCAATTAAACTTAGAATCCTTTATTCTGTCATTGGATTTTTTTCTCGATAGTTTCTCTTAAAAAAATCGTTAAAAACACTCTCGTGAAAAGTTTGGTACATTTTTATAGATAACAAGTTGTTATTTGCGACCTAAAATAGTTTGCCTGGATTGCATGTAATCCATGAAGTAATGCTATAATCCAAAATATACCTAAGTATTTTTTTTTAATTTATAGACTAGCGCTTGGCTGCAATCAGACCTGGTGGCAAGTGATGATGCAGCCTATGATGGAGCGCGCTTGCCTAGAAGATGCCTATTCATTCTTCTCTTGAAGGTACCCATATTTGGAGGGGACAACTGATGCTAGAAGGGTTTTCCAAATCTTAGACAGATCAATTTCAACTACTACGTATATTTATACATAAATATATATTTTAAATCTCACCAATTTACTACTGAACACTCAATTTATATAAACATCTCAATCTTGTTTCTTGCGAATATTTTCTCCTCTATTGAGATCATGGATGAAGCACTCACCTCAATAACACCCTCGGCACTGCAATACCATCAAGTTTATAAAAATTGAGAGTTCAAAATAATTATTAATTTCAGATTCTTTCCGTCAATCAAATCTATAACGGAACTATCGCAATCGTCAAATATGCGCTTCATGCAATTCAGGGCTCATGATAAATATGCGTTACATCTCTCTAAAATGGAAAAGGTTTGATGCAATTATTTAAATTACTACAGTTTTATTTATATATATGTAATATTTTAAATAAGGCCTTGATTTTACAGCGTGAAAAAGAAAGGGGATCGCATATTTCCTACATGTTCCGATTGCCCTTTGCTGCCGGCTCTGTGTTTTCCGCCTCAATGTTAGACACACTCCTATACCAGGCCTTTGTAAAAGATTATGTCATTACGTTTGTCAGATTATTGTTGGGCGTCGATCAGGCACCTGGTTCAGGATTCCTAACCTCCGTAAGTCTGTTGATTAATTCCTGCTACATAATTAGGCAAGCGAATGTAGTCACTATTTCAATATAATTAGTCACAGACCATTATTCCAATATCTCATTATTTGCTGCGCGAATTAATAACATTGATGCTGGCGATTTAAAATGTTTTCATATTGATATGTTAGTTTTTTAATCGCTATATCGATATTCTACTATGAAAGATGCTAAATAAGTAAAATGACTTTGAACTTGTGACAGATGAAAATTACGAAGGAGGATATGTGGATTCGTACGTACGGTCGGCTGTATCAAAAGTTATGTTCTACTACGTGCGAGATTCCGATTGGGATATACCGCACTCAGGATACAAGTCTAGCCGATCAGGCTCACCACGTGAGTATGTCGCCACGCACCCCGTCCGGGTGGTTCCGGGCACGCCTCGCGGGCATGCGACCATCGCGAGCATCGGTGAGTCTCTCAGACAATGCTCCTTAAATACAGTCCTTCGCCGCTGCCTACCGCCAACATTCACTATTGAACACTATTAAATTGACACACATTGCATCTGAGTAGTCCTAGTCCTTGGACTGTATTTCGGGCACAATTTTTGTACCTACTTTATTTACTTCGGGTCAGCGTTACACTTTTCATTGTGAACTGTCTACATTACATCTGAACTGACACTTGTGGCGTTTTGTAAATTAGTTTTTGCATTCTAATTTTCTATCCCGCATTCAATATTCGACTTTCTTTCCAAACATAAGTACACGAGCTTAATTTTCTATTCAATCGCAAATTTCTATGCCGAAAAGTCGGTCGTTTCGCTTTCGCTCCAAGACGGATCTGACTAAAGAGTGTTTTTATCAAAATCCTTCGCGGCTGGTCAAAATTTACAATCAAATCATTTCACACAATATTAATTACTTAAATGCACATTTATCTGTATCGAACTCGATGATCGCAATCCCGCCAAAATGTTGTTTTCTTAATTAGTGTTTTGCATGAACTGTTAGAATAGATTTGGGCAACAACATTATAGCTCACCACAACGACGTAGCGAAGGACCACCGCCAATTTAATTTGCAACAAGATTTGCTGCTAAACGCAGAAAGCATAAACACACTTCATCAGTATCCGAATAGAGACATGACCTGCATGGTTTCCTTTCAGATTTAAATATGTACTAAGTTAATGACCAATTCACTAAGCTTTGCTACTGAAAATATTACCTATAAATGCGATAGAACATAACATTTTCTAATTTCTTACTTCTCTAGCTACCACTGAACTCTCTTATGTGCATGCGTGCTTCTTATAAGCGTAGTTTACAGATTCGGTATATCACATATCACGATTTTTGATACTTTCGTATTAATCTGTATAAACCGAGTGGGACGAAACAAAAAAGTGGTATGAAATGAGCTGAGCTGAAATTAAAAATACCAAACGAAAATTTTGCTAACGATTAACATACCGAGTATGCGAACGAGCGTCCCACTAGACTTTTGTAGGCGTAGCAGAAGTGTGATAGGACAGTTGCAGCAGGCGTCAGAGGAAGCCGGGGTGGCGGGTGATGGAAACCCTGAGGGGACGGGCAGGGAGCGTACACGGCGCGGACCCACCGGCTGCCTCAGCGGATGTTACGGCGAACGCACGCCCGCGGTAAGCCTCAGCCATATCTTGCATTTCGTAGCAGACAGTCCGACAGGCAAAAGGACGAGTATAAGTTATAAATCGCTCGTTGAGTATCGGGCTACTTCTATGCCATTAACTACCACGAATTTCCTGCTGGATCGTCTGCTCCATCCTGGACTTGAATTTTATACATATCTTTAACTTCACAATATTAATCTGGGTAATAAACAGGATTCTTATCGACGTCTTCAACCTTCAGCTGATTGCAAACAGCTTTTGCTTTTTTATTATAATCATTTAATAGGCCAGGGAAAAAGAGTATTTTCGTATTTTGTACCATAAAGTTCCAACCATTTTAAAATGTATTAACTATATTGGTATCTGGCTGATTTTGATACCATTCAAAGTTGATATTAAAACGAATAAATTGAATTAAACAAATATAGTATGTAACTATTTTTAGCTGTTTTTCAGTCGTAAAATAAAAATCAAAATAAGAAATAAGAAGAAATTCAGTAACTTTTGTGATAATGTTATTAAAAAGGTAATACTGGACTCAATCAGGTAACAAACTTTGAGCCGTATGCAGTTTAGCCAAAGAAACTAATGCAGTATTAGTAATCAAGTAATGCTAGCTCAAAGTTCCCAGTCTGAAAATTTTATCTGAAAAATGCATTTAATTTTGATTGTCCTAAAAAAAGGTTTCTCAATGAGTCAACATTGGGAAAAATTGACGAGCTGGACAAGTTTCCGATGTTGATGGTAATGGTGAGACTCGAGTCGACATACCACAAAATAAATTGTAAAATGTAAAGTTATAGGAATTGCGTTTATGAGCCTTTACCGCCAAGTCATTGATTTTGATCTGTAATGATTATAACTCTTACGATTTGAAAGTAAAGAAATAAGACGAATCAGCCTACGACGCTAGACCACGCATGTTGAGTCTCATCCTCAGAAAAATGAAGAGAACTTAAGTGCCAACTGGAAATTTTAGTCGCATCGATAATACGCACCAGTTTTATTTACTTCAAACCTTTTTGAGTACCGTAAGGTCGACATCAAGAGATGAATGTCAAAACTAATCCGTTAAGAGATCAAGTCTACAATATGACAACAAGCTAATAAACCAAACGAATTCGTATTCTGCTTCTTTTTGTCCAGCGAGTGAAGGAGAGAAGGCCAAGTTTAGTGAATCCGTATAAATACGGGTGTTTTGTCGGTTTTATTTCAGTCTCATTCAAAGACTGATTTTATTGAACACCTTCGGTGTTTAGATCGTAAACTGGATAATTAGATGTTAAGATAGCAATCGCAGCAGCAATCAAATTTGGTATGACATTAGTTAAATCTCTCTTCTCTTCGCGTTGTGTCCTGTGTGTGTATGTGTGTGTGTTTTGCGAAAGTTTCAGAAGGAAAAGATAAAATTCCCTGACCTAATTGTTGACTATAGTTTAGCTCTTGGTTTGTTAGTTTGTCAGTTCCCTCATAATTGCCAAACAACTCATTAGTATTTGATAAACGATAAACGAGTAATTGTTGGTTTCTTCTTAGGTTAACCACACCATAGTTCTATCGATGCGAGTTTGTATCGTAGGTACGTGAACTAGTATTTACTATACTGGTCTGAAACGTAAGAATCATATGTGCACACAAGTATGATAATCCGCACCCAGTCTGCGCGCTCCCGTAGTGTTTCGTTCGTGCGCGTTTGTACATGTTCACACGAGTCAAATTCATCCGAAAACGCATCCCAAATTCAGTTGATTTTATTGTTTCACATACAATGTCCATAGGCTTTATAACAACAAGGTGCAAATCCAGTATTATGGTGGATGTAATAAAAAAAATCTCAGAATAAACGTATCCGGTTTGGTACCAAATCATTGACATAGGATAGTACGAAATGCTAAATTTGTAAGATACAATTGAAGAACACTTGTTGATCTTTTATTTAGGTAACTGGGTATTAATTTCTTCTCTAGACTTGATGATAACACGCCGGTGGAAAGGTATTTCATTTTGATTTATGATAACTTAATGATAATAATTAGCTCTCATAATAAAATATACTTAAATAAGTAGTTGTCATTACATAAACAATTATTTGTGTAACACTAAAACGATTTCCACATTCGTAGTTCCACAAAGTTTTTCGTAGGCGTTAGAAAATATAGTGCATACTCGTATATGCATTTAGCTGATAATATTTAGATTTAGCTATCACATCTAAGCCGGCTTTAGTCTGTAGCTATTATGGATTGCCTTTCATGCAGGGATGTGGACACGTAGCAGTGTTTAATTCTAATAAAAAGCGTAAGGTTCTAGCTGATCTTTCAAAAAACTGAACTTTCCTCGCTACTCATGTCCGCATATCCCTTCTCGAAAGAGAGCCTACAGCGTATATCAAAAGCATGTTGTCAAATATAAATAATAAGCATAGTCAAACGTTTAACATTACGTAATATGTAAATATTTAAATTTATTTTAATTAATGTGTTGATAAAAATGGATCACCGAGATACAAATTATTTCGATGATGATTATTTGATGATTTCAATAGTATCAACTCATAAAACAATACTATTACGATTTACGTGACTATTACAAATGAGGCCGGTCAACAATATATATTACATGGTCAACGCGGCAATACGGATCCAACTGGTCATACTTCAATTCTACGAATTAGTATGACTGCACTTAGTGTCAATGTATGTTTCCAGCCAAAGTTTAGAGAAATTATATTCTAATACAATTTGAGCAATTTAAATATTACATGAGCTGATGAAATTTGACAAGACATTGAACCTATTAGAGAGAGAGAGCCAGTTATTTTATAAAAGCTGAAAGTTTATCTGCTCATAACCTTTAAGGGCGTCCGGCAGAGGGTTGTCGCGACACGAGATGTCTGGCAATGCATGACGTGATTTTTAATACTATTTCGAAGAAAATATTAAAAAAATAGACTTTATACTTTGCCGTAAAAAGTTTACACCTTTGTTACCTGTTATCAGACAGATATGCTCAGACAAGCCGCAAAGCGCTGACGAGCACGAAGAAATCAAAATTATAATCTTTTGTTTTTTGAGGGAAATAAATAAATATATAAAATATCTCCCAAAGCCATGATCCAAACTTCATAGTCACATTTGGGGACAATACGCAGAGAAACTTTCAGCTTTTACAAAATAACGAAGGTCAGGCACGGGCTGGCTCTTAGTCCATATTATTTTACAGTATTCAGCGAGCTTAGCAGATGAAGCTAGAGACAATCACGCGCAGCAAATCGAACGAGCTGAAATAGCTAATCTTGTAAGATCTCGGATGGAGTCATTAAAATTGACTGGTATAGATTATGATGATGTCAGTGAGAAAAGAAACAGTCTATCTTACGTAATCATAAACCCAAGCTGCGATCTCAATTTACAGGAAGGTGATATTATGTAAGTAATTTAATTTATTTCATTTTTATTCAATTAGGTTTCCAGGCAACGTTCGAGAAAATTTTCATACATGGCGCTGAAAACTTCCACCAACATAAAGATGAAAAATAATACCTATATCTATATCATCAATGCTTTAAATTAAAATCGGATGCAAAATTAATTAATTACTTCTATTATAGTTCACAGATGTTGTGGGAAAGAAACGCAAGGAAAATTGCAGTGCACGCTAGCTCTTATTCTTCATCAGCTATGTCATTGATTGACACGACCTAAACATTAAAGCATAGATCATATAGATATAGGTATATAAACATTATTCTATTCTATTATTTTTCATATTTAGTGGTTGTAAAATTAAGCGCCCTCTATGAAAATTTTCTCGAACGTTGCCTGGAAACCTCCTCATTAAGAGATACTTTTATAGGGGAACATTGAAAACCTGACAACTTAATAGTCCTACCTGTACACGACGAAAAAGTGTAAAAAGTGACGGGGGCGGGGGAAGGGGGGGGGGAGTGTTGGGCGTTTGGGGGATTTTATATCACCTCTTTCACGTTAGGATTTTGGGTTTATAAAAGATAAGAACCTGTGTTATTTCATTTGGAATGTAATAAATGTAATTAATGTTAATTTTATTTCAGATACTTGGTACGCCCTTCACCATTCTCAGCGCAAAAAACATTCGAACGTCATAATAGTCGCCGCAAGTCCAACATCAGTTTTTGTTCTGGAGCCCTGATCCAGGCCGCAGCAGCAGGCAGCCGTCGCGGTTCTGCACTCGCTGGCCTCACGAGCCTCTCTCCTCGAGCTCCACCTCTTACTACCACCAAAGCTAACTCCTTATCTCTGCCTGACAGTCCAACCATCCTTACCGACTTTCGTGGTCGTTCTAACTCTCTTCGAGTGGTAGATGACATCTTATTACGACGTTCTAACTCTCTTCGACAAGGACTGGGGCCAGTCAATAGTCGACGCCGCAAGAGTAGCCTTGAAGAGATTGGAATTTCACATTTTAATTCGCTGCTGCAACATCAACAGCAGCAACAACTACAAGATGCGAATGCTATTAAAATTGCCCTGAATAGCAGCATAGGACTGGAAGTGACGCCGCCCGATGAAGGTCCTGTAGATCGGCTAGGAGGGCCACTAGGAGGGTATCAAGATATGGCTGTTGCGTATCCTTCGACTTCCGCGGGGTCCGGGCTATCACCACCGACACCGGATCCTCAGCATCTGCAGGGAACGATCGTATGATACCACCTCATGTGGGGACGGCGAATCAGTTCCGTAGTGAGGAACAAGTGGAACTAAGCTGCCACTCTGGCTCGGATCACTATCCTCGGAACAGTGAACACACTTTTGTCTCGTAGCGTCTCTACTGTGCACGTAGTGTCTTAACTATGAATATTCCAAACAAACTTAAGTGAATGAGTGGTTCGGAACAATACGCGATATCAATTTGTGTATTGTAAGCGGGATCAACTAGTTAACGTGTAAATGAAATATTAAGGCCTAAGGCTGTACATAGCGAGTCTCTCTTTGAACCTATTAAATTAGTAATAGTGTAAATAAAAGTAGGGTCATAACAGAAAACACTATAATAAAGTTATGTTAACGAAACACATACATGTTTACATGTAGCTATTATAATATAGTAAAAATTATTGAAACAGTAGTAAATATATTTTACTTTTATGAAACCGCAGATAAAAGAAAGAAAATTACTAAGCGTTTTAACTAAGCGTTTTAACTAAGATGGTATATTTAAGCTTTATTTAGATTAAATGAATGTATATCAATTTACATTTAATGAACTGAATTTGGGAATAGATTCAATACTCAGCGTATTAAAAGAATATCAATTATAGATATAATATGATTTGCTAACAATCTTAATTCTAAAAAGATTAATCAATAAAGTCTTTACGACCGATAAGAGTACTTATTTGACGCCCCATATATTTTAAGATAGGTATTATTAAAAATATTATCCCACCAAAAACATTTCATGTAAAGGTTGCTAAGACTCACAAGTTCATAATGCTTTCACTATTAAAAAATTATGAGATCTCTAGTAGAGCCAAGCCCCTAGCTGAGCTTCGATTTGTGCTGCCCATGGGGTTGGTCCCAAGTCCAAAGTATATAGCTCTTAAGTGCTGTTGACTGTATCACATTTATAATATTAAATAACAAATAACTCTACTTATAAGCCCTGATTCTAGAATTCTAGAATAGTTCTAAAGAATATCGGCAAAGTTCATACAAAATTTTACCTTGAATGCGTCTATGTAGGAAAAAATATTAATACCACAGGGGGTCCATTACTTAAACATAATCACCAAGATTTTTCATTTCAGGATTCATCCAAAAAAAGATATTAATATTTTTATATTTTGAGATTATGAAAGTAACTGTAGTGGTTACATACTCTTCGGTTGGTAGTATATGCAAAATTGATGCATTAATATTATCAAGTAAAAACACTTAAGAGTTGTGTGCCCAATTCGTGAGTCAGAGACTTTGACAAGTGACATTTGCAACTGCAAATGCACGAATCACGCGCATGCGCACAAAGAGTAGCAAACGAACACAGCTAAGATACTTACCTACTAAACAATGGTCCTTTATATGCCATTGGCATTAGCATTGTCTATAAAAGATGTCTTTCAGTATTTAACATGATGTACTAGTCTGTGATTATAGTTTAGTTGTTATCACGTAAACAGTTCTGATTTGACAATGGAACTAAGATCCCTATGAATCACGGATAGTTGGTAACTACCTCTTCTAGAAAGGCAATATGCAACCAATCCGGAGCAAGGCTCTCATATTTTGATAGAGCCAAAACACACGAGTTGTCGCGAACGCGAAGTAATATATAGAGTAATATATAAAAGTAGGATACATGTGGCTATAGGATAGGTACTTATAAACACGATGGTAAGTACCGAGACAGCGGTGTGAGGAATGAAGGGCCCGGGAACGAGACATGGGCTAAAAACAATAACAACCGTAACGTTGGGAAGAGCAGACGTAGATATATCAGGTGTATCAATAATCAAAGTAGAAATCAGTTAATCAGTGTTGTGATGTGTTTATAGAGATGGTAATATCAGAGGCGACTCAGTAAGTCAGTTAATCACCTATTTCTCAGATTGTTATTTCCCAATGCAGGCATGCATAATAAGTGTTTATCAGATTCTATATCGAAGCAAGAGCAAACCAAAGGCTCAGAAACCAGATGTTTGTACCACTATCAGCATCACATTTACGTGTAAGACGTAATGAACAACTCAGATATTCGTCGTGTGCCTAATGTCTAGGCCCTTGGCGACATGGTGGAGGTGCTGGGATCCCTAGTTTGGGATTTCTAGCGTAATCAAACATTAATCAGATTATATTATAATTGTATAATATGGCGATATTCCAACAATGCTCACAAGTTACACCATAAAGCTTTTTGTTTTCGTGAAAGAGAGAATATGTTTTTGCTCTCTATAATAAGTATCAGCATACGTTTTGCAATTAGTTCTACTTGGGATATTGATGTGACTCAAATAAAACAGTCTACCAATCGAATTAGCACCAAAATAAAATTCCTACGCATTGGGAACGGATTTTTTTTGGCATCAAATTACAGAGACCACTTGAAGTCGCCCGACGACGGCTTACGACTCAAAGCAGCGACGTTCTGTAAATGAAGCTTTGTTTTTTAAAATTCTCATCTCAATATTGTTTCTCTATTCATATATGTCAAGACTTGAGACAATTTTAATTGAAATAGACTTTCTATAGTAGTACCTATTTATCAAACAACAAGTTCACATACATCCTGAGAGCCACAGTAAAAGAGACATTTGTACAAGACACGGATGACCACAGTAAAAGAGAATCTCAGTTGTCTTGGGTTTCTAATCAGTTAGTCTCGTTCAACAGAAAGTACCTATTCAGTAACTAGTCAGTAAACAAACTACAGAGTCAAATCGAGTAAAAATTCTCGAACAACAAAATACATAATACGATCAGCATTATAGCACAATCAGTTTTACAATATGTTTAGTACGTTGAAATTATTACCATAATTATTGTATGATTCAGTCATCAAATCAATCAACCAACCAACCATCACCGGCTCACTACTGAGTACGGATCTCCTCAGAATCATAAATTAGTGCCGTAAAAATGTTTTCCCTTTTTGACGGCGTTGAGGCATGTTTATATTCGCAAAGTTTAAAATATAAACATCCGTTGTCTTTTGTTAATACGATATTCAGGTAAACACATGAATTGTGTAAACATGTACCAACTACAGAAAGGAGTTTATGAATGTACTTGTGAGCAGGTAGTTTGGCCCTATTGCATAGGTACGCCCATCACGGTACCTACTTAAGAAAACCATTCCCAGGGCACCAAGGGTTTGCTACGGACCACATTATGATTAAGCCCGACTTCAACAACTCTGTATTCACTATTCAGCTTGTGTGAATTTTCAAACCACGGCGAACAATACACTCATTCAGTTAGTCAATCAGTGTGTGTCAACTTTATATTATAACGAGGTACCCCAGGTGAACAGTAGAAATGGAACATTTTACAGGTAGCATGTGGAAAAAAAAAAAAAAAAAAAAAAAAAAAAAAAAAAAAAAAAAAAAAAAAAAAAAAAAAAAAACACGAAACGGAATTTCATAGATATGAGAGTTGGAACATAGAAAGTTTAATTTCACAATTTTTTGTTTATTTTGATTTAAAATATGAACAAGCGAGAACACTCGCCTCACTTCGTGTTTGAAAGAGAAAAGGCATCTTGTTGTTGTAACAAACTACTTATTGCAAGTGAGAAAATTCATTTCGCATAAAAAAATCACTCGTGAAATACCACCATTACCAGTAATATTGGAAGTTCCGTGTATCAAACAGTTGTCCATGTATCAAACAGTTGTCCATGTATCAAACAGTGGTAAATGCAAAAATTTAATAAGTAATCATTTTCTGCGAAGAATCATCTGCGAAATCAATGTGACGAAAAGTTTTACCAAATGAAAATTATTTAAAGGTGGCAGTCACTATGGTTTTTAGTGAATAGTGTACGAACAGCAGTACAATAACATCAAAGTAAAATGGATCTAACCAGCCTTGAATTGAGGTCCAAAATTTCAATGCCACTGATTTTAATCTCAACTTTTTGCTTGGAGCGTTGTTGGCCCATGGCTGTAAATGTGTAGACAAGTAGAGCCTTAAAACAAGTCATTTAAGATCCAGTTTCTACTAAGCAACCAGAATAAACAGGAATAAAATAATGTTTGCGACGAGCGTGATTTGCAACGGAGTGTCAATATTTAATTTTTTAATGTTTTTATTCGTTCATACGGCAATATTTAGTTGCGTATATTCACCTTAAAGTGAAACAAATACTTATGCGCTGCCATCTACCGCGGCTTCGAAAAGCTGCTTTGTAGCCTGCGGGGCTGACCGAGTAATCGATCGACGACAGGGACTTCGATCGCGCCCATTAGTTGTTGGTGTTGTGGTCGACAGCTAAATGTCACTCTAAAATTTCTCAATGTAATATAATATGGATGTTAAACAAATCAAATACAGAATTAAGTACCTACCTACTATAAATTAGTGTTTTATTAGTAAAGGTACATGTGGCCTAGTAATATTATAACAGCGTACACCGGTAAATTTCGAGAGTTGAAGTGACTTTGACTCGAGTCGGTGATTGGATGGGTGAACATCATTAGTGTTCCATATTAACTGTCCTTACATTTTTTTTGTGCCTTGGAGAGATCATTGAGAGACAAACCACTAGAATTTGGCGATAAATAACAGCTAACCGAGGACTCTTTGTATTGTATGAATGAAAAGAGATTGGCGCTTTTGTTACCTTTTAAAGTAATTATTTACGTGTTATGTATATTCAATATAGGTATCAACTCCTATCACAGTTTGACACGATTGAAAAGGGATGGCGCTGTTGTTATTTGTTTAAAGCAATAATATGTTTAAAAATAAATCAAAGGTGTGAACTTAAGAAACTATCAGATTCTGAAGCTAACATTTATTGAATCAGAATTAATGCGGTATGTGACAATTGGTCAAATCAGTAACTTTTTATCAATCTTCAAAGCGAGTGCTTGCTATGCGAGGTTCTTTGAAGTGCTGGAGTGTGACGTCACATCATAATGACGTACCTTTTGGTTATTTAAAATGATTATTACACTCGAGGCTAACGTGAAGGTGGATGTTGCGTGTTTTGTAGGACCATCTATTTAGTGATCACTGAGAGGTAATTTATTTTTGATGTAGTCAAATACCCAATTGGATCTTTTATTATGACCAGAGCACTAACTATAACAAACCACCACAGAAAGGAGATATCACTCCTGCAAGTACCTACCTACCACAAAAAAATATGCATTTTTTTAATAGCATTCGTTGTGATTGTAAGTGTTTCAGCTATCGACTGTGCATGCCCAGTGGTTTCGTGAGATAGAATATTACATTGTAACTACGGTAGGTTAAAAACAGTAGACCGACATATATTAGAGCTCTTTGGGTCATATCGAACCAGGGTCCATACAGGAATGTCTAGTGACGTTATCAAATGGTACCAGTTTGGGTTCTCATCAAAGGTGATTTTGTAAAACCTGTATCAATCATTATTACAATCTCAATTGTTGTTATTGGCTGAATTTGTGCAATTCTTGGTGCAACAGTGCATTGTAGCCAACAGTGAGTGTGCGTCAACCAATCAGAGGTGATTGCGATCGTTGCAATCTCAGTTGTTGTTATTGGCTGAATTTGTGTGATTCGTGGTGCAACAATAAATTGTAGCCAATAAGAGCGTGCGTCAACCAATCAGAGGTGATTGCGATCGTGACATTGTAGCTGTCATTATACCGCAATCGCGCAGCAGATTTAAACATTACATTGCTTCAAACGTGTATTGTTGAAGTTAAAATTTATTCAGAAGTAGAACAAAACATGTACAATGTAGAATTTTACTTGATTGTGGTAATAAGCGGTCGTATATAACAGAGTCTACTGCCGATTTATAAATTTACCCGTAGCTGAAAAAACATATTTATCTATGTGTATTTACATTATCAGATTGAAACACAGTTGTACAGTTATATATTCTCAAATGACGACGAATGACGACGGCGTACCCATGTAAACGTAGTGCCTTATATAATACAAGGTAGGTTAGACTAAAGTGTACGTACGCTGGAGTCTAACGAACTAACAATATGTGACAAACTATCAAACTAAAGAAAATGATAATGGCAGATGATGGTTCTTGTGGTGGCAAGATAAAATATTTTCTGCTAGGTCAAGACTACTATCAATCATTTGTGTCGCATGAAAAGAGATAGATAATTCAAATCAACTATCAGTATTAACTTACTTCAATCAAAAGCAGGCTTTGACAAAACTGAATGAGCCCGATGAGTTGTGGGACCTTGAGTCAGTAGGCATTACAGATCCACATAAGTCTACATGTGGAGAAGAACATGTGGAAAACAGTTTAATGATTCAGTTCCAAAATAAAAGATACTATGTTCAATGGCCTCGGACAGAATTTCTCACAAAACCTTTGACTATCTAGGTTTAGTACCTAGGTTGTATGGGGAAAGATAGTAACAAAGTTTTATATTTTAAAGAACATCCATATTATTCGGTATTACGCCCCAAGATTTGAAAAAGGGTGGAACAAATAATAATATTCAATATGAATTACACTGCTTTACAGACACATCCATGGAAGCAGTAGCGCGCAGCTCATAGAGGCATAAACGTACTACTTACTACTTACCATTATAGTAAGAAATCAATGCTTACTTTTATCATTATAACCTGCCGTAAAATAAGTTCATACCTAAATGCATACCCCAGGGGCCAGGGTATTCTTGAACTCCTGTGCCTACCACTGCAAGGAAGCATACGCTGCGGTAGTTTATTTACGCAGTTCTTTGAACAGCAATAATATTGTCATGGGGACAGATAGTCAAATTGTCCTAAAATGATGTAGATCAGAAAAGTTGCTTCCGACATTTGTCTCGCGTAAAATCAAGGAAATCAAACAAAACAGAGCTATACAGATTAGGTACGTGCCAAAAAAAAAAATTTCAACCAATCAGACGTAGGCACTAGGTCGGAACTTAAAGACTATTACAATGGGTAGATGGGCCAGAAATTTTGTCAGAAGATTCAGTACAATGGGCTAAGTTTGATTGTGTTCACGATCGTTCGAATGAAATACAAACACGAATTTCATTGGCTAGGGAGACAAACATAATATCTTCAGATGATATGGTCAGACCAGAAGTAAATAGAATGGAATCAACAATAGTAGAACCACAGTTAGATACAGAAATCAAAACGATTGTAGAAACTCAAACAGAATACTTCCTACAAGAATTTCAGGGTATTCCAACCAATGTATCAAAAACACTTCAATTATATAAAGACCATAATAAGGTGTAAAAGCAGGTTTAAGTACACAGATTTAACAAATAATCAAAAGGAACCCATACTTCTCCCGAAAAATTCATATCTCACGTACATCATTATAAAAGATTTACACAAAAACAAAAACTACCATGTGAGTGTTTCACATACGTTAGCCCTATTAAGACGAAATTTCTGGGTCCTTCTCAGTTTCTTCAGTTTCTTCTCCCACATGGGAGAACATAACAGTACAAAAGGTCATCAGAAAGTGTACACATTGCGTAAAATACGGTGAAGGACCTTTCAAACTACCAACCATGCCTTATCTACCAACAGAAAGAGTAGAATTGAGTTTACCATTTACATTTACGGATCTAGATTATTTTGCTGACAATGCAGCACGGCTCAAGCTTACAGCAGATGTATTATCATCTCACTACTACATAAAAAACAACGTACCTACGTTGGAAATTCATACCAGAATTAGCTCCTTGGTTCGGTGGATTTTATCAACGTCTGATAGGTCTAGTCAAACACTGTCTGAAAAGAACGTTAGACAAACAGTTAATCAGTCACAATCAGTTATGTTATGCACCATAATCAAGGAAATTAAAGCCATATTAAATACCAGACCGTTGGCAACAGTGGGTGCAGAATTAAGACACATGCTGAAACCTGCCGATTTTTTACATGTAGGTGGGCCAGTAACAGCTCAGTTATCTAATTATGAGGTTTTAGAGTCAGCGACAGTAATAAAAACTAAGCTAATTGATGGATGGAAGTCCGACAGGATATTTTATCAGAATTCTCAAAAATGTTTACCAATCAATATCTAACTAGTCTTCGGGAACGAAGTGACAAACATCGGCAACCAAGAGTATTAGTCACCAGTGCACCAAAGATAGGAGAGACCGTTCAGATCAAATCAGATGCTAGCAGAGCACACTGGAAAGTTAGCAAGATAGTAGATTTAGTCAAGGGTTCGGATAGACAGATCAGAGTAGCGAAAGTAAAACTACCAGCTGCAGACATAATATTTACCCGATCCATAAGGCATCCCCTTACGCTCAAAATTGATGACAATCAATGTACAGTATCTTCACATAACCAGTGATGTAACTTAAATAACAACATAATCATCAACAGACATAGCAAAACAACCAGCTAGAGCATCAGCAATCAATGCTAGAGATAAGCTCAAGCAGTGGACATCTCAATTATCAGTTAACTTGTTTTGGACCATGAAACAGAGTACCAGACTCTTTATTAGTATTGTAATTAAATCATTATTCAGTTAAATTAATGTGCCTGATTCCTCTCCTTTCTAGAGGGGGCGGGAGTGTCGCGAACGCGAAGTAATATATAGAGTAATATATAAAAGTAGGATACATGTGGCTATAGGATAGGTACT
Source organism: Maniola hyperantus (assembly GCF_902806685.2). NCBI lineage: Eukaryota > Metazoa > Arthropoda > Insecta > Lepidoptera > Nymphalidae > Maniola > Maniola hyperantus. The sequence continues at coordinate 10,689,651 of NC_048564.1, read as the reverse complement.
TATAAACACGATGGTAAGTACCGAGACAGCGGTGTGAGGAATGAAGGGCCCGGGAACGAGACATGGGCTAAAAACAATAACAACCGTAACGTTGGGAAGAGCAGACGTAGATATATCAGGTGTATCAATAATCAAAGTAGAAATCAGTTAATCAGTGTTGTGATGTGTTTATAGAGATGGTAATATCAGAGGCGACTCAGTAAGTCAGTTAATCACCTATTTCTCAGATTGTTATTTCCCAATGCAGGCATGCATAATAAGTGTTTATCAGATTCTATATCGAAGCAAGAGCAAACCAAAGGCTCAGAAACCAGATGTTTGTACCACTATCAGCATCACATTTACGTGTAAGACGTAATGAACAACTCAGATATTCGTCGTGTGCCTAATGTCTAGGCCCTTGGCGACACGAGTAGATATAGACCAGAGAGGCAGCTTGTGATTAAAGATAAACTAGAAACTGGAAAAAACTGCGAATACTACTGAAATACAAGTCTTGAAGTTGTTATTTAATTTGTAAGTATAAATTCCTTTTAACCCAATTTTTACCATGTTTTATCCTTTAAGGTTTTATCTCATTCAGATGCATATGCTATCTCTATGTTCAGATGACATTCCAATAATCTATTAAAAATCAAAAGTTTTTATTCTTCTATTAAAAATCAGATAAAAAACCTTTTTCATTTATTCTGCTTTTAATATAAACCCTCATTTAAAACAACAGCGATTATAAATACTTGTCAAGATGGCAATGGCAATAAGTGTTGCCATTAATTTTATTTTAATTACGACTTACAATATATAAGTTGTTTAATAGCTCTTGGATAATGCTCTATAAGTATAAAGAAAAGAAAATATTCAACTTTTTAGACGTCCAGTAAACTCAACACTAATATACAGTACCTACGCGGCAGAAAATAATGTACATCGACCTTTAGAAAGAGGTAGTGGTTTTGTAGAGCATCGCCTCTGTCGTCAAGACTGACAAAACGTCACATAGGTATGAGTGACAGAAACAATGCTCTACAAAACCAAAATCTCATTCTAAAGGTTGATGTACATTATTTTCTGCAGCGTACCTAAATGTAAATAAGCGCGGATGTAAGTGCGATGGTTTGGTATCTAACAAGTCTAGGTATGCACTATAGTTTTGTATTGGACATTGTGTAGAGATGTTCTGGTAAAATTACGTTGATGCATTTACGGAATATACCTAACCATAATATTATACTTGCCCATATATATTAAATGCGAAACGGAACTACGGATTGATGTAATTTTTGAGTGATATGTATATGTGTGTAGTGTAGTGAATGAGTATAGTTACACTAGAACCTAGAGCCGTAAAGCCAGTTTAAGCGCAGACAAATAAACTGTTCCCATTAACCAACTATTACATCAAAAATTGTTGTAACAAACCCTCAGTAATTATTCTTTCCTTGAGCCACGTGGGGGCGAAGCTGCGGGTAATAGTTAGCACAATAATAAATATAGTTTGTAAGCATTGATTTATAAACAGTTTTATTTATTACTTAATTAATAATAACGAAATACCTATTTTAAAGGTGACTTTTTCTAGAGTGGCAACTCTGGTAATGTTTTGTCATTATAACCAACACCGGATATGAATTTAATCAAATAATAATTTATTAATTTAATAATTTAATCTACGATAAAGTCTTACAAACTAATTCTGTGTAAAAAACTAACTAATTAAATTACTAAGTTTTGCATAGGTTACATTTCTAGACACTTCCTAAAACATTCAGGTAATCCCATGCCTATGTTCTTTAGTATTGAAGGTGTGTAGAAGTCATTTATGGTGCATTGCTGTGTGATCGGCTGTAAAAAAGCTGCGGGTGTCTTTTCGTTAGTATTGGGTGATGATGCGGTGCGATGCTTGCGGAAAGTTCCTGTCGACAGCATATGGCGCTAAATGTAGCATATGTCAAGCCTTGTACCAAAAAGCGTGTATTGGGGTCCCAGAAGTAGCACAAATTGCTCAGGGTTGGATGTGCCCGGAGTGCAAAATGAAAGTACCTAAAACTGGAAATACTGCGACACTCGGCTCGGCTCTCATCTCGACTCGGCTGTAATTTTAAAATTCTTGAAGATTTTTCTTGGTTTATAACTGTTTATTATTAACAAGGATATGTACTAGCAAGAAATAAAATGAAATCTGATGAAAAACATTGTTCCTTTTTTTAATTAATTTTTAAAGTGGCAAACACCCCTTTACCAAGAAAAAAATAAAAAAATGAATAACTCGAAAACGATACACTTTTGCATAAGCACTTTAGGGGTCGTTTGATAGCTAATGCCCTGTACTATAACCCCTTAACAGGATCGTGTCCTATTTCCCTGTAACCCTTTATATATATAAAGTCCGCGACAGGTTGAGATGTCAATATCGGTGTACGAGGCGGGGGGACGCCCCGCACACCTGCACGTCACCCGGGCTTGCCCGCACCGGGTAAGCGCGGCGGCTGTGCCGGCATGCGGGGCGTCCCCACACCGATCATCTCGACCTGTCGCGTACTATATGAATCATCTCATATAATAATATACTAGCTGATGCCAGCGACATCGTCCACGTGGATATAGGTTTTTAAAAAATCCCGTGAGAACTTTGATTTTCCGAGATAAAAAATGGCCTACGTCACTCTCCAGGTCCAACTATAGGGAACGTCGGGGCTACAATTAACAGAGGTGAATATTAACAGAGAGATTGGAACGGACTTGGCATTAACATCAACCGCGAGTACATCATTCACCTTCGATTTGCCGATGACATAGTCGTTATCGCAGATACTCTAGAAGACCTCAATACAATGCGCAATGACCTTCCGATAATCAAAAATTTAAATTCTAAATTCAACGTTTGGTATTTGGACGACGACGGAAGCCTAGGAGGTGATGTGTATACTGTAATTTCGGACCCTTTTTAAAACAAAAAAAAATATTTTGGCTCCAAATATTAAAATGTGTAGTTAACAGTAATTCTCTTTACCTTTTAGGTTCTACAATTTTTGATGCATCTATTTCTTAATATATTAATAATTCAATTACTAAATTTCAAAATTCTGCTGACTTTCTCCTTGAAGTTAGTCCACATTATGCACTTTGCGTCTTAAAATTCTGTCTTTTCGTCCCAAAATTTACGTATGTGCTCCGTTGCTGCTCCTTTGCACCCCTAGATCTTTTGACACAAGTAGACGACTTAATCAAAATTAACTTAGAATCGATTCTTAATATGCAGCTGAACGAGCAATCCTGGACCCAAGTATCCCTACCCATCCGTTATGGTGGTTTAGGGATTCGCAAAATTTCCAGTGTCGCTTTACTAGCCTTCCTATCTTCTGTCCATAGTTCAGCAAATCTCATAAGTAAAATTTTAAGGGCATCCTCTTCAAACTTTGAGATTGCTGGCTTGGAAGAAGCTAGAAACGCTTTCTTAATTGCATGCCTAGGTCAAAATTTTCCAGTTTCTCCAAATTCACAGAGGAGCTGGGACGACATAAGCTGCAAATTATGACAATCTTTTGAGCTGTAGTACAGGTTCGGCGCGTGCTAGGCGTGTGTGCCGCCGTGGCCGTGGCCGTGGGTGCGCGTGAGGCCGGCTATTGGCTTCACCCGTACCCTTCGTCAAAAACAGGAACATTTGTTTAGCCTGACACGCTCCAAATCGCAACCTGTCTACGGCTTGGGGTTTCGGTCTGCGCTCCTCATAAATGTCAAAAAGTGCAGGCTGCTTCTCGAGACATGCCGCACTTAACGATATCGTGCGACTTGGCATGTTGACGGTGGCAAGGGACCGGTCCCTTGCCACCGTCAACATGCCAAGTCTACTTGAGCCGAATGGTATTGCAAGAGTCGATGGCAAGAGAAGAGATGCCATTTTGACAGAAGCATATTTGGCAATTTGGTGTTAATCGTAATAGTTTAAAGTTTTTTTTAGAGTTTTAGAGCCTCGAAAGCTCAACTGGTATAGGAGTGGACTGAAAACCGAAAGGTCGACGGTTCAAACCCCACCCGTTGCACTATTGTCGTACCTACTCCTAGCACAAGCTTGACGCTTAATTGGAGAGTAAAGGGGAATATTAGTCATTTAACATGGCTAATATTTTTTTTTTTTTTTTTTTAAGTAAACTAAAATGGCAGAAAAATACGACTTGTGGACTGAAATCCCGGCGTGATGCGCCAACACAAGGTATACTCTTGTTTCAATATAGCATCAAACCTTCCACTTATAAGCAATGATTTGGATTGTCTTGTTTAAAATGGATGGTAACGTTATAATTATGGTAGATTTTAATGCCCGGCACACATCTTGGTACGGAAGTGTTAACAATAGCAGAGGCAACGTCTTGTTTAATTACTTAGAAAACAATGACTACAACATACATGCGCCATTAACACCAACACTAATACATTACCAAGCCGATTTCACACCCAACTTACCGGATCTTAAACTATCAAAAAATGTTGCAGATATAACCCAGCCCATAGTTTTAACGGCTTTGTCATCAAACCACATACCCGTTTGTTTTGATTTAGCAGTCTCTTTCCAACGTGTCGTTAACCGGCGGTACTTGTATAGCAAAGCCGACTGGAATTAATATCGTCAACATATGAATTAGTTATTTATGCAACGGTTGTATAAAGAGGGGCTTTAAAACACAAAAGTCGGTTTATCAGACGAGGCGAAGCCGAGTGTGATAATAGTATGACTTGAGTGTTTTAATACCTAATTATCAACAGTTGCATACAAGACTTTATCTACACCCATAATATTATGAATCTTCTATAAAAGATTCTGAAACAGCTTATTGCTAACATTAAAACACCCAATATCTTAATAACCATTAAAGCATCCAAACGAGTGTTATAATGTTGTTGGAACTGGCTGTAAACTAAATTGTTTATATTTAAATATGTTCTTATTCTTATTTTTTCTAAGACATTTTTGTTTTACATTCGATGACATATTCACTTACTTCAAATATATATCTCAAACAGGACGTCCAAGTTTTTCTTTTTACTGATATTTTTCCTATAAATTCTAAATATCCCAACACGTTATCAGCACGAAGCTCTAGAAGAGAATATTAACGGAAAAGTATCGATGGGAAAACTGGTGTTAATTGTCCATTGTTGCTATATTATTTGATTCGAACAAGAAAAATCGTATTTAGATATTTTCCTTTCCAAATGTCAAAAATAGAGAAGGATATCCCACTTGGAAATTGAAAATGATTAAATTATTTGCTACATGAGAACCTGTGGTTTCCTATTGATGGGTATCCAGAAGGAGATACGACCGCTGCATCAATGAAGGTGATTCTGTTCGTCATGCTTTCGCCCTGTGGTGGACTGTACAGTGTACATAGTTGATTGTACTGTTAATATTCCACCTAAGATGAATAGTGAAGATATTGCGTACGAGGTGCACTCTGACCGTCTGAGCAAGTATCAGCTCTGGCATAATATGGTTAGGACACTTATGTCGCATAGGCATGAATCAATTGAACCTGAAGAATCATCAGGTAGTTTAGGTCTTAGTTTTTTCTCATGTATTTTTTTTTTCTTGTTCCTGTGTGTTTATATTTTATGTTAAGTTTTTTTTGTAAGACAATTTAGTTTAAAGGGGGATGTTGGAACTGGCTGTAAACTAAATTGTTTATATTTAAATATGTTCTTATTCTTATTTTTTCTAAGACATTTTTGTTCTACATTCGATGACATATTCACTTACTTCAAATATATATCTCAAACAGGACGTCCAAGTTTTTCTTTTTACTGATATTTTTCCTATAAATTCTAAATATCCCAACAAATGTTGTACTGAATTTCATTAAAAAAGAAATGAAAACAATGAAAAAAAGTCAGCGCTATACTGCTGGTATAGATTTATGCCAGCAGTATAGCGCTGTCTCTTTTTCACAGGAGTGTTATAATGAAATTCAGTACAACATTATAACACTCGTTTGGATGCTTTAATGGTTATTAAGATATTGGGTGTTTTAATGTTGGCAATAAGCTAATTGTTTCAGAATCTTTTATAGAGGATTTAAAGCATGGGTGTAGATAAAATAATTTAAACGTCACATCACATACCATGGTAAATACTCTAGAAATTGAAAAAACCGTTACCTGTCTCACTGACCTGCTTCTTCAAGCTAGAGACATTGCAATACCATCAGTAATTGCTTGTGAATCAATTAAACCACTGCTGCGTTTCATCGAAAAGCTAATGAAAAACAGACTTGGTAGACAGGAACAGGCCCTTACAGTTGCTGCTGATAAAAAAGCTTTACGAACTCAAATCAATTTTATGAAAAAGAATATAAAGATGCGCGTTATGCAGCACAATGACAAACTGTGGGGAAGTACACAGAACAGTGCCAGGCATTTGAGTAGAAACTAAGTTTAAGTTTTCTTTAGAATAAGTAAGTGCTGTTCTGTGTTCAAATCTCAATACAAATCGTTGTGTAGCTATGATTAGTTTTTAGTCTTACTTTTATAGTTAGGTTTATCTACTTAGGTACATACATTACATTAGTTTTCCTTCGTATAACTGTATTTTGTTTTTATATCCTTTATGGTGCTGATAGTAATCCGCTTTAGACGCAGTCAGTTTGTAAAAATTATACTTGCTCGATGTAGTCTGTTCCAAGCTCCTAAAGCGGACTACGATAGATAGCAGTGCGTACACCGACGTTCGTTGGAGCATGTTGTTACCCTGAAGAACCCTCTATGCGACATGTATAATGTATATTGTAGACATGTGTCCGCTATAGCTTAACGTAACTGAAAACCGCTGCCCTGCCTAAAGCGTACCGTAGCGTTATTGTCGTAGCTAGGAACGGTTATCAGCTGTCATCTATGACGAACCACCTGACAACGCAACGCTGCCAACTGGCAACTGACAATGCATTGTTTGGTTTTTTGGTAACTAGAAACGCAATGATTATGCCTTCTCTCTCTTTTTAAGTGTTTCCTCACTGAAAGCTGAGAAGGAGCGGTTATTGGCTACCGGCTTAGTAACTAAAAACTTGATAAACCAAAGCCGACCTTATCTCTATTACGCTAAGGCTTAACTATACAAGTACTTGTCCATTACACTTTGATCTATCACTCTTATTACAGTTAGCCTTAGAGTAATAGAGATAAGGTCCTCTTTGGTTTATTAATCTTCGTGAAATGTTTTTGGTTAACTGGACTGTGGCAAACTATCCGTGCAGGCGTCCACTATAGTTTGACCTATGTAAATGATCATGATAATTAAACTTTGCTGCTATGAACTTAAGGTTGTGATTACTTCACGATATTCATGAAAGTAAAATTGGTTTTATTTTAGTGAAATATGTGCGCGCTAGCTATACAAACGGTATTGATACGGCAGCTAGCTTAGTTACTACAACGGAAACCGTCGCGCGTTGCGCATATTAAATTAGTTGAAACAAAACTCTGATACCGATATTCAGCAACGGTTATCAATATCGGTATTGAAACTAAATAACTGTTGGATAATCCTTGCCAGAAATAGCCAATAACGCCCATCTCTAGTATATTGCTGTTATGTTATGTAAGTTAATGTGTATTGTACAACAAACCCAGCCTACTTTCATATACTTGCTTTTTTGTTCGGCAAAAAAGAAATGAGATTATATTAGATACCTTAAATCGGCAGATAACTGTAAATATTTTTTTTCCATATTCTACCTATTTTATCAATGATTTGTAGCATGCAGTATAAAATAGTTTAATACTTAATATTATGCTAACCTGAATGCGATTGTATATCACTTGATGCATGATCAAAGTGGATAAATAATCATGATCATGGGCAATATCTGGAACAGATGCTGCAGTAAAAACTACGTTAATGCACAAGCTTCTCATCTTCCCCGCAGTATAATTGATCACATGATTTCTAACATTGTCGTTAAAGGCAGGCATATTTCTGTATTCTTGTGGTCTTGGATCATTCCTCTTTGAATTATAAAAGTAGCGATAAGTATTATTTACGAATATACATAAGTTTTACAAAATATTTTTTTTAAAGAAAACTGAATCTTATTTTTTTAGGAATTAATGCATAAACGACCTCTTCTTGTCGGCTTTCATATTTTACAACTTATTTGTGATTGGTGTAAATATTCCCTTGTTAAATTATATATGTCCATGAAATGCCTAAATGACTTAAATGCGATAAGATCCCAGGTTCCCCAGATGCTACTTATTCTCTGAGTAACAAAATGGGCTAGAGTAGATTTGTTGGCTTGGGCCGAGATGGCCAACTTATATGTAACTATCAGCTGCTAAAGGTACTGGTAAAGGTAAAACCATTACTCACTTTTGTTAAGGTCTGAGTGCTGATTTTCATGTATGTTTCACAGAATTCCATATGAATTTTATATAATATATCTTGCCATGTTATCAGGCTCAGGCTCCTATAATTATTGACCTGGCTGCTTACAAAACATTGCTTACATTGATTCCCGAAATACCCATTTCAATTTTTTTATTTCATTTTGATGACTTTGACTGTATTTACTGAAATCCAGGGAATGAGTACATATGGCACTAACACTGCATATGACATTATATTAGAAACCACCTTAATATTACACTGTCTTCAGATATTATATAATATAGTTTTATTTTAGGTCACATACAAGACGTATTTAAGAATCAAGATGAACCCAGAGTAATTGCACAGTTTGGTTTCAAGAAAGGTCTATGCGATTAACAGCGTCCAATATTGGCACCGTAGTTCACATGACAGACAGAAAGAACATACAATCATTTGTAGATTCTGTTATTGAACCAAAACCTTTTCACTCCGCTGCAACTGATTGGGGAAAGCAAAATGAGAAAAAGGCTATAAGTGCCTATGAGGACGCAACCTCATTATAAGATGTGGATTTTTCATCTCGTTGGATCATCTTATTTAGCTGCATCTTCTGACGGTCTTGTGTAGTCACAGACTGTTTTAGAAGTTAAGTATCCTTAATAAAGGACTCTAAAATAAATGATAGCTTACCATATTAAGAAATAAAAAACAATGATCTCAGTTTGAAAGCAAAATCAAATTAGGTACTATTACCAAATTTAAACTCAAATGTATATTACTGGTCGCGATTTCTGTGTCTTTGTCAATTGGACAACTAAAGATTATATGTATTTCTGTTCACAAAACACGATATTATAAATACTGAAATACTTCCCAAAGCTAAAGAATTTTTCGACAAGTACCTATATGGTTCCAGCTTTAGTTGAAAAATATTACAATTTAGTGATTTAGTATATCCAAACTAATTTTATATTGCACAAAAGATTTTAATAATTATTATTTAATAGTTTACTTTTATTTTTTCAATAATTTTAAAATATTCTGACTGTATGTAAACATGTTTTATATGGGTCCCTGACTTGCAATAAAATGATTTTTATTTTTTATTTTAAAAGAGCGTTTCAATCAATTTACAAACTCGGATCACCCGAATAGCGGTGAAAAGCAAAGAGATTGGTATACTCACAGTGACTTCTCCATGCATTTACAATAACATAATCTTCATTAGGCAGAACATTAATCTTCTTCTAAATATTATATAAAAGGAAAAGGTGACTGACTGACTGATCTATCAACGCACGGCTCACACTAAGAACGGATTGGGTTTAAATTTGGCATGCAGATATCTATTATAACGTAGACATCCGCTAAGAAAGGATTTTGAAAAATTCAACCCCGAAGGGGTAAAATAGGGGTTTGAAATTTGTGTAGCCCGCGCGGATGAAGTCGCAAGCATAATCTAATCTTTATATACGCAAGTAAGTGATACACACTATCGACATAGGTACCAGGAATCGTCTGCGCCGTACGCTAGTTACTGCATCATATTATCGTCTACCGAAAGTGCACAAATCCTTTTTGGGGTTGAGTATATTATTTCATAACACGATTCCGAAAAATTTCTTAAATCTATCATTCATAAATTTAAACACTGTTAAACATCATTTCGTGGTTTCGTTTCGTTCGGCAGTCCATAATGTAGTGTAGTAGTTACACTGCTTATGAAAGGTCAGGGGGTAAACAGTGGCCCAGTAGAACACAGTGCACTCATTATCTCAAAAACGCGACGTTGCCAAACCGTACTGCAAACGCGAAACAATTTGCCTTCTACTCTACCACCTCCCGCACTCCCCAGCACAGAATACATTTACTCCAGGAGAAGAAGCCCAACTACATACAAATAAAGTGCAGACCATGCACCGTTACGCCATCTATTAGTAGTTCCATAGAACTACACTTTTGGCGCGAAATTACGAACCCTGTATTTTAAAATTTTTAGAATCTTAGGCCCGCATTTCAATCGCCAAAATAATCTTTAACCGAGGAGTTTATTTCACAGTTAAAGATTATTATTTATGGCGATTGAAAAGCGGTCATAACAAAAGTGGAATAAAACAAGTAAAAACTTTTAAAAATGCTATAATTTTTAGAAATAAATTTTTATATTATACTGTGAAAAGCATACAAAGATTTAAGTTATGTTTTTACTTATTTTTTTTCTAAACTATTAGATGAAGTAAAAAAAATGTACTTTTAAAGTGTTTTATTACAAATATGTCATAATCCACAGCATACATAATGAAGAAATTACAAAAACAAGTCAAAGTTAAACCAAAGTTGGATTACAGTAATAAATCTTAATAGAATTATTATCTTTTAAACAGATTAATTATTATTAAAGATCTAATACTGAAATGTTTTTCAAACTAGGGAATGTTACATAGCAAGAACTACTTATTCAATATATCATAAATAGAATAATGAACAGAACCAAGATAGGCATATAGGCATATTTGGTAGTGGTTTGTGGAAGCACAGACAGGTCCTGAAATAAGGCAAAATACACAAAATTTTTCACATTATATTTTTTTAACTGATGATTTATAAAAAATTGCAAGAGAAACATTATATATTACATACCACTGAAATTGAATGTTGTTGCAATGTTTCTGCTGGTGAGCCAGGCACACTGCTGGTGTGCAAGCTTTTCAACACCTACTCAGTTACATTGGCAAAACAATTTTCTGCCCAAATTCGAAGTCTGAAACATTATAATAATACTATATAATAAACCAAAATATCACAAACACCAGCGTTTCTGACTTCTCTAGCCGGTTTGTAGATAAAAAGAACAGCTGGTACTTAAGGGACACGACAATATTTACCTTGCATAATTAGATGCCTTTCCGGCTCTTGGTAAAGAGTGGATAGTAAGTGTTGGGTCGAAAGCCGATGCACAGCACTTAACACGCTTTCTATATTTATCAGACATGATAAATTTAATCTTACAAACGAAAAGAGTCACAAAACAATAAGTCACTGTCCTTATTTTTCTCTAGTCTCAATCACACTGCTGCGAGTTTCTTCAAGCTAACAGGGAGAGAAAAATAGAAGCGAAAACACTAAACCACATGAAATACAACTAAAAATATACAAATTTATCACAACTGTTGGGAAAGAAAACTTTCATATTTAAACCAACAACCTAAAAACAAACGTACCATAGAGTAGATAGTTGCCAGTAGTTTATAGTTTGAAACTTTGTCTCTGACTTTGAAGTCTAGAATGAGACAAAGAATTTCTTTGTTTCATTCTAAATGCTTCCATAAAAAAGTCTGCAGTGGCCCCATACAAAGTTGCCACCCCCTGCTCCCCAGTCGACGGCGCGCTCCCGCCCGTAAGAGCCAGTCCACACGGCGCGTTGCGTCAGCGTTGCGTCGACGCAGCGCTACCACTGCGTTGTTTTACATACAAATAACCAAGGTGTTCACACGGCGCGCTGCGTCGTCGCAACGCACACATGACGGACAGCAGCCCCCGAGACGAAGCGGGAGGGGGTGTACTCGTGCGACGTCGGAGCGTCAGCGCTCAGTTGCTTGTGCGTTGACAGAGAGGATACACGGAAGCTCATTTCGTTTTACGTTTACGTTTTTGTATTTAGTTTTATTTGCAGGGTAATTAGTTTTATTTGCAGGGTAAAATGAATACCATTGAAGAAATTGACATAGATTACTTGATTACATTGATACAGGAAAGGGAAATTATATGGGACAAGTCAAACGTAGATTTTAAAAATAAAAATTTAAAAACAAAAGCCTGGGAAGACATATCAAAAGTTTTATTTCCTGATTACGAGAATTTCACAGCTGAACGAAAAAATAAAGTTGGTGAGTTCACAGTACAGATATTTATGTTTTTTTTATTTAAGAGGGCTTTCAAGATTTTCTTGCACCGCCAATTCCGCGATCAGTACAAAATTAATATCTCGACACTCTAAAATTTTAAAACTTAGGGAATTTAGATTAGCGTGAGTACTATTTTATTACTTAGCTCAAAACTAACCTAGACTACGCTGAGTAGGTATAAAATATTATTTTTTTACTGATCGCGGAATTGGCGGTGCAAGAAAATCTTGAAAACCCTCATAATACAATTATACCTTATTTAGCTGCCAAGGCAGAGTTCCTCTAGTCATAAAATAGGTCGCATATTGCTGTCTTATGACATTCGGTGCTGTCTGTTCTTCATGTACGGGTTGTATTGGGAGAAATTCATCAACACTTATAGCAAATTTATCTCTTTGTCTAAAACCATCTCGATCAGCGACAAAATTGTGTAATACACAACATGCTTTTATAATGTCAGTAGCGAAGTCATAGGACACGTCTATCGGTCTGTGAAAAATGCGCCATTTGTTAGCCATAATCCCAAAAGCGCATTCGACATATCTTCTGGCTCTGCTTAGACGGTAATTGAAAACCTTTTGTTGTAAGTCGAGATTTTGACCGCCATATGGACGCATAATATGTTTGCTCAGTCCAAAAGCTTCGTCACCCACAAATACATACGGGGTTGGTATATTGCTACCAGAGAGTGGCTGGGGTTGAGGTAGTGGTAAGTTGTTGTTAATCATTAGCTCGTACAGTTTAGAATTTTGTAATATGGTTGAATCGCATTCTTTTCCGTATGCACCGATGTCGACAAATACGAATTTGTAATTTGAATCCACAATAGCTAGCAACACAATCGAAAAAAAGGCTTTATAATTAAAAAAAAGTGAGCCACTATTTGCAGGATTACACACGCGGATATGTTTGCCGTCGATGGCACCAACACATTGAGGAAAATTTGCCTTTACATCAAAACCCCTCGCTATTGTTTGGAAACTTTCAGTTGTCAGTTCAGGGATGTTGTCTCGAAGAAGATTGGTCCATATAGCACGACAAACTCTTTGTATTATATATGCAATAGTAGATTTTCCCCGTTTGAATTTGAAATGTAAATCAGTTATTGAATTTCCACTTCCTAGGTATCTGAAAAGAAAATAATTATTATAATATGCATTTATGAGATAGATAGATACCCGAAAAAAAATACTGACATATTCAGACATCGATAGCAAATAACTTTCTCTATGTAACCAATTAATTCTGGAATCGCGAAAAAAATAGCAGCTGTTGCATACATTTTGATTCAGTAGGTATTGCTTTTTGTATGTAACAGCTGTTATATTTTCACGATTCCAGAGTCGGTCACATAGTGTTTGTTAACGATATCTGAATATGTCATTAAATTTTATCGAGAAATTCACTATGTATAAATTATTAAATCATGTTTACTATTGGTTTTGCAGGTAATGATTTAATAAAAAAATGGAGAAGTGTAAAAGATAATTACTTCAGATATTCAAAAAAATTAAAAGAAGCATCAAAATCGGGCTCGGGCGCTACGAAACTGAAGAAGTATCATTTATACAATCAACTCCTTTTTTTGAGAAAAGTGGAACAAAATGCCACCGAATCTAGCTTAGACTCGCCTAGAGAAATCAACAATGAATCTACGTCTACAAATGATGACATTACCACAGACAACACTCCGCGCTATGTTCCAGTCGCGCGCAAAAGGGCAATGCAAATGGATGAGTTTGAAAGAGAAGGACTAAAACTTCTCAAGGAGCCGGAAAATCGCCATATGTCCTTTTTCAGAGCTATATTGCCATCTATTCAAGAATTTTCCGACCGAGAAACTCTCCGTTTCCAAAGTAAAGTTATACAAATTATAGATGAAATGCGGTATGGACAAACATCATCATATGTGAGTGGCCCATCAACGTCTCACCAACCACCATATGGGTATCAAACAGCAAATTTTCAAAGTACATACATTTCTGATTTTAATAATTCAATTACATCTCCAGAAACATCTCAAGCAAGTGAAGAAACTGAATACGATTTTTCTAATTTGTAATTACTGGATGATATCTCTCTTAAATAATGTCTAAATTTAAAATTATGACAATTGCTGATTATTTGTGAGTTGATTACTCTCTTAAATAATGTCTAAATTTAAAATTATGACAATTGCTGATTATTTGTGAGTTGATTACTAATTAAACAAACCAAAAAAACTGTTATATTTTTATTACTTAAATATATTTATATAGTTACCTTAAAGTGATTCCCAGCATTTCTACTGGTTCCACTGGATTCCTCATATTAGTATAGTTTTTTCGTATGTGTGGTTCTAAGGACTTCAATAAACATTCGAAGCTGGATACACTCATTCTAAAAAAATTATAAAACTTCTTTTCGTCTAATAGCAACTCCCGATATTCTAAAAAAAAAAACTGTCCATCACGATTTCTTAATGAAATGAAAGGACTGATCCAGTACCGTCTTGTGATCTTGCGTCGATTTCGGCGGTGACGTAGTAATAGGAGCAATGCTAGACGTCTTTTCCGATCCATGATTTGCTATAGACTGACTGCGAATTTTTTTCAAAATACTTGCCGCAACTGTGCGTCGCCGCTGCGCCGACGGAACGTTGACTGCGTCATAGTAACGCTGCAGCGCCCGTGTGGCCGGCTATGCGTCAAAATATTTGCGTTGCGACGACGCAACGCAACGCAACGCGCCGTGTGGACACGCTCTAACGGTCGCACAGTGCATGGTTTTGTCCTTGGAGCCAAAAAAGGTAAGTACACGTGTTTTCATTTATTTTCTCTTTGAATCGTTGTATATTTAGTAACATTATATTGCACTGTTTCCATGTGTAAAGTAATTGTCCCTTAATAACATACGTGGTGTCTGCACACAGTGGCTAATCACTTTGTTTATTATGTCCGATACAATTTATGCTTTAACTTTTCAACTGTGATTATAATGAACAAAAAAAGAGTTAATAGAAGATCTAATATAAATATATAAAAGCGAAATACCACTCACTCACTGACTGACTGACTAATCACGAAATCTCAGGAACTATTCCTAGCCTGGCCTACAAACTTGAAATTTGGAAGGTAGGTTCTTTCTAGGACGTAGGTGTCAGCTAAGAAACGGTTTCGAAAAATTCGAGAAATTTAAGGGGGGGAGGTTACTAGATTTAAATAATAAAAATCTGTATAAGTCAATTTGGGAAATTCCCCTTAAGGGTGGTAAAGTAGGGGGGGAAAGTTTTAATAGAAAAGTTTTGACTATTGTTATTTTTACTTGAAATTTGAAAAGTAGGTTCTTTTTAGGGGGTAGGTATCAGATAATAAAGGATCTAACTAAATTCCCCCCCAAGGGGGTGAAATGGGGGTTGAAAAGTTATATGAAAATCCTATGTTTTAGAAGTTAGAGATACGAAAATTGACATTTAGGTATTCTGGGTTGCGTGCCTTAAGTTGAGACTGAGTGAGTAGCTAAGTGAGGCCTTTTGCAGCGGGAAAATTTTCAAATCTTATGAAAAACCAAAAATTTTACGCGGACGAAGTCGCGGGTAACTGCTAGTACTTATAATAATATTTTTTTGTTTTAGAATGGGCTGAACTACATTAAAAAATAGAAAAATTGGCAGGCAAGATGCAAAAGACATGAAAAAAGCTGTAGATCTTGTAAAGAACGGAATGAGTATACTCAAAGCAGCACAAGAATATAATTTAAAATCTACGCCGTCAACTTTTCACATGTAATATTAAAAAAGGAAGACTTGGATCTAATTCTCTGTTTGGAGAAAAAGAAAAAGATTGTGTAAATCATATAAAGAAATTGCAAAGCTGTGGGTTTGCGCCTACGAATAATGATTTACGCCAATTGGCTTTTCGATTCTACGGCGCGCAGTTCGCGCACATGCTGCGCGTCGACTTACGCGCCTAAAACTGCCCCGCGGGATACGCGCAGAAGTTTGGTAAACATATTCAAACTTATGACAATATATACTTAGCTTAGGACGACGAAGTCATTATTTCGGGAACACAATTTCATTAGTAGTCCATATAAAGTTTTCAATATGGACGAAACCGGTTTACAGTTAAATAACAAACCGTCTCATGCAATCAAAGGATCTAAATCAGTTCCACAATTAACTTCTGCAGAAAAAGGAGAATATTTCTTTTATTTGTTGTGGCTTCGCTGAATTGCCACCTATTGCCAATTATTAATATCACCAATTTTCAAAGGACAAAGAGGAAAGGACGAGTTCGCTAATGGAATACCTCCAGGAAGTAAAGTTTATATTAACGAGAAATCAAGTTATATTAACACTGATCTCTTTTTTAAATGCTTGAAAGAACTTTTTTGTCCCAGGAAACCTGCTGGAAAAGTGATTCTCCTATTAGATGGACACACTTCACATTGCAACTCTATACAGATGCTGGAATTAATTTGGTGAAAGTAATGACATCATTTTACTTTGCTTTCCGAGTCATACGACTTATTACTTACAACCCTTGGACAGGACATTTTTTAAATCCTTAAAATCTAATTTTAACAATGAAACTAATGCATGGATTCGTAACAACCCAAGTAGAAAGTTAGGACATCTTCAGTTTGGAACTCTATTTGGCAAAGTATGGGGCATATCTGCTAACCAAAATAATGGTGCGTCAGGATTTCGCGCTTGCCGATTATTTCCACCCGACAGAAATGCAATTTCTGAATACGTTTTTATATCTGATCCTGCCGATACAAGTGTGCTCTCAACTGATGGTGTTTTTGCAGAAAACCTGGCTCACTCGATCAAGAGTGCTAATACGGAAAACTCAGTTCCTTCTACAAGTAGAGTGAACAAAATGTCCAACCCAATTTATTCGTCAAGCGGAGTGAATAAAGAAAATCTAGAAAATCAGTCTACTCCTTTGAAATTTATAGAGAGTACCATGAAAAAAACTGGCGAGGATGACGTGGAAACTCCTTCAAAAATCTTAGATAAAGTTTACCCAGTTCCTTCCTATGGAATTATGGTTTCGAGTAAAAGAAAACAGCACGCTGAGGTGTTAGCATCTTCGTCTTTGGAAAAAAGTTAAAATTAAAATTAAGGATTTAAAGAAAAATCCGAAAAGAAAAATTCAAAGGGGAAAGTACCAAAGAAAAGACCACCATCCGAATATAAATTATGCAAAGAGGATTGAAAAAGAAAGAGATGCAAAAAGGAGTAAAGGAAACTCAGATGACTCGAGCATTGAAGACGATCATATTTCTTAACATGATAGCTCACCAGAAAGGTACATAGATTACGAAATTCTTAGAGACATTTGCGTAGTGTGTGGAGAGTATTATAACGCCACTAAGAAATGCGACTGGTTACAGTGTATTCTTTGCCAAATGTGGTTCCATGAAGACTGCAGTGAAGATCCAGCGAAATGCCTAACGTATGACGTCTGAATCTTCGCAAATTACTCGTGGGCCTAATATCTATGAGCAACTCACCTACATGTCTGGGTGAGATGCCTATTTTTATTATTATTTTTAAATATTTTTTTAACTGAAATACATATGTTGCAATATTGTTCCAAATTTAATCTATGTGGCATAAATAAACAGTGATTTAAATGGACTACACATATTTCATTTAGTATCTTACATATACAATTAAAGAATATTTTTTTAAACTATAGGCATCCCTGCCTGACTTACCGTATTTTAAAGGTTATGTCGCGAATTTTTTAAAGCCCCCATGTGTTTGTTGTAGACTAGAAGCGTACGACAGGAATAACTGTGTCGAAATTGAAGACGAACTTGAGGATGAGATTCCTGTTATTCCTGCTTTGGAAAAGTTCAGGGATGTTAATGCCAGCAGTAATTTGCCAGCTCTGTTTAAACGACACATTCAACAGTACGCAGAAAGGTTAAAAAAAACATAATATGATCTCTTCACCTTCTTTTGTAATTGACTATGATCCAGATTAACTGCCGTACTCAGAGTCGCTAATCGTTACTTAAGATTGAGTTAAAACGAGACAGATTTATGTGAGAGATATAGCTCTGTTTCGTTTTAACTAAACTTAAGTAACGATTAAGCTACTCTGAGTACGGCTGTAAATGACACATACTTATTTATTACCTATAGGTATTTATTATTTAAGGTTTCAAGTAACAACTAAAGTAAGAATTCTGTATGAAAGTAGAGGCTTGGTAACCCTTCGTGTTGCCTTTGTGGGAAACTATGCCTACTGTTTAATATTTATACATAAAACCTTTGCGGTCGAATAATACTGGCAGACTTCACACAGAATACATTAAACCAAAAAACAAACATTGACATTGTCACTACTATAAAACAGAAAAAAAAAATATGTAGTCTATTCGGTCGGGGAAAAATTAGAAAAAGCATTGTTGGAAAACTATTGCGGTTGAAGCTGGTGAAACAGTGCGGCACCAGCAAGAGCGGAAGACTTCAACAGTTGCGGGTTTGGGTGAGTTTAGGATATATACGTAGCTTATAATATTGCCATATAACGACGGCAACCATACCCATGCAGCTGCTGCAGCAGCCAGCAAGCGGAAAGCTGCAAAGCTTAAACACCTACTTTCATGCACAATGCAAAGCCCAAATGAAGAAACTCCTGTACATAGTTTTACTAAAAATGGATAATTATGGCATGATGGAGGAGAGACACTGTGAAAGTGCAGCTGAAAGTGGATTAGAAACGCACCGCAAGCATGTTTTCACAGTTCTTCATGGCATAGAAGACATAGTAAGGACAAAAACTATTATTATACACAAAGCTTGCACAGAAGAACTAATGACATTTAAGAAACCAAAAAAAGTATTTTATAATTCACAAATGTCACATAAATAGTCCAGTAAGCAGAAAAAACGTTACAGGGAACCTATAATCCAATTAAAGAGGAAGATATAATAGAAAATTACAAAGATTATGTAATTAATCTAGCTGTTGGATTTGCTGCAACTGGAAGTAGAATCCCTTATATGCAAGTAATCAAACCTGCCAATCCATATACTATTTAAATGGACCATGATTATATGCAACAAAAGTGCAAAGGATTTGCTATTGGAGAATCTTTTATTAAACAATATAAATCAATAGTACAGTACAAATCGACACGGTAAGTCACAAGAAACCAGCAAAGCCTTTTCTAGACAAGACACAATTGCAAATTACGTCTATGGTACAAAAACCCTGACGTTATGCCCTTGCTTTGGGCTCTTGCGATGTATGTTGTCGAACACACAGCTATACAATTATAAATTAGTCGGTCGAATCGCGAAGGGTCGTATCCAACAAATATTCGATTTTTAGTTTACTCCATCATCGTAATCTATGGGACATGATTTATCGTGTCACAAAAGAGCGTAATTGAAATCATAATGAACCCAGAGTTACGGACAATCGCGAAAAGCCTTATCTGCTACTCATTGCAATTTAAAAATCACGAATAGTCGTATCCGCCAGTTACGCCTTTTCTTACCTGTTCCCATGTGACATATTTTTTTCACGAAGAGGCGTAACTTATCCGATGCGATCACGCGAGTGAAACAGCGACAGATCAAGACGTGAGTGAAACAGCGACAGGTTACACAGGCATATAATATTTTGTTACGTCTTGCAAAGTTTACGGGAGTTAAAATTAGTAAAATTCTGTCTCTAAAGTGAATAAATATTTATGTAAATAGTCTTTTATATTTTGTTCTTTGTATAAAGTACACGGTAAGTTTACAGTAATGTACCTACTTCTTTTAAACGCACAGTTACGTACCAAAATTTGAATTAATATTTTAGGTTACAATTTTTTGGAAAGTTATTTACGTGTTATTGCTAGACTGTTTTGTTATCTAGGCCATAATTAAAATAATATGCATGGTACAGTGGCGGTGTTTTGACTGTTCTTTAAATTCTTTGCAGATACTTACCTACTACATTGTTTAAAATTATGCAGAATGAATACTAGAAATGCTGTCAATTTTCGATTTGTATTGACAAGGTATTCAGTTCATTTTATCAACAATTCAACCTGCGAAAATCATCTTACCTTTGAAGCTGACTTGACGTTAACAAAATCTTTAACATATGAAATTTGGAAAACTAACATGGAGCAGACTTGTAAATTTACCAACTGCACTAGCACTGTTTTTACTACATGCTTTGAATGTTCTTGTTTACTTTGTGATATTCATTTTAAGTCACTGCTTAGTGTGCAGTCATGTTCAGATCATATAATAAATACAGACCGATTAAATAACTCGCTTGCTGATTTCAATGTGACCAATATTGAGAATGTTTCAAATCATTCTGATGCAACCATGGTCTCATCTGACGCTCGCGACTCATCACCTAGTATTTTAATGCAGATTTCTAGTTTGGAACAACAACAAGTCGACAATTATTTGGCCCCAGAAGACTTTATAGTAGATGGCGTTGCCAGAGAGGGAGAAAGATCGAACCTGATAGGAAAAAAAATACAGAGAAGCCAAGTTTTTGCGACAGACAGGACTAGAACATTTTCCGCCATATACAAAGAAAGTAGTTCCTGGAAAGAAAGTTGGTCCTTTATGCAATTTAGAAAACTGCACAAAGCATGGCATAAACTGTTATCGTTTTAATGAACATGAACGCGAATATATATTTATGGATATGTAGTCAATCGCTCACCTACTAAGTATATACAGTACAAAACACTTGAAGAAGTTTGGACTGGCTTTAAACCTAGTATCAGTAAAATGAAAGTTTTTGGCTGCCGAGCTATGATGCATGTACCAAAAGAAAAGCGGCTTAAATGGGATAACAAGTCAAAGAAGCTTATATTTGTTGGTTTTTGCCTAGAATCCTAGGGTTATTGAATACTACCAGCAACCTTCTCGGCTATATGTCTCATATAGTTCCAGCAGTGGACGGTGGGGGAGAGGCTGATGTAGCATACTTTGATTTTCGAAAAGCCTTTGATTTAGTGGATAACGATGTATTGCTCAAAAAGTTAGCATCAGTCGGGTTCACCCCACATTTACTAAACTTTTTTGCGAGTTATATGAGAGATAGGCAGCAATATGTTGAATATAAAGGCCGCAAGTCCGAACCATATTTCACAAGGTCAGGTGTGAGTCAGGGCAGCAACCTAGGACCTTTGCAGTTTATTTTAATGATAAACGATCTACCGCAGGTGGTCCAGGATGCCAAATGCTTGTTATTTGCGGATGACCTCATGGCGAAAATGACTGTGTGAAGCTGCAGCAGGATATTGACAGAGTAGTGACATGGAGCCAGGACAACCTATTACAGTTTAATAGCTCAAAATGTACAGTCATCACTTTCTCTAATTTACGGACTCCTATTTGTTATAATTATACCATGGATGGGATACCAATGTCGAGAGTTTCAGAAGTCAGAGACTTAGGGGTGAAGTTAAACACTGAGATTTCGTTTCGTGATCATATTATACATTGTTGTAAAAAAGCTTACCGGAATCTGGGTTTCTTGCTTCGTACCGTTAGTAGTTTCACGAACATAGGCGCTATTACCGCATTATACAACGCGTTGGTAAGGAGCCAACTGGAAAGTAACGCAGTCATTTGGGCTCCACATGAGGCTAAATATAGTCTTATGTTGGAGCGGGTGCAGAATAAATTTATTAGGTTCTTGTACATGAGGCTTTATGGGGTTCACCCATTTTACCCATTGATGTACCTTACACTTTTTGTCTTGGGTATGGTCGGATACAATGAGATAAAGTCTAGAAGGGAATTAGCGCTTGATCTGTATATGTTTAACATAATAAGAGGCAAGCTATTTAATGCGGATGTATTAGGGCAGGTGAGTGTTAGAGTGCCAAACCGGTACGTGTAGCGGAGGCGCAGGCCGCCGCTGCTGGCGTTGCCGCGAGGGCGCACCAATTTGCTCAAAAGGTAAAAATTTATGATGATTTAGATGATACCACAAGTAGCTCTGATCATTTCAATAGCACGTCCGAAACTGTCGTTAAAATGAGAGCCCCAGAACACTTTATAGTAGATGGCGTTGCCAGAGAGGGAGAAAAATCGAACCTGTTAGGAAAAACAAATACAGAGAAGCCAAGTTTTTGTGACACACAGGACTAGAACATTTTTCGCCATATACAAAGAAAGTAGTTCCTGGAAAGAAAGTTGGTCCTTTATGCAATTTAGAAAACTGCACAAAGCATGGCATGAACTGTTATCGTTTAAATGAAATAAATGCCGACCTTATGTCACAATAAATAGCAATTTGACTCCCGTGACCCATAAGAAATTGACATCACGAAACACCCAATTCAACAACACGTTCGGACACATAGGAAACAGATGAAAACTGTATTAACTCATTTGAGAGACCGAACGGCTCTTATAGATAATCGGAGTAAGACGAGAGAACCGGAATTTGAATTTCAACCCGACCAACTTGTATTCATAAGCAAACCGGCAAAAATTAGCTCCACCGACCACGGTACATCCAAAGTCTTAGCCGGCCTTCAGATTTCATCTATACATTTAAAAAGAAACACCCAATAGCGAAACAGAATCAGACCCCCATGTCATAGGGGTCGGTCTCTTCCCAGTTTATATTAAGTTTTGTTGAAAAAAAAAACTATTTAAAGTAGATAAAATGCAGCTTCCGTCGTCCTTCTACGCTCTCACATCTGAAGAGTTGAATAAAGAACAACAGCTTAGGTATTTGAATGTGAATTAGGAAAATGCACCAAAATATTTTTCAAAGACGAGAGATGTTCATTCAAACATTTGAAATTGATCGGCAAAGTCACAGTCTAGTCATTAGACGTGTCTAAACATTTGACGTGGTCTCTTACATCAATTTAATAACTCTCAAAGTGGCCTTTTAAAATGGTTAGACACTGTAGTACCTAAAACATGAATATACTTGTACAAATAGAAGATTTGGAAACGTGCTTTAAAGCAGATTCTGCATTTGGAGTTCTAGATGTAGGTAACATCTAAAATAAAATTATATTGGTTTTTTTTTTAACTTATGTAGGTAGTATGTATGATCTGGCCGAGGTAGTTATATTCTTGAACAACTTCGGAGCTCCTGCGTGCAGGAGGAAAGCCAATTCTCAACAAGCTTAAAGACCTCTTTAATACCGTCATCAAAACTGGTACAACACCTGAAAAATGGAGTAGAAGTGTCACTATTCTCTTTTTCAAAAAAGGAGATAAGAGTCTGCTTAAGAACTACAGACCAATCTCACTTCTAAGCCATATTTATAAGCTGTTCTCGCGGGTTATTACGAATCGTCTCGCCCGAAGACTTGACGAATTTCAGCCTCCAGAGCAGGCGGGGTTTCGAAAAGGCTACAGCACCGTTGACCACATTCACACGCTACGGCAGATTATGCAGAAAACTCAGGAGTATAATCTGCCCCTCTGTTTAGCATTTGTGGACTACGAGAAAGCCTTCGATTCCATCGAGACCTGGGCTGTTCTGGACTCACTGCAACGATGCCAAGTCGACTGGCACTATATCCAAGTGTTGAGATGTTTGTATGACTCCGCCACCATGGCCGTCCAAGTCCAAGACCAACAAACGAATCCGATACCAATACGAAGAGGTGTGAGGCAGGGAGATGTAATATCACCAAAACTTTTCACCTCTGCCCTAGAAGACGTGTTTAAGGTTTTGGACTGGAAAGGTCGAGGCATAAACGTGAACGGCGAAAACATCTCACACTTGCGATTTGCGGACGACATCGTCATACTAGCAGAATCGCTGCAGGACCTTGAGGAAATGCTGATCGAGCTTAGTTGTTCTTCCAGACGCGTAGGTCTTGAGATGAACATTGACAAAACAAAAGTCATGTTTAACGAACACGTTATCTCAAGACCCGTCATCGTCGGGAATGTCAGCATCGAAGTTGTCCAAGAATATAACTACCTCTAATTTATAACATATCATATATTTTTCAAATCGCGAAAATGACAAAAATTATTGCTTACAATAAGAGAACCTCAAAGTTGCACCCTTAACCGACAAAACATCGGAATCAAGGCTCAAATGGTACGGACACGTAATGCGTAGGCCCGACGTATGTAGTGAAAAAGTGCCATATTAAAGTGCCGTGTTTCCATGGCTACAAGGAAGAGGGGTAGGGGAAGACCACCAACTACCTGGATGACAAATGTCCAAAGGGACATGACACGCCTCGGCCTCAATGACGAAGACGCGAACACGCGAACTACATGGCGCCGCATGATAAGGAAAGCCGACCCCGCGTAACGGGACAAAGTCCGCTAGGACAAAGAAGAAGAGAAGAGAACTTTAATGTAAGCTTTCCAATTGTGCAAAAGTTGAGACTGTATACCAATAGTTTTAGAAATATTAGAAACAAAAAATAGCCTTCATGTACATTACAAGTTGTTATGGGTACTAAAAAATTCTTTAGCTTTATGTTATTAGATTTATGGTCAAAACATTTTTAGCCAATTTTCTTAAACAACAAGGTTTTGGCTTGCACAAATAGATGGCTTTTATCTGCTTTTAATGTTTTCAAGAAAAAAAGAAATTAACGCGTTTCATTTTTATTTAGCGAGCAGGTACAATAATAGTGTTTTGAGCTTAAACATTATTTCTCAATAATTTAATCAAAATGTTATGATAAAACTGATGAAACTATTCCTTCCAAATTAATTTATAAAATTCTGAGGATAACAATACCTAAAATTGTCAAACAAACTAATAGTAACTATAAAATAGTTCTTTGCTTAAGTGCCCGTTTTTTTTTGCAAAAGAGTTTATAAACACGGCAATACTTCATCCATTCAGCATATCATGGCCATAATGTCCCTCTAATTTATAACATATCATATATTTTTCAAATCGCGAAAATGACAAAAATTATTGCTTACAATAAGAGAACCTCAAAGTTGCACCCATAACCGACAAAACATCGGAATCAAGGCTCAAATGGTACGGACACGTAATGCGTAGGCCCGACGTATATGTAGTGAAAAAGTGCCATATTAAAGTGCCGTGTTTCCATGGCTACAAGGAAGACAATGGGGAAAACTTCAACTGACGCCTTGGCTGGAAATAATATACAAGGCCTGCATAGCATACAAATACATCCCAATGGCCTGGAGAGAAGTGAAGGTGGTCTTTCTACCAAAACCTGAAAGGAGTGACTACACATTGCCAAAATCCTTCAGACCAATCAGCCTTACATCGTTTTTACTAAAACACTCGAAAGACTAGTTGACCGGTCTCTCAGGGACAGAACCTTAAAGCATATACCACTACATCCAAATCAACATGCTTACAGTACGGGCAAATCAACAGAAACCGCTTTACATTCTGTTGTTTCCAAAATTGAGCATGACTTAGAAAACAAACTATCGACACTAGGCATTTTTATAGATATTGAGGGAGCCTTTGACAAATCAACTTTTGATAGCATTGACAAAGCCTTGGGACAATACAAGGCGCCAAAAACTATACGCAGCTGGATAAGAGCACTGCTAGAACAGAGAATCATACAACTAGATATCAACGGAGTCACAAAAGGCATAGTGGCGAGAGGCTGTCCTCAAGGAGGTGTCCTGTCACCAATACTATGGAACCTTGTAGTTGACGACCTGATAACCAAACTAAACAAAAGTGGGTTTTATACCATTGGTTATGCAGATGATCTCACCATCCTAATTGTAGTATATTATAAATATTAAATGTGGGTATTTCAGTAATAAATTGTAATCTGTCATTTGTTGTATTGAGCAGTCCGGAATAAACCGTTGTGGCGACTCGGTGTTTTCTTTGATACATTACAGTGGCGCAGTCTAATAAATAAGTTTTCTTTGGTTTAAAGTGGTTTTAAATGTCGGGCAAGATGTCGGTTGGCAAATTAGGCGAGTTTAATCTCAGTTCGGGTACGTGAAGTACTTATATCGATCGAATAGAACAATATTTTCTTGCCAACGATGTTAAGCCTAACCTACAAGTGCCTACGTTGCACGCGTGTGTAGGTGACGCAACATATGAACTGATGGTGGATTTGTGCTCTCCAAAGAAGCCTGGGGAGATGGCATTCGGTGAATTGGTCCACCTAGTGAAAAAACACATACAGCCAACGCCATCGATTCTCGCAGAGAGATATAAATTTCGGAAACGAGTACAGGCTCAGAGTGAATCGGTGGCTCAGTTTGCGGCAGCTTTGAAACACTTAGCAAGGGATTGCGATTTCAAGGATAACCTAGAAGAGAACTTGAGAGACCAGTTTGTTTGTGGTCTACACAGCGAAACTACGCGACAAAGATTATTCTGCGAGGACAGCGTGACCTTCGCGTCGGCCTTCAAAAAGGCCGTAGCGTTGGAAGCAGCCGCGAATGACGCTGCGGCAGTCGAACAACGGACTACGGATGGCGCGGTGCATGCGGTGCACGCGCAGGGGGCGCGCCGAGCGGCCAGCGCTGCGGAGCGCACGGAGTCGCGGCGGCGGTACGAAGGTTCTGGAAGGCGGGGCAGTCATGCAAGTGGTTTAAATAATCGACAGAAGACCGGAGCTTGTTTCTGTTGTGGAAGCAGAGACCACACAAGGCTGGACTGCCGCTATCAGAATTATACTTGCAGGGTCTGCTTGAGGCATGGACACCTGCAGCGGGTATGCCCTAGTGTGGGGAGGAAAGCGGAGGGTCAAGTCCTCCGGCTGGATACAGCACATCGAGCGGAAGGGACAGAACGAAACGATGACAGTGACGACGAACGGGGCAGCACGGCTGGGTATTATGACGACGGAGGAGTCGAAGGGCCCAGCGGGCTTTACATGGTACGACTGACGGGATCCGAACCGGTAGTGGCCGAGGTAACCGTGGCGGACAGACGGCTGGCCATGCATATAGATACCGGTTCGCCTATATCGTGTATCAGTGACAGAATATATGCGGAAATGTTTTCGGAAAAATACAAATTATATAATAATAGTTATAAGCTAAAAGGCTACGATGGAAGTGATATTAAATGTGTCGGTTATATTATAGTGCCCGTTAAGTATGGTCTTATCAGTAAAAATCTTAAATTATATATAATTCATAAAGGCGCGGTGCCGTTGTTAGGCAGGGAGTGGTTAATTAAGTTGCGTATGAGTATTACGGTGCCTAAATCAGTCCTCGCTATCGGTAAAGAAAAAGGTGCCAGATTTGATAAAAATGAGTTCATAAGTAAGTACCCGGGAGTGTTCAGTGGCAAGCTGGGCCAGCTGCGCAGCCAGCGCGCCACGCTGCGCGTGCGGGAGGGGGCGCGGCCGGTGTACCGGCGCGCGCGCCCGCTGCCGCTCGCGCTGCGCGGGGACGTCGACGCGGAGCTACAGCGCATGGAATCTGCAGGTATTATAGAACCCGTACCGTCCTCAGACTGGGCCTCGTGTTTGGTAGTCGTTTTAAAGAGCAATGGCTCCCTAAAAATTTGTGGGGATTACAAAAGCACAGTAAATCCCATGCTAGAAATAGACAAATATCCGCTACCTAGGTCCGAGGTATTGTTTAATAATTTAAACGGGGGGAAAAGGTTCACGACGCAGACACGTTTATTAAATTTATTGAAAATAAATTTCCAATTAATTCGAATCAGATTAAGATAGAATCAGCAAAAGATAAATATATATCCAGAGTGTTAGAGTTTGTGAAGACGGGTTGGCCCAAGTCGGGTTTTAAAGAAGCGGACCGAGAAATGATCGCATATTGGCGGCGTCGCGACGAGCTATATGTCGAGAACGGGTGTTTGATGTGG
This sequence comes from Maniola hyperantus, assembly GCF_902806685.2. Lineage (NCBI taxonomy): Eukaryota > Metazoa > Arthropoda > Insecta > Lepidoptera > Nymphalidae > Maniola > Maniola hyperantus. The sequence continues at coordinate 10,661,611 of NC_048564.1, read as the reverse complement.
GGCTGTCGCGTGGTCGTGCCCCTCGCGCTGCGGCCCGCGGTGTTGGCCGAGCTGCATGGCTCACATTTAGGTATGGTTAAATGCAAAGGGCTCGCTCGAAGCTTTGTATTCTGGCCCGGTCTAGATGGCGATCTGGAACGGATGTGTTCAGCGTGTCGGACGTGTGGGGACGTAGCGGATTTGCCACCAAAAGTCCCATTGGTGCCGTGGTCGTGGCCGTCAAGTCCATTTGAGCGGGTTCATATAGATTTTTTTGAATTTAAAAACGTTTCCTACTTAATTTTAGTTGACGCATATTCTAAATGGTTAGAAGTTGTACCTATGTCCACTACGACTGCATCGAATACTATCGTGAAATTAAAGGAGATATTTTCTCGTTTTGGACTTTGCAGGATCCTGGTAAGTGACAACGGTCCGCAGCTGTCTAGCGAAGAATTCTCTTCGTTTTTGAAGAATAACGGCATTAGACATATTACGTCGGCGCCATATCACCCTTCTTCCAACGGGGAAGCGGAAAACGCCGTTCGAACGGTTAAGAGGGCTCTTAAAAAAGCGGAAGTTGAAAAAATCAACATAAATAATTTTTTGCAAAGATTCCTTCTCGACTATCGTAATAGTATCCATAGTACTACCGGGGAAGCACCTGCGAGATTGATGTTCGGGCGTCACCTTAGATCGCGGCTAGACCTATTAAAATCGGGAGTCGTGGAATCGGTTTCGGATCGGTTGCAAAAAAGAGCGCTCGCAACGCGGAACGGAAAGGGGTTGGATAGAAGGGGATAAAGTATGGGCTAAAGACTTTCGTAAGAATAAAAGGTGGTGTACAGCGATAATTAAGAGTAAAAGGGGACGAAATATGTACGAGGTCGAGACTGAGGATGGTTTGCGATGGACGCGGCATGCAGATCAATTGCGTTCTAGTTCAGCAGAGACCAGTCGAGATTCGACGTCAAGTAACAGTCGTGGTCATCCTGCGGTATCTGCCCAGGCAGCGTTAGCTGACTTTAATAGCTGTCCTAGTGATGAGGCTGACGACGACGGGGGCGAGTCTCGTACTGGAACATCCCCGGTACTAAATAAACGGAACCGAAGACGGCCAGCTCGTTTCGGTTACGATAAGGTTTGAAATTAAAATTAATATTTAAAATAATTATATAAGTAGTAACCTTAGTATTTAAAATAGTTATGTAAGTAAGTTAAGCAGTGTCAATGATTATCTTTTAGTGTGGCCTACGGATTGTTTAGTTATAAGTGTACTAGGACCTAATACTGTAATTAAAATGTACCTATATTAAAGGGGGGATAGTGTAGTATATTATAAATATTAAATGTGGGTATTTCAGTAATAAATTGTAATCTGTCATTTGTTGTATTGAGCAGTCCGGAATAAACCGTTGTGGCGACTCGGTGTTTTCTTTGATACATTACACTAATCAGTGGCAAACTAGAAAACACACTATATGAAGTTATGCAACGAGCCGCCAAGAACTCTCCTTACCCCAGCAAGAACTACAGAAATTTCAACGACAAGCATGCCTCGCCATTACTGGCTGCATGAGTACCACACCAACAGCAGCTTTAGAAGTTATATTGGGCATTGCGCCCCTGCACCTACACATAAAAGAAGAAGCAACACTCGCAGTCCTAAGACTGAAAACCTCAGAGCATTGGAAGGATCAAAACACAATGCACACTAAAATTCTAGGGCAAAGCATAAACAAAGAACCACGTTTGCAGTGGAAATGCGACAGAACCAAAAAACAACATATATTAGACAAAACCTATAAGATACACTCAGAGAAGAACTCAGATCCGAAGTCAGCACAAGACGCTATAGAAGTGTACACCGACGGATCCAAAACGAAAACGGGCACAGGAGCTGGAGCCTACTGCCAAGAACTAAACATGAGAATAAGTCACGCACTCGGTAAGGATAACTCTGTCTTCCAAGCAGAGTGTGTGGGCATTATGACCGCGGCTATAGCCATGGCCAATCGACAGGTAACAAACTTTAAGATTATCATTAACTCTGATAGTCAAGCTGCTCTTAAAGCACTGGCTAGATTCTAGACGACCTTCCAACTTATACAAGACTGCCACAAGGCTCTGGAAACTCTTGCCATGACAAACGACATCACCTTAAGGTGGGTCAAAGGACATGATGGAGACCAGGGAAACGAGACGGCAGACGCACTAGCACGAAAGGCTACGACACTAAAGGTGACAGGGCCAGAACCTATCGTACCCATACCCTTCAGTGAGTATAAAACCTGGTTGCATGAACTAACACTAAAAGAACATTCTAAACTATGGGCTAACACAACAGACTGTAGGCAAGCCAATGAGGCTTTTCCTAACATAGACAAACGTCAAACTAACAAACTACTCCGCCTGGACAGAGGTAAACTTAGGAAGGTGGTGGGACTCATAACAGGGCATAGCCCACTAAACAAACACCTTTTCGTTATAGGTGTCACCGACAGTCCTCTGTGCAGGGCCTGCATGGAGGTCGATGAAACACCGACGCACGTGCTCCTGGAGCTGTGTTGCCAACCCTACTGTTTTAACAGTAGATTTACTGTTTTTGTCTTGACATCCCTGTTTTCTGTTTCAGTTCGAATTTCTACTGTTTTTAAGTGATTTATCCGAATTTCGAAATGTAAAAAAAATCCAAATCGCAATACGTTACAACCAACATGTCAAACCGGAATAACGTTTTAGAGCAAGCAATGAAGATAGTTTTTGTATCTGTGATTTTGTATGTGTGAATTTGAAATCAATAGCGGGACTGTACCATATACCTATGATTTTAATAAAAAAAATGATTCAGAAAACGTTGAAGACCGCGAAATTGAAAATGTTAATAATGAGTAATCCAGACTAATATTATAAATGCGAAAGTGTGTCTGTCTGTCTGTCTGCTGGCTTTTCACGGCCCAACCGTTCAACCGATTGTGATGAAATTTGGTACAGAGTTAGCTTATATCCCGGGGAATGACATAGGCTACTTTTTATCCCGGAAAATCAAAGAGTTCCCACGGGATTTTTCAAAAACCGAAATCCACGCGGACGAAGTCGCGGGTATCATCTAGTTTGTAATAAAATTAATATTAATATTATTAATATAATAATATTAATATTAAAAATAATTTGATTAAATCTTTGCATTTTGATTTTATTTACTTTATAATTCCCAGAAATTCCTTAAATAAAGGCAATTTGCGGTAAATCTGACAGTATCAATTCTACACTGATAAAAGGATTTCTTTGGATGTAAATAAATCCCATTTTCTAATATCCCTTTGTAGAAGCTTCTTTGAGACAAATAAATATTTGATATTATCAAATTAATTGCTGTTTGGTCTCAAATAAAAAAAAATTAAATTGTTCTTTTAAATGCTCAAAATATTTATTAAAATTTAATAAATATTATGTTTACAAATATGCCGATAGAGGGATCCATATACGTAAAAACTCAGATGACACTTTTTCTTCTATCAGTGTGTGATCAGTGTATGAACTATTGATGATTAAACGAAAGTTGACCTAAGTGAAGTTCTATCATAACAAATGTTATGTCGGGCAGTAGATTTGATGTTTTGAAATAACTATTTTACTGTTTTCTGCTGTTTTTTTAAGTTCCATTTGCTGCTTTTTGCTTCCCTGAGGTTGGCAACACTGTCCTGGAGTGCACGGGCGTAGCAGATCAACGCGAACGCCATTTAGGTTCCCCGACCTCACTCCAAGAAGCCCTCGGCAACCTGGGCGGTCTACTTGGCTTCTGGAGCGAGCTTGGATGGCTGGAGTGAAGACTTCGGCGGGGAGAGGTGATGCACGCACAACAGACGGAAACGCTTAAGTGCGGAAACCAGCCAGAATGAAGAAGAAGAAGAAGAAGAAGAGGGGTAGGGGAAGACCACCAACTACCTGGATGACAAATGTCCAAAGGGACATGAAACGCCTCGGCCTCAATGACGAAGACGCGAACACGCGAACTACATGGCGCCGCATGATAAGGAAAGCCGACCCCGCGTAACGGGACAAAGTCCGCTAGGACAAAGAAGAAGAGAAGAGAACTTTAATGTAAGCTTTCCAATTGTGCAAAAGTTGAGACTGTATACCAATAGTTTTAGAAATATTAGAAACAAAAAATAGCCTTCATGTACATAACAAGTTGTTATGGGTACTTAAAAAATTCTTTAGCTTTATGTTATTAGATTTATGGTCAAAACATTTTTAGCCAATTTTCTTAAACAACAAAGTTTTGGCTTGCACAAATAGATGGCTTGCAACATTAATGACGGAGAACATTAATTGGCTTGCAAAAATAATACGGAGACTCCGTATTAATGTTGCAAGCCAATTGAAAAACGGAGTGAACACTACGAAAGAACGCACGAAGCGTTAGTTTGAACATGGAGATCTAAAAAATGAACTCCGCGGTCGCCCGAAAACTAAAATCAACAACGACGAATTAAAGGCGATAGTTGAAGCTGACGATACTCAATCTACGGCCGAGTTAGCAGCTGCTTTGAACGATAGCCTCAAAGAAATATTGGTCCATTTGTGTCATATTCGCAAGGTAATAAAACTTGATAGATAAGTGATTGCCACACGAACTGAATGTTCAACAGCACGCCGAACGCGTTGAGGTATGCCTTGCGATGCTTAACAGACACAGAAACGAAGGGATTCGATTTCGATAATCGTAAGCGGTCAAAGTACGCTACTAGACCTTTAAAGGCATATATTTACTTTTAAAAAATTGTCAAAAATTTAAAAATATTGTCATTCAGAGATGTAGTAGACGGGAAGAAATCGATCTCAAAATCGCAACTTCATTGAAAAAATACTGGTCTTTGAAGGATATATTCAAAAGCAGTATGCCACTCCAGTTAAAAAAGAAAGAAGGACTCTACAATTCTACCTAATTTGACTTACGGGTGCCAAATATGGACTTTGAGTGCCTAAAATTGCCAAAAACTGGCTCTTTGCCAAATATCATGGTAAGAAGCATACTAGGCGTAAAGCTCCTAGATAAGATAAAAAGCGACGATATCAGGAATAAAACAAACATCACAGGCTGCTAGTTCATGTGACATGAATGAAATGGCGATGGGCAGACCACTGTATGCGTATGACAGACGAGAGGTGGAGCAAGATAGCTACCCGATGAAAAGGGCTGCACTTTGAACAACGCAGGACCCGACGGTCCTGCGACGGGACAACCAAACGCTCTGGGTAGACGACATCGTGGCAACGGCAGGTCCAGAGTGGGCCAGGAAAGCCCTAAATCAAAAGCTGTGCCAGAGCTTGGAGGAGGCCTATACCCTATCGGGGAGCGTACAAATTAAAATAGTGACAAAGTTTAAAAAAGCTATGTAACATATTTTAACATGTTAGCAATAAAGGTTTGGTAATAAATAATAATAGTTAGTGTCAAATCTTTAATTGGTTAAAAATGATTTGGCGACTAAACAGTCGTCGCCAGCCCAACTAGTGGGAAACACGGGATAGCACAGACTAAAGATTATTGAAATGTTTCATAAAAATAAAGATATTAATCCCTAGGACCCCAGAAGAGTGGGAAAAGGAGTAGAAAGAAAAAGGAAAAGGGCAAAGGACAAGACCTCATACAGGACCTCCGAAAATGGATAAATAGAAAACACGGCGAAGTCGACAAATTATCATACAGGCACTGAGCGGACACGGAGTATTTAACACATACCTACACACTGTTTAGGCCATTTTTACTTTACAAATTTTATGCCTACACACTCGAAACTATTTTTAATTATATATTTTTTACAACCTCCTACTTCTATCTATTTACATTGGCCCGGAACGAAAAAGGACCAAAACTGTGCAACGTTTTTGGAATCATAGAAAACTAATGAGGAGTCAGTCGCACCTTGACTTACGCCGCCGCAATCCGCTCGCACAATATTTAAGTGCAATTCGCTAAACCTCAAAATACAGATCGATCTGACGTGTTATCTAAATAAATTATTACTTATGGTGGAAACGAGTGTTTGAATCAGCGACTAGTGAAAGTGCATCGAAGGAAATAACTGATAAACGCAGGTGAGTCCAACAACAACACAGGGCAATCCTTTCACTCGAAAGATTTCCACCACACACCAACGGCAAAGCACCCAGCCACAACTGTTTCTATTGCGGTGAGGAGGACACACCGAACCACGAATTTTTTTGATTGCAGTACGTTATCGCCACAGACACAGAACAGTGAAGAGGGTGCAAAAATGCTACGGACAATAATGAGACAACGTGTGAGCGACGAATAGTCCAGACAAAAGGCAAATGAATCCTGACCGGACAGCCCCTTTCGTGATGATTTGCGCTTGCAGTACCGGGAAGGAAGGCAGGAGGTTTTAAACCGTAGGTCACCGAGAGAACCACGGTGAAGTAGAGCATGTCAATTGAGGATGAGGATTTCCTCCTGCCAGGAAAAAAATAGCGTTATTTTTGCTGGTTTGCATTTTGAATACCTCTTAGAGGTATTCAAAATGCAAACCAGCCTTACCGTCCTTAGAAGGTGGCGAACAGGGCAATCGCCCGGGGCCTCGCTCTTGCTCTCGTTATTTCGCGCAACAACTCTAGCAAACTTTAACCTCTCAAATAAATCAAATTTTAAAAAAAACTCAGCCTGTGTGTTCTCCGCTTTCAGACGTCTGTCTGGACGCTGAAGATGTGGAGAGGATGCCCCTTGCTAATTCGCCATCTGCGGTCATCTTATTGGATGACAATGAGGAAATACCAACACCTGAATGGTTAAAATCATCATACCTCTACTGCAGACAGACATCAGTGGTTAAATGCCTTGCGCAGTGGGTATGACTCACTAATAAGAAACAAAGTGTGGGAATTGGTAGATAGACCCAAAGGTAAGAATATTGTTAAGTGTAAATGGGTTTATATGTATAATGAAATATGACGTAACAGGTAGACAAATTTAAAGCTAGTAGTTAGCCCGTGGATTTAGTCAGAAGCAAGGCACTGATTACACGGAAATTTATTCACCTGTCTTCGACATTCGACCTTAAGAATTTTGTTTGGGATTGCCACACAGGTAGATTTAAAAATAGATCACATTGACGTCACCACAGCATTTTGAAATGGTGAACTAAAAGAACCCATCTTTATGGAACAACTTATAGGTTTTAATAAGAATGACAAGGTTTGTTTACTTAGAAAAGTATTAATGGTTTAAAACAGTCGAGTAGAATGTGGAATATTAAAATTCAGTGTTTTATTACAAAATGGATATAAGCAAAGTGTAACAGAACCCTGTATTTATGTTAAAAAGTCAAACGATCAATATGTAGTTATTGCTCTATATGTTGACGATTTCTATGTTTTTCATAACAATTGTATCGACAGTGTGCTATCATTTTTGCAGAAGCATTTTGAAATCCGTCATTTAGGTGAGCTAAAGAATTTTTTAGGTATAAATATTACTAGACATAAGGATGTAATAATCTTAGACCAAGCTGACTATATTGAGCGTTTATTGACTAGGTATGGTATGAGTGATTGTAAATCTGTCCCAACGCCACTGCCTGCAAATTGTAAACTTGATAAATCTACTAAGAAACTTTTAGAAGATGACATTTACAAGTACCGACAGCTTTTAGGCTTACTTATGTATCTCGCTGTTTGTACTCGTCCTGATATTGCGTCTGCATACAGTCTACTTAGTCAATTTATCACTTGCTTTGAGTTCTCCGCTATTTAGCTGGGACGAAAAATTATGTCCTTCACTTCAGGCCTACGCGGATGCAGATTTTGCCAATGACTTATGTGATAGAAAGTCTTACACAGGGTATGTTATTAAAATAGGACCCTGTGCAACAAACTGGGAGGCCATAAAATAGCAGTGTACAGCCCTTTCAACTACGGAGGCTGAATATGTGGCTTATGCAGAAGTATGCAAAGACATATGTTTTGTAAGGAATTTCTTACTAGAAATTTTAAGCAAACGTTTTAATGTCATTGTATACAACGACAACCAAAGTGCTCTTAAATAGTTATCAGCTAAAGAGCACTGTCACAGAAGAACCAAACATATAGATTTGCGTTATCATTTTGGTAAGGACTTGATAGGCGAATCCCTATGTGTGAGATATTTGTCAACTAATGCAATGCTCGCAGATGTTTTCACAAAATCTTTGAGTGATGTAAAACATTGTTATTTTGTAAATGGTTTAAATTTAAAAAAAGGTAAACAGACGAGTCTTTTTGTGATGATTTCACATTGTAACTATGTGGCTACACCTATGTAGTTCTATTTTGTATAATAATTTGTGACATTTAATTTAGCATGGTATGTACTTATGGGTGTTTAACTTTATATGTAAAGTACCTAATTATTCTCTGTGTTCTCTGTATGTCTCTTGACGATTGTAGAGTCTAAGGAGGAGTGTTAAAATATTTGTTTAGTCTGTGACATATGTCATTTATAGATATCCTCGTCAATACGTCATAGTTTTTAGACCTTTCTCTCCACCATAGACACTCGGCCATGAATCACGTTTTCTCTTTATTTTTATACTAATTATACTCAAAATAATATAATTACGTTTTATTATAACCTTTGCGTGCAGCTCTGTCAACACTAAAACAGATTTTTATTTATTTTTATACATCATAGTTTTTGAATTATCGTGCAAAATGTCGAAAAAATACGACTGTAGTACGGAACCCTCGCTGCGCGAGCCTGACTCGCACTTGGACAGTTTTTTTACTATTAATGAGAAGGTGAGGGAATAAATTGGTAAGAATTTAAAAAAAAAAAAATTAACTCTTCCATCTAGTTAACTCGAGTTACGTAATTCGAGTTCAACCCGAGTTACGTGAATTTTAACTCGGGTTAAACCTAGTCTCACGAATTCAGTCTACAGCACAAAGATTGTATGTCGAAATTGATTAATTTAGAGAATGATTTAAAAAGCTGTTTCACTATTGACTCCTTGGAACAGTCACAAATTGAACAAGAGTGGCAACGTTGGAGAGATATTTTAAAACAATTGCTCGCAATTGTAAATTTTTAAGCATCTCACTATTTGGCCTTCAGGGGTCATAGATAGAAGTTAACATCTGACTCAGATTGAGGGTCAAGCGGCAAGTTTATAGATTTAGTTAAGTTGATAGTCCAACTTGACCCAGTGCTGAAACTTCACCTAAAACAAGTAATGACCACTATATCGGAAAATGAAGTGAAGACTCAACGTCCCTGCTGCGCCTTACACGATAACGCTGGACCTCACACGGCACAACAGACGGTATCTAAACGACCAGAACTAGAGTTGAAATGTTTGCGTCATCCATCGTACTCACCAGACTTCTACTTTTTACCAAAATCTGGATAACATCTTGGGAGGAAAACCGTACATACACCTAGCTTCTTCAACAAGTCATTAAAAATTTAACACTGCGCTGACAGAGATGCTTTGATAGCATAGGTGCGTAATAATATTTTGATTGATAGAAATAAAAAAATTAAAAAAAACTTTAACTTTCTGTATATAAACGGCAACTTCATAGGTAAGGTCCTTATGTTAAAAGCTTGTGATATGCAACGGCTGTAAACCGAACCCGCAGTTACTAGAATCGTTAAGCCAGTAGATTGAACTGAAATTACATTTTCAACTAACGAGGACTCGTGAAAATCGCTACCAAGTCGAATTATTACATAACATGTACAATGATGAAAAAATCAAAATATATTTGCAATTCTTGAGTGGAACCCTAAAGCAATAAAAAAATTCAAAAAGAAAACTTCAGACCCATGTCTGCTTTATAACACGCTCCATGATGTAACACAAGTATCGTATACGAAAATAATAATAACAAAACCAGAATTGCAATTTGAAATGTTCCATCTCTCTATGAGTTATTCACCTAGGATATTTATTTGTAAAAGCGATGAGCTGAATCTGACCAGAATCAGTAGTAAACGAGGAAGAAAACAAGCTATAAAGAAAGGATGTGTTGATTTTTAAAATGAAAAAAAAAATGAAAATCTTTTTTTTATTCGTATAAACTTTTACAAGTGCTTACGAATAGTCGGATGCATCTACCACTGGTTCGGAATGCCTTTCCTGCCGAGAAGAACCAGCAAGAAACTCGGCGGTTGCTCTTTACAAATATTTGATATAGGTACAAAATTATGCCATGTATAAAATAGTATTTGCAGTCTTGTGCGTTGCTGGAACGAGCTACAGGTCAAATCCACGCTCTTTTATCATTTAGATAATCTTCAATTGTGTAATATGCTTTTTTCAGGAGCATATTTTTAATAGATTTTTTAAACTTGTGCAAAGGTAAGTCCAAAATAGTTTGCGGGATTTTATTATAAAAGGTAATACCAATACCCACAAACGACTTTTGGACTTTCCTGAGGCGGAAGGCAGGAGCTGCAAGTTTGTCTCTGTTTCTAGTTAGCCTATTGTGTAGATCACCAATTTTCTTGTAACTAAGAATATTTTGTCTTACAAAAATTATGTTATTATAAATATATTGAGAGGCTACAGTAAGGATATTTATTTCCTTAAATTTCTCTCGAAGGGAATCGCGTGGTCTTAAGTTATAAATTGCGCGTATTGCCCTTTTTTGTAATACAAAAATTCTCCCAATATCTGCCGCTTTACCCCATATTAAGATTCCATAAGATATAATACTATGGAAGTAAGCAAAATATACTATCTTTGCGGTTTCCACGTCAGTTAACTGCCGAATCTTTCTAACAGCGTAAGCGGCAGAGCTTAATTTGCTAGCAAGAGTTGATATATGGGTGCCCCATTGAAGCTTCGCATCTAAGGTTATCCCCAAAAATGTTGTAGTCTCAAGACTATTTTTAATGTATCGTTATTTATCATTAAATTAATGTTACTTGTGTTCTTGGTATTGGGCAGTGCGAATTCAACACACTTAGTTTTTTTGAATTTAAAAGTAAATTATTTACGGTAAACCAGTGAGTTACCTGAGATATGGCACCACTCACATCGTCAAAATTGTCTTTATTTCTATCAACTTTAAAAATCAAAGACGTATCATCAGCAAACAGTACAATATCGCAAGTATTTTGGACAAAATATGGTAAATCGTTTATGTATACCAAGAACATGAAAGGACCTAGAATAGAGCCTTGAGGAACACCCATTAGTGAGGCTGATCCGGATGACTTTACATCGTTAACACACACTGTTTGAATACGATTACCAAGATAAGACGCAATGAGACCAAGCGCAGTGTCTTTGATTCCGTAGTGGCTCAATTTAACCAGGAGAGTCTCGTGCTCAACGCAATCAAATGCCTTGGATAAGTCACAAAAAATACCAATGGCATTCTGTGAGCCTTCCCATGCACTGAATATATGCTTTAACAGCATTGCGGCCGCGTCGGTTGTTGATCGACCTTTAGTGAAACCATACTGCTCAGAATGGAGTAGTGTCGGACTATGTTAATAAACTCATAGCTAGAACCCAGAGCCGTAAGGCGAGTGAAAAATATCAAATGTAAAAAGTTTTTGCTTATGTAAAAAAATGTCATGTGTGGGTTAAGGAACTTTGTGAACTTTGTTAATTAATGAAATAAAACGAATAGAAACATCTCAATTGTGTATTTAATAACAGTATCGTAATATAAAAGTGATATAGTGCTACGCGAAACGTTCATGGTCCTAAATCGAACCGAATTCTTTGTGAAACAAACATCGGAATTCTGAAGAAAGTAAAAATTACGCTAAAGTGAGGTTACAATGGATCTTGTTCAAGTCCAGGAAGAGTTAAGGTCACAAATAGACAAACTAAGAACAAATTACAAAAAGTGTTCAAAGGAAAGATTAACTCGTCAGTACATTGAAACTAGATTGCAAGCTTTAGAGTCTAAATATAATAATTTTACCAAAAATCATGTGGAGTTGATTAGAAATAGAAGCGCTGTAACAAATGATTACTTCAGCCAGGATGTATTTGGAAATTTAGAGGAGTTTTATTTAGAATTTAAGACAGAATTAAAGGAAAAGCTTGAGAGTTTTACTGTGAGACGACAAAATGATAGTTCTTTCAATAGTAGTAGTGCCAATGGAGAAAATCATAGTATAAAATTACCTAAAATAACTTTGCCCACCTTTTCTGGGAAATATATGGAATGGCCTACGTTTCATGATCTTTTTGAGTCCCTTATTCATGAAAATTCATCATTAACTGACGTAGAGAGGTTACATTACTTGAAAACACACCTTTCTAATGAAGCGGAACAACTACTGCGGCATATACCCATTACAGCGAGCAACTATGAACAATGTTGGACACTACTAAAATCAAGATATAACAATAAGCGATACATAGCTAATAGCATATTAACTAGATTAGTGGGACAAAGGGCCGAAACACATAAGCGCGTTGCGGCGCCGCGCCGCTGAAATCGGCAGTGCGCTATAGCGGTGCGGCGCCGCAACGCACGACGTGAATTCCAGCGTTATGACGTCATACTTGTTGACAAGGATGCAGTTTGTTTCTAACACTCTTGCAAACAACACGTGTCAACCGAGAAGCAGTTTTAAAATTAAAATGTCTGACGTTGACGTCGATCTGTTTATATCTTCGGTTCAGGAACACCGTTGTTTGTGGGATACTAGTGACGAAACCTATAAAGACAAATTTATAAAACAAGAAGCATGGAAAAGCATTTGTGAGATCGTTTATGTTGATTACAAGGAAAAAAACTCAACCGAAAAATCAAAACTGGGTAAGTAGTAACATATAGTCTTAGGCAATGATATTTTAAACTAAAGATAAGTTACGTTCATAGTAATTTACGTTTTAAATCTGTTCCTGTGTTTAAATCATTACCTCCCAGCAATCCAAAACTGCACACATTTGCAAGTTTTACTGATTAGCAAACCAAAAGATATGAAATAAAACGCAATTGAAAGAGATAGCTATAATTTTAATGGTTGCACTTCAAACGTTTCTTGTGCATAGAGTAACATTTATAGTCGTAGAGTGGACACTTGATTCAAAACTATTCAAAAGTACATAGATAAGAAATAAAACATCTTACAAAAGTAAATCACATTTATTGAAAATTTTAACAGTGAAATAATTAATAATGAAAGAAAAGAAATAAAATACACATTTTTAACCGACTTCAAAAAAGGAAGAGGTTACTCAGTTCGACCGTATATATGCTTTTTTTATGTTTGTTCACAACATGTTAAATAGTTTGAATCAAATGTATTAAGGTATTATTTGTATTTTGAACTGAGTAGGTATACGAACATTCATATTTTGTTTAATTGCCAACTTAGGGCGCCAACATCACTGGAAAAGTAATTACAAAAATCATTCCGTATTAGATGTGGGCTTAAATTATTTTCATTTGCTGTGGGCAAATGCAACATTTGCAGATCAGAATCATCAAAGATAATGTCATCGGTCGCTTGTACTCCATCTCGATTCAAAACAAAGTTGTGCATTACACAACATGCCTTGATAATGTCTGTCGCAAATTCGTATTGCACATTCATAGATCGATGAAATATGCGCCATTTATTGGCTAGGATGCCAAAAGCGCACTCGACATATCTTCGGGCACGACTCAGTCGATAATTGTAAACTCTTTGTTGTACCGACAAATGTTTTCCTGAGTAAGGGCGCATGACGTTATTCGAAATTGAGAATGCTTCATCTCCTACAAAAACAAATGGAGTTTCATTTTGAGAACCTGGTAAAGGCTTTGGTACAGGAATAGGTAATTTGCGTGTCATAATCAAATCATAAAGTTTAGAGTTCTGGAAAACGGTGGAGTCACTTTCCTTGCCATACGCTCCTATATCGACAAAAATGAATCTATATCTAGAATCTACAAGAGCTAATAAAACTATTGAATTATAGCCCTTATAATTGTAAAACAGTGATCCACTGTGCGCAGGACATGTAATACGGACATGTTTACCATCAAGAGCTCCTATGCAGTTAGGAAAATTTGCTTTCTTGTCAAACTCAATAGCGACATCTTCTAGAACCTGTTTTGTTATAGGAGGTATATTTTGACTTGATAGATGTTTCCATATGGCGCGACAAACTGTCCTTACAATTTTTGCTATTGTACTTGCTCCTCGGAAGTAATTCGTATGCATGGTTTTAAAGTCACTGCCGGTTGCTAGAAATCTAAAATGAAATAATAATTAGTAGGCAAATAATAAAATAATACAAATGTAGGTATAATCAAACTCAAACCGCGCAGGTAATAGTGTTGCTAAAGGAATAGATTTTCAAAGATAGACAGGTAGTTTTTCAAAGAAGTACTCAATAAATATTTTACATTATGGTTGTTCTAGGCAAAGTCAATCAGTTTTTAACTTGCCTAAGTCAAGAAAAAGCAGAAAATTATTCTTTTTCGGCGGCCAGCCATTTATATGAAATTGGATGGACCGAAAGTACTTATGAAAGTTATATCAAATTTTATATGTAGTATAAATGGAATCTAGGGAATTTTAGTCTTTATTACTATTTTTCACTTGTGAAGTTTTTTGTTGCAGGTAATGATTTAGTCAAGAAGTGGAAGGCCATAAAAGATAATTTTGCTAAATATCAAAAAAAACTAAAAGATGCCAATCGATCAGGAGCTGGAGCTGCAAAAATTAAAGAATATCACTTGAATAAACAATTACAGTTTTTGAAAAAGGTTTCACAAAATGCAACTGATTCCAGTTTATGCGTAGCGGAAGGAGATATTGAGAATGAAATAACGGCATTGCCTCGTTATAAAAGTCAACCACGAAAACGAAAGGCAGATGATAAGGATGATATTGAAGAAGATTTATTGGCAATATTAAAAACACCGGAGAATAGACATTTGCATTTTTTCAAGGGGATTTTACCATCTCTACAATCGTTAAATGAGAATCAAACATTGATATTTCAAAGTCGGGTGCTTCAAATATTAACCGACATTCTTCAACCTTCAATTCATCAAAATACACATCACGGCTATAATCAAGAATATCAGCATCAGGGTTACAATCAAGGATATTCAACTATGAGATACGATAATACGGTTCAGAGTGGCTACCACACTTCTACTCCTGGAAGTTCGATTACTGAACAGAGGACTACCTCATCATCAAACCAACAACGTCCAATAAATTCACCATTTTTACTGGACGAAACGTCAGCTACTTCCTATGTTTCACAAGATGAGGAGTTTGATTTTTCTTAAATTGATCATTACATTTTTTAAGGCCTATTAAAGTATTCTTAAAGTAAGAAAATTGTATAATGCAAAAAGCTTAATTTGATTCTGTCTTGTTTCATTTGAACCTGGCTTTGTACCACTAGGTACCCCCAAACCATGAACACTAGTGATGCAAAATTTTTATCGACACCCCGCTAGTACCACAGGTGTATAAAGCCAGGGGTACAAATAAAACTAAACATTTGATTCCGAGTGCCATAAACATCAATAAAAAAAAATAAGAAACCTATTTGTTTTACCTTAAAGTTAAGCCCAGCATTTCCAAAGCAGTAACTGGTTTTCTTCCTTTATTTTTTTTCTTCTGTATATATTTTGATAACTCGCTTAATAGCTCTTCAAATGATGATATACTCATTCTAAAGTAGGCAACAAATTTTTTTTCGTCTATCTTTAATGCTTCGTATTTTTTAGAAAAGAACTCGCCATTTGGATTCATACCCTTACTTAATGGATGTATCCAGTATCTTCTTTGCCGTATTTTTAAGATAGAATAATGTCTTCTTAATAACAAATAAGCAATAAGTTTATTACGATCCATCGCAGAGAGACGTCTATCCACACTCAAAAATCACGAGAAAATGGTTGCCCTACCATAATGCCCTGTTTCGCGACGCCGCAACGCGGCAACGCAACTGCCGATTTTGGCGTTGCGGCGCCGCAAAAATAAGCAGTTTGCGTTATGTGTTTCGGCCCAAAAGGCATGCTCAACGGAATCCTCACACGGGGTGAAGCAAATACTAGATACAACGAGCGACTGTCTTAATGCACTTTCAAATATTGGAGTGGATGTTTCTTCTTGGGATATACTTATCATTCATCTCACTGCGCTAAAGTTAGACACTGAATCTAGAAAACAATGGGAACAGAAAATTAGTAATCATTCAGATGTTTTACCTACACTTGTGGAATTCAAATCATTTCTGGAGTCTAGATTCAGAGCGCTTGAGTTTTTAGAGCCAGTGAGAAGGGAGAACACCAAAGAGAAGGTTGAGAAACCAAAGGCATTTACGGTTACAGCTACACAATGCCCCTTCTGCTTAGAAAATCATTTATTGTATCAGTGCAAGGAATTTAGTAAGACGGGTTACACAGCACGGCGGGAATTTGTGGAAAAGAAGAGGCTTTGTTTCAATTGTTTGGGGGATAATCACCCGGTTTATCGGTGCAGAAGAAACACAGTTTGTAAGCGGTGCTCCCGTCGACATCACTCGCTTTTACACCCTGAAGGGACTACGAGCTGTGCCACTAAGGCTGCAAGCACGAGTGGCGGGCTCGACGCAGTGCCACAAGATGTTTCTATGGAACAAAGTGATACAAAGGGAAGTGAGCAGGACATTACTAAAATCGCTACACATTTTGCTAACAATTCAAACTGTTTAACTGGCCATGTAATGCTGGCTACGGCTTTAATTAAGGTTGATTGTCGTAGAAGTAGTTATACACTTAGGGCGTTACTGGATCAGGGTTCTCAGGCCTCATTCATTTCAGAGCATGCGGTACAATTATTGGGGCTCCGAAAACAACCTGTCAAGGGTTTAGTTTCAGGTCTGGGGGGAGATCAACTTAGTATGGAAATCAAATATATGGTTACTTTTAAAATACAGTCTATTCATAACTCATGTAATTTTAATATTCAAGCTTATGTTTTAACAAAATTGTCATCCACATTACCTGCATACCAGATTAAAATTACTGATTGGCCTGAAATGTTACACTTACCATTAGCTGATCCGGACTACGGAAAGCCTCAAGGAATAGATGTGTTGTTGGGGGCAGAGATTTATGGTCAAATTCTAGTTGATGGTTTGAGGAGGAATCCAGAGGGCACCTTGACTGCTCAAAATACATTGTTCGGTTGGATTCTATCTGGTCGTGTGTTAGACTCACCAGATAATTGCTTCAATAATATTATCAGTATGCACATTCAAGATGACTCTATTAATACATTACTTCGTAGGTTCTGGGAGCTCGAGACTGAGGTACCGAAGGAGCTGATGTCGAAAGAAGATGAGATGTGTGAAGCGTATTACAGTTCAAGAACTACTAGGGATGGCAGTGGTCGTTACTGTGTTAAGCTACCTTTTAGGGAAGCAGATCCAAAGAGTCAGTATGGAGAATTTAAGAGTATTGCGGAGAGAAGATTAAAGTCTTTAGAGAAGAAATTTGAGAAAAATCACTTCTTGAAGGAAGAATACACTAAAGCAATGAATGATTATATAAACTCAAATCACATGGAGCGTATTACTGAAGAGGCAGAAATAGAAAAGCCTAACTGTGTTTATTTGCCTCATCATGCGGTGATTCGGAATGACAAAACTACTTCTAAGGTTAGAATAGTTTTTGACGCTGCCTGCAAGGGAATCCATGGGAAATCATTAAACGATGACTTGTTAGTGGGTCCTAGATTACAACCAGACTTGCGCCACCTCATCATGAGGTGGAGGACTCATGTTATCTGTTTCACGGCTGATGTTATCAAGATGTATCGCCAAATTTTGGTTGATAAGGCAGACACCGACTATCAGCGCTTGTTATGGCGCGAGAAACCGGACAGTGACATAGGAATCTATAGGATGTTAAGAGTCACATTCGGAGTAGCATCAGCACCGTATCTAGCGGTTAAGACTCTTCAACAAATTGCAAAAGATGAAGGTCACGTCTTTCCCCTGGCAGCTGAAATCGTAGCAAAAGACTTTTATATGGACGACTGTCTATCGGGTTGCAAAAATGATGAGGAAGCTTTGGAAATCTATCATCAGATGGTTGGTCTTTTGCGAAAGGGAGGATTTGAGCTTCAGAAATGGATGAGTAATAGCTCTAAATTAATGGAGCTTATTCATAGTAATGCGAAAATAACTAAAAGTTTCAACACAAATGATGAAGTGGTAAAAATTTTAGGTCTCTCTTGGAATGCTACTAAGGATGTTTTTCAATACACGGTAAATTTACCGAAGCAACCCAAGTCAGTAACTAAACGAGTTATTTTATCTGATATATCTCGCCTATATGATCCATTGGGTTGGATCGCTCCGGTTGTTATTCAAGCGAAGATATATATGCAGAAGCTGTGGCTGAAAGGTCTTTCATGGGATGAGGAAGTACCACGGAGTCTTTTAGATGAATGGATTAAATACAGAACCAGCTTACCTTTATTGAACAGTTTTGAAATTTCTAGATGGATTGGTGTTTGTGACTCTGCAAGCGTCGAACTTCATGGATTCTGTGACGCCTCCAATAGTGCCTATGCAGCAGTAACTTACCTGAGAGTGGTTGATGAAGCCGGTGTTCATGACGTACAGTTAGTAGCAGCACGAACCAAGGTGGCGCCGGTGAAGCAAGTTTCGACACCACGCTTGGAGCTTTGCGGTGCGGTGTTACTTGCTAAGTTACTTTCAGAAGTGTCCACGGTGCTTAATATACCCCAAGCGAAATTGTTTCAACAATTGTTTTGGCCTGGTTGAAAGGAGAACCAAACCGTTGGAAGACATTTGTAGCCAACAGAGTCACCGAGATTTTAAATGTACTCAACAATGATCAGTGGAGCCACGTGCAGTTTGGAGATAATCCTGCAGACATGGCTTCTCGGGGTCTTACTCCAGAAGAATTGATGAGTCAACAGCAATTTTGGATGCAGGGACCTCAGTGGCTGCGGGAGGATAGTATTCCAGTTTCTAGTAATGTTACTACAGACACTCACTTGGAAGAAAAGCAAGTTAAGTCACACATGGTAACTGCGGATACAGTTCAACCTATGGCAGTGTGGGATAAATACTCTTCATTGAAGAAGTTAATCAGAGTCATAGCGTATTGTAAAAGATTTATCTCAAAATTGAGGAATAAAAATACACAATTTTCAACTCATCTTACAGCAAGGGAACTAGACGAGGCTACCACAATGTGCATAAAGCAGTGTCAAGCAAGTGCTTTTCAAGAAGAAATAACTCAATTACTTAAAGATAAATCTGTAAAGAGAACCAGTAATACCTTTTCCTTGTGTCCCCTTTTGGACAAGGACGGAGTTATGAGAGTTAGAGGACGTATTCAACAAAGTAGGGAGGATTATGACACCAAACATCCAATCATCCTACCTTATGGACATCATATATCCAAGCTTATAGTGGCCAACGCACATGAAGAGACACTGCATGGAGGTCCACAGTTAACGTTAAATTACATTCGCTCAAAGTTTTGGATTATAAATGCTAAAGGTTTAGTACGGCAACACATTAAGAAATGTCTTAGATGCACTCGATATAGTTCCTCTCACCAACATCCATTCATGGGAGAACTACCAAGTTCGAGAGTCCAACCAAGTAGGCCTTTTAGTAAGAGTGGTGTGGACTACGCCGGCCCTGTGAATATCAGGATGTCAAAGGGTAGAGGTTGCAAAAGTTATAAGGGATACATTTGCCTTTTTATTTGCATGTCTACAAAGGCGATTCATCTGGAGGCGGTTACAGATTTAACCAGTGAAGCTTTCCTGGCCGCATTTAGACGATTTGTGGCGCGCCGAGGAAATTGCCAGGAAGTTTGGAGCGATAATGGTACGAATTTTGTCAAAGCTGCCAAGGAGCTGCGTAAATTGTTTCAGGCTGAAGATTCCACGGTGATGAGTGAAGTTGCTGCGTCTCTAGCTAACAATGGCACGGAGTGGCATTTCATTCCCCCACGGGCTCCAAATTTTGGGGGATTGTGGGAGGGGGGAGTGCGCTCCACGAAGTACCATCTAAAACGGGTTCTGGATGGAAGCACTTTGACTTTTGAAGAGTTATCTACTGTTCTGGCGCAAATTGAGGCATGCCTCAATTCTCGCCCCATGTATAGGTTGCCATCAAATCAAGCAGACTCCTCGCCCCTGACTCCAGGTCATTTCTTGATTGGTGAACCCCTACTGACCGTGCCGGATCATAAATATGAAAACTGTAAAGTCAGTAATTTAAGAAGGTGGCAGATGACACAAAAAATGGTTCAGCAGTTTTGGCGAAAGTGGTCTCAGGAGTATCTTAGTACTCTACATAATAGATATAAATGGACTAAGATTATTCCCGAGCCTAATGTAGGTGACATTGTTTTAGTGAAGGAAGATGATCTCCCTCCGTCCAAATGGTTACTTGGTAGAATAGAGTCTAAACACCCTGGTCCAGATCAAATAACTAGAGTAGTAACTTTGAAGTGTAAAGGATCTAAATTTAAAAGACCTGTTTCAAAATTGTGCGTTTTGCCAGTAACAGACTAACTAAAATGAATTGTATTGTGATTGCTTGTGAAGGTTCATTGTGTTTTCATTCAATTTAGTTAAAGTTTCATGTTTTTAGATTTATCTATGTATTTTGTTGTTTTCTTATCTTCTCTTATGTATCTGATGATTGTGAATTTAAGGACACCTTAGGTGTCCTTGGTGGGCGGCATGTCGGACTATGTTAATAAACTCATAGCTAGAACCCAGAGCCGTAAGGCGAGTGAAAAATATCAAATGTAAAAAGTTTTTGCTTATGTAAAAAAATGTCATGTGTGGGTTAAGGAACTTTGTGAACTTTGTTAATTAATGAAATAAAACGAATAGAAACATCTCAATTGTGTATTTAATAACAGTATCGTAATATAAAAGTGATATAGTGCTACGCGAAACGTTCAAGTAGCTTATTTAGATTAAAATGCCGAAGCAGTTGGTTGAGCATGATTTTCTCAAATATCTTGCTCAGTGTTGGCAAAATTGAAATTGGCCTGTAATTATTTGGATCACTTCTGCAACCAGATTTAAAAAGAGGTATCAATTTACTACATTTCATGAGGTCTGGAAAGGATCCTGAATCCACAGATTCATTAAAAATTATGGCTAGATATGGCGCAATAATATCGATAATATTGCTGATTATTTTTACTGATATCCCCCATAGATCTCCTGTTTTTTTGCTTTGTAAAGATTTGAACACTTTTGTCACAAAACTTATTTGCTAACTGCAACAAAGAATACCCGAAAATTTGAAACTGCTGAAAAATGCTCTCTTCAGTCATTTTAAAACAAAACAGATTCATTGATAACTTTAGACACAAATTTTGGAAAGCCTAAGCCTTAGGATACACAGGAAACATTGATGTCGATCATCAGCAGTGTGTTATTTTATGAGGTATTGAGCATTGATACCATTATACCCTCTCGGCTGGAACGACATTTGTCAAACAAAAAAATACCACTAAGGACAAGCCGAAGGAGTATTTGCATGAAAATCTGCGAGTTTGAAGCGTGTGAATTCGATAGCACTGGATCTTTTGCGCTATATAATCAGAGAAAGGGTTTCAAGCTTCTGACGAACTATCGCTAATCATCACACACAAATTGTTGTTTTCTACAGAATTAACGACTACCTTTCTCAAAAGCAATTGATATTATTATATCAATTGCTTTTGTAGGTAGTCGTTAGTTCTGACAAAACGACAAACACGAACTATCATGGCAAACGATGATTGTTGTATGGACACAGGTGCAATGTTTGGATATTCCTATTCCTTATTCAAGAGACTCTTGTTGTTTGTGAACAAAAAACGGTAACCAAAACATTGTGGATTCCCATCATAAACTTTCAACACTTGTATAGAATGGACCTTATAGACATTTCGATTCTCAGGAACTCCCTAGTAGAAACCAATCATCCAACATCTAAATCAATGGAAAATGGTCAGAAGTTTTGTTGTTTGCCACTAAATGACTTTATAGGAACAATAAGTTTTATTTACTTCTTTGAGCTACTCGGTGACAGACAAAAAGGGAAGTCATTATTTTTTTAATTCAGATCGGACTTTTTATATTTTTTTTAGTATTTTGTTTTCACTTGTTTTAGTTTTTGACAGTAAATAATGCTACTTATTCGTTTCAACTTGCAATCATAAACGCTCAAAAATAGGAACACAGACTAGCAAAGATAATATTTGGTTTTAAACTAGTGCGATGAAACCTGATTTATATTGTTTCATTTTTCATTTCATTATTTGTTTCTTTTTAAAAATAGGAGATTGTTTCCTTTCAGTAAAATGATCTAACTTAGGGCCCCTGGAGGGCCCATAATTTTTTTTCCCCCCTGTATATAATTGTCGTAATAATGTGTAGTAATTATAATGTGTAATACAATTAAATATACTTAAATAATAAAAAAAAAAAAATTACACTGGCTCAATTATTTTACTTGAACAAACGACAACCTTAATACGAGTAGAAGACATTTGTTTTTTTTTTAGCCAAACTGGCCAATTGAAGCTCTACCTTTGAAACGCCCAATCATAAATACGAAAGAAAATCAACTTCAACAACTCCTTTTTGCAAAAAGTTTTTCTTTGTTTGTAAACTACAAAACAACTAGAACAAGCCAGGGTCTTTGGGTTGGCCGTGGGTCTTCGGTCTGTCTTTTTTTCTCGAAGCCGGGTGAGGAAGAGGGTGTCACGTCGTGGTCCAAGCCCTGCCAGGTGAAATCCGCTTGTGGAAAGCCCAGCAAGGCGACCGGTGTGGAGGGAGGACTTGCCCCACGGCATCTAGGAGTAAGTGTGGACGTACTTCTAGGGCATCTTCACTTGTTCGAAAAATAAGTAGAACACTTCAGCATCCTTGGGTTGGCCGTGGGTTTAGGGTGTGTCTAGTTCCTCTCGCGAAGCCGGGTTAGGACTTAGGGTGTCACGTCGTGGTCCCAGCCCTGCCGGATGAAATCCGCTTGTGAAAAGCCCATCTCTTCTAGGACATCTTCACTTGTTCGGACACATTAATGTGAAGGACCATCTCTCTTTAAGTTGTTCACCTTGGAAATTCATTTCAACTCAAAGGCAATTGATATAATAACGCCAGTTTCTGAACTTTGCCAAACACGAACTATCATGGCAAACGATGATTGTTGTATGGACACATGTAACGTTGCCGGGTGCAATGTTTGGATATTCCTGTTCCTTATTCAAAAGACTTAACAAAAACATTGTAGATTTCCACGACAAAACTTTGACAACACTTGTAGAGAATGAACCTTATAGACATTTCGATTCGCAGGAACTGCTTAATAGAAACCAATCATTTTAACCAACGCGAAAAATGGTCAGTACTTTTGTTGTTTGCTACTAAATGACTTTAACGGAACAATAAGTTTTATTTACTTCTTTGAGCTACTCGATGAGAGACAAAAAGGAAAGTCATTATTTTTAAATTCACTATGGAATTTTTATATTTTTTTAGTATTCTTCACTTGTTTTAGTTTTTGACAGTAAATAATGCTACTTATTCGTTTTACTTGCAATCATAAACGCTCAAAAATAGGAACACAGGCCAGCAAAGATAATATTTGGTTTTGAACTAGTGCGATGAAACCTGATTTATATTGTATTTCATTACACTGGATCAATTATTTTACTTAAACAAACGACAACCTTAATACGAGTAGAAGACTTTTTTGTAGTCTAACTAGCCAATTGAAGTTCTACCTTTGAAACTATTTTTACCTCTTTTTTTTTATTAACTCCCCATCAAAAATACGAAAGAAAATCAACTTCAACAACTCCTTTTTGCAACAAGTTTTTCTTTGTTTGTAAACTACAAAACAACTAGAACAAGCCAGGGTCCTTGGGTTGGCCGTGGGTCTTCTTTTCTCGAAGCCGGATGAGGAAGAGGGTGTCACGTCGTGGTCCAAGCCCTGCCAGGTGAAATCCGCTTGTGGAAAGCCCAGCAAGGCGACCGGTGCGGTGGGGAGGGAGAACACTCCCCAGGGCATCTAAGTGTGGACGTACTTCTAGGGCATCTTCACTTGTTCGAAAAATAAGTAGAATACTTCAGCATCCTTGGGTTGGCCGTGACGGTGTGTCTAGTTCCTCTCGCGAAGCCGGGTTAGAACTTAGGGTGTCACGTCGTGGTCCCAGCCCTGCCGGGTGAAATCCGCTTGTGAAAAGCCCAGCAAGGCGACCGGTGTGGACGGAGGACTCGCCCCAGGGCGTCTAAGTGTCTTCTAGGGCATCTTCACTTGTTCAGACACATTAATGTGAAGGACCATCTCTCTATAAGTTATTCATCTTGGAAATGCATTTCAACTCAAAGGCAATTGATATAAATAACGGCAGTTTCAGAATTTTTAGTCAAATTAGCCAATTAAACTTCTTTCAAGTGTTCAAAAGTAGACAAGACAATTCAACGAAGTTGAGAAAGACACAGTCAGTAAAATTATTATTTAAAAAAAATATTTGCTTAAATATTATATGATAACACTTACCGTTTACGAGATGCAAAAAACTTTTCCTGTTGACCACCGGAACATTTTTTTAGCAGACAGGATCGGTGGGGATGTTGACATCTTCTATATAAGGAAAAAGCTTACAGGCTGTCTGGCTGGCTGACTGACTGGCTGGCTGGCTGACTAACTGACTGACTGATTTATAAACGTACATCTCAAACTACTGGACGGATCGGGTTGAAATTTGGCATGTGGAATAGCTATTATGAAGCAGACGTCCGTTAAGGATTTTTGAAAATTCTACCCCTAAGGTGGTAAAATAGGGGTTTGAAATTTAAGTAGCCCACGCGGACGAAATAGGTGATTTGATAGACCCAGCCGCGAAAATTCAAATTTTAGTTAGTTTTTCGAAAATAGTAGACTAATCATACATCGAAGGCTTATGGTAATGAGTTTTGCGCGCATAACATTTATGCATCTACATGTTTTTCCATAAAACTTTGGTCAAAAATACTCATTTACTTCATATTTGTGCAAATCCGGGAAAATTCAGAAAATTATCTTTCAGGAACAGATATGAAGTAAATGAGTATTTTTGACCAAAGTTTTATGGAAAAACATGTAAATACATAAATGTTATGCGCGCAAAATTCATTACCATAAGCCTTCGATGTATGATTAGTCTACTATTTTCGAAAAACTAACTAAAATTTGAATTTTCGCGGCTGGGTCTATCAAATCACCTACGGATAAGTAACGTATTTTGACATTTTGAACACGTTTTTATTAATTCGCTTTTCTGACGGTCTGTTTGTTTATTTGTCTGTTCGGAACAAAACTCCCCGAAGGCTTGAAATTTTATACATAACGATAGTAAATAAAAGGTATTTAAAAAATAAGTTATTTTATTTGTTAAACGACGACAATTATTTTATTTTTTTGTTATTCTTTTGACTCAATAATAATATCGTAATTCAATTCAGACAATTTTTAAATCCGTTTCAAATATAAAATAAAATACAAATGTGTAGTTCAAAAACAATAAAATGAAATAAAATTAGGTTTAGTTAAAATGATAAGATAAAAATGAAATAAATTTATAATACAATAACTTACTTAAGTTTAATAAAAATAAAAATTTGCCCTCAACAGGAGGTTCGTACTAATTATAATGTACGAACCTCCTTTTGTGGGCAATTTAATTATTATTATTTTCAATACAGTTGGTCGTAAAATGCACTTTTTAATACAGTTCCTCAAAAAGTGGCGTATTGCAGGGACGTATAGCGTTCGGGATGTGGGCTATTACATACTCGTGCTTTTTTTTACCTTTTCCGAACACGTGCGTTCTCTTTCCCAACTGTCAAAATAATGTCTATTAAAAAGAAAAACCAACGATGAAGTTTTTACTAAAAAAAAATCATAGAAATTTTTATGATTCATGCAAATACGTATATTTCTAAAAATAAGCTACTAATTTGTTTCAATATCAGATTTAATGATTTGATTGAATGAGTTTGGTTAGGTTTCATTTCATTTTATCTCATTAAATTTCATTTTCATTTCATATCAATAAAAAACTTCTACTGAAGACTTGGCTGTATGGGCATAGTTCCCTGTTTTTTTGGAAAAAAATGAAGCAATTTTATTAAATTGCTTCTTTTTTTCGCAATTGAATTAAAAATAGTCGTTCAGTACACGTGCGGAACCGTCATTGCAAATTTTCGCGCGTGCGCCTCGGCTCGGGTAGACATTTGTCGGAACTCTTTGCAATGACAGCCTTTCCACACTTGTAATGAAATATACTATTCTATGTTAGTAAACAAGGCTCGGTAAGCTAAATTTACAACACGAGCGCGACTGTTTTACAGTTTTTTCGTTTTTAATTTGGTAAGTCTATAAAACTTCAAAAAAGTTTTCTAGCAAAGAGTTTTATCTAATTTCAAAAAGGAGCTTTTTTGTTACTAGATACGCACATTAAATAATAATTATAACGGGCTTGTTCACTTTGGGTTCAAGCACTTAAGCGAAAGACTGTAGAATAATAACAAAACTCAAGTGATTAATTAATAATTAAAATCTAACTTTGACAAAGTTTTCTAATGAGGGTTTAAATTTTTAAAATATTTTTTAATAAATCTTTTTTTAGTAGTTTATAATTTCAATCAATTGTTTTGAGCGTAAGCGCACCATGAAAATGACAATATATTGTTTACACGTAGCAATATTTAAAAATATTATCTACTAGCTGCCCCGCGAACTTCGTACCGCCCATAATGAACAGAGCAAATAAACTACTTACGGTCATGTGATATACCTACTACCTATTGTCATTCAGTTATTTATTTTTATTGTATTTTAGTTTTAAGTTTATATATTGTATTGGGTTTATACCTTTAAATAAAGAATAATAATAATAATAATAATAAGTCGATTCTTTCTCAGGATTTTTTTTAAAATTTTCTCTCCGTAAGAACCACCCCCTTACTTCAAGGAATATTATGAAAAAAGAATTAGCGAAATCGGTTCAGCTGTTCTCGAGATTTGCGATCAGCAACACATTCAGCGATTCATTTTTATATATAGGAAGAATATGGTTTAGCAAAATTGTTTCAAATAATTAAGTCTATAAATTGGAAATAAAAGGATTTTAAATGATTTAAACTTTTGGTCGTTTAATGGTATTACATACAGTTTCTTTGCCTGATGTTTGTTAAAAATAATTATTAAGTGAGTTAAGTTACCAACTCTATTCTAATTATGTTTTTCACTTAAGTGCTAGAACCCAAGGCCGACGATAATTTATTATTAATACTCAAGAATTTATGAATCTGTAATGTATCCATTGGGAATGACTAAACTGAAAAACAACTAATTTGTCAAAACAACAACTAATCAGATATAAATTAAAGTGCGTAGTTACAAAACCCGCCATCTTGAAATTTAGATTAAGTTTTTCGTTTGTAGTTTTTCTCATTTATTTTAAGTCATGAAGTAGGAAATAAAATGGAATTAACTCCGCCCAATATTTTTAGATAAGGCGGCCATTTGTGCGGAATCGGACACGTCTTTTGGTTTTTTTAGAACTCTAGTTTATTTACTTGTTTTCTCACAACTGTATTGAAAAACGTCTCAGTAAATACTCAGGCGTTAAGGTTATTACAACCTACTTACCGCCCTGGTATCACAATGTACTATTAAATGCCTTAATTGTAAAGCAGATACTCTAAATTTAGTTTAGAGAAAAATATCAGAATCGACGCCAATGTGTGGTATCTTATATGGTGTAGGTAAGAGGTGGCTGTTGCGGCGGGGCGGGCGGTGGGTAATGCCCGTGAGACCGTCTGTGTGCATGTAGGGCGGTTCCCTGCAATAGAACGTAACAATTTGCATCTCCAAAAGAGAGTTGATCTTCTTTAGACGGAATCACATCGACCACGTCGCGGTTCAGGACAGGGGAACTTGCTGATCTGTGTTATAATGTAACATCCATAATATTATCACGTATTGTACCATGTTCAAGGCAATGAATAGGGAGGATGACTACTAGTCAAATCAGCGACTATATTTTATCAAACGTCAAAACGCTCGCTTAGTAAGAGAGCTTGTATGAAATACACAGATGTGCCGTCATAAACGTTTAACGTATTTTGATGTACTTTTTTAGTTAAATCCTCAATTGAAAATAGTAATCAAACTCAAAAACTAAAAGCTGACGTGGATTTTAAAAAATTTGGAAGATCCTTTATTTAACAATTCCTAAGAAATAATTTATTTATAACATAGTAGGCGTCATGCCAATTAAAAACGTGCGAAGTCTGCCAATCCGCACTTGGCCAGCATAGCGGACTATGGCCAAAACCCTTCACATTCTGAGAGGGGACCTAATCTCAGTAGTGGGCCAGCGATGGGTTGATCATGAAGTTGATATAGCTTCTTCACATTCCCCTTCACTTTGTGAAGATGAATCTAGGATGTGGTCGGTGCAACTCCGTTTAAAGATCTATGCTCTTTTTTGAACTCCAATGTTGTCTTTACCGATCTAACGAAGGCTATCACGGTATATCGCTAGGCTTTACAAACTTATGAAAGTAATTCACAATATGGAGATGCATAGCATGCAGCTAGGCAGAATGTGAATTTTTCATAGACAACTGCAAAATCAAAAGGGAAAAATCTTAATCAGAGGAAAGGAGTTAGTATAGCGCTCTCTCCGATACAAATGATAGAGGCAAAAATCTCAGTGGGCGCTAACCATGAGTCAACAACCAATCACAAACAAAACTAGGTTTTCTAATTTTATTTATGTTTTTTAAATACATTTTCGAATTGAATTTCGAATGTTTTTTGAAAACATGTGTGAGATTGCATGACGCCCACTGAGATTTTTGCCTGTATCATTTGTATGGGATTACGTAACAGAGAGAGCGCTATATGAACTTCTTCCCGGGCAGCATAGCAACATTATTAATTTTATCATTTCCAATCTACCACCGCGCCTGCTCTAGCAACCAAGCTGATTTACGAAAGCCGAAAGAGACTTAGTCCTCGGAGATGGTAAAACGTCAAATTGTAGCCTTCCTGAATTGAAACCTTCTACCGTCGTGATTTGAAACTCGATGAAACAAAAAACCCACACTGAAAAGAGACAAACGCATACATGTATAGGATTTAGCTTGCGAGCGAATGAGATAGAATACATTATACTCTGTGGGAGCTGTGTGTTGTACCGATAGGAAGATCGTCCTCCGAGCGGGTTTCATCGTGGTCGGCGCCCCAGGAGACCCGGCCGCGGGGTGATTACGTATCTCGCGACAGGCGTAAATCTCGCGATCATTGCTGTCAAACGTCACACGTAACAGCGGCTAGAGTGAGACAGCAATAGCCACAAAGCAAAATAAGAAGAAGAAGAGAGACAGTAAATTAAATATCGCATTGCTACTGCTGTCGCGTTGCTGTCGCTACTGCAACGTTTTACGTAATCAATCCGCCGCCGGTCATTGTATCTTGGAACTTGTATACAGTGTGTTTTATACCTAAGTGGGACAGTGTGATCCAAAACCATAGGAGGTACAGGGAAACTGACTTAAAAAACTTTAGGTCATTATTTGTGAAACATTTTTGGCATAGTAAATTTTTGGTCAAGCGTGAGTTGGCCATAATAATCAATGAAATTGACTTTTTTTTTAATGCCGATCGACTCAGTTTTGATCGTTTGATGTTAGGATCGTCTCATTATATAGAAAGAAAAAAAACGGAAAAGCAGAAGTTGGTCAAATTTAAGTAAATGTTTTTTTATACAATTTGTTAGTAACTGGTAGGTAAGTAACCTAATCATACTTGGATCAATGACATCTGACGGTCGTTTTCACAAAAACGACCTAAAGTTTCCTTAAGACATTTTACCTGTATCTCCTATGGTTTTTGATTTCCCCATACTGTCCCAGTTAAAAAAAACACGCTGTATCTATCATGTCATAATCTTCTGGGATTAAAACTTCGTTAGCGATTTTCTATTTTCATTTCAGACTTTATATACCTGTGATGCCATCTAGTGAGATCGTCCAAATTGCTTTCCTTAGGAAGGCTCACATCATGTCAAAATTACGTGGCAACCCCACAATACAGTCTTTCGTGGTGTTTAGTACTATTAGATATTTTAAACCTTGTTTAATTTAGGATGATAATTTTGACAACTCGCATATAGTAATTGAGTTAGAATATAATCGTTGATGAACCTAT
The DNA here is from genome assembly GCF_902806685.2 of Maniola hyperantus. Taxonomy (NCBI): domain Eukaryota; kingdom Metazoa; phylum Arthropoda; class Insecta; order Lepidoptera; family Nymphalidae; genus Maniola; species Maniola hyperantus. The sequence continues at coordinate 10,631,393 of NC_048564.1, read as the reverse complement.
TCGATTATCGATTATTATTCTCATAGAACTTGGAATCGATAGTTGCATGGTTATGCTGCCTATGTCAGACCAAAATACAAAACACCAATTTTTTTCTATTAAATTTAAATATAGAAAATCTGATACTTGCATTCGTCACATCCTCTCCAAGTTTAGTTTTCTGAAGGTTTCAATTCAACCGCGAGCGAACTGAACACACGTTTTTTTTTAAATTGAGTATATTAATTTATTTTACACACAACAGAAACTTTAATAATTACAAAATCAGAGAACTTTAATGGCTAAAATTTGACATTGTGTGTGTGAGTGAGTGTTTATTAAGTGCAAGTGACTCTCCAACTTCAAAGTTTTATTACTTTTATAGAGCAAACTTTGACTTTGCCCAGACTGGTAAAACGAGACGGCGGCATATCGCTGTCCGCTGACACCTCAGAACAAGGACTATTAGAAGTAGCCCTATTGTGACACTTACTGTTAGAGCGAGATAGCTAAATGCATTTAAGCTCTTATTAGAACGGGACAAAATGATTATGTTTTGTCCTTATCACCGTGGCCACTTTTTTTTGTTTACTAAAATGTATTTGTACGTGAGATTTTGGCAAACAACGTGAAGTGAGGTTATGTTGACTCAAGTATTTTAAAGAAATGATTGATTTGTTTGGTTGTTTTGTTGTTTTTGAAGTTATTGTGCAATGGTGGATTGCAGTATACTAGGCTACAATAGCCGGAGCGAACGTAAAATAGACGGAATAACATTTCACAAGTAAGTACCTCTGCTTGAGCGAGAGGGACTGGGGAGGGTCACGCTAGTTGCATATCTGGATATATCTGTGGCTGACATAAATCTGTCTCGTTTTAACTAAAACATAAGTCTGAGCCAAGTCAAAGTAGCTCTATAGATCTCAGCCAAAGAATAAGATTACTGATGTTCTCATAGACAGTTTATGGATTTAATTTGGCAAAAAATATTGCTAAATATACCCAGCAAAAACAAAAACAAACTGTAAATATTTGCAGCCCCCAGGATCACCATGCATGGAAAGAAAATGTGAGGCAACCACTAAACGACAAAGTACATGTATTCAATAATAGTGTCATAAATAAACATTAATTACTAATAACTAGCTGATGTCCGCGACTTCGTCCGCGTGGATTTAGTTTTCGAAAATCCCATGTCCTAACCGTAAGTTAAAAATAACCAATGTCTCCGATCTTTAACTATACCCATGCACAAAATTAAGTCGATTCGTATCTTTGTTAAGTACTTTAGTATACACGAGTATATACATATTGGATTTAATGTGTTTTAATATATTTTTTCGCGGAATTATCTCTTTCTAAAATATTATTTTCTAAGTACTACTATTTCTGTTATTTCTGTTAAGTTACTGTTTATAACAGTATCTTGTGGCTATTTGCCAGTTAAAGGCCTGTCAAAATCGGTTCAGCCGTTTTGGAAATTAGCCGGAACAGACAGACAGTGCGTAAATGTTGAGAAAGGACTCCCCCCATATTAGCTGAGTCAACTGTCGCGTCAAAAGTTACTTTGGATTTGACAGTTGACAAATTTGGCAAATCCTTTCTCAAAATTAACGCATCACACTATCCATATTATGAATGCGAGTTGGGTTGTTTGTTGGTTTATTTTGGATTGAGTTGGATTTTTGCATGGGTATAGTTAGAGACCTGAAGAGAGTGACATAGAGACATTTTATCCCGGAAAATCAGAGTTTCCACGAGATTTTAAAAAAATCTAAATTCACGGGGACGATTCAGCTAGTGATATACATTTAGTAAAAAGCTGTTATTTTGACATTACAGACAGACATTTAAATTTTATTTACTTATATATAGATAATAATTTGTTTTTATGTTTAAATGGGCGCGTGCGTTAAGGCGCCATCTCCACAGGCGAGGAAATCGCAACGAGTCCGACCTACTATCGGCGCGGTGACGTTAGGGGGCATCCGTAAATTACGTGAGGGTGTTTTTTTTGAATTTTCTGTCCCTCCCTCCCCCCTGGTGAGATTTTGTTCAACCCCCTCCCCCATCCCCAATCTTACGGGAGATTATTCAAAATGTGGGTTTCTTACGTAAACGCGTTGGATACTTGAACGAAATTATTTTCTTTCGAACGAATTAGTGAAAGATCTTAATCGTATTACGATTACGCTTAGGATTAAATCTTAAGCATGTAGAATCTGGATTAAATGGACCAAAATAGTACAATTTTTTTTGTTTCAATCAGAAAAAAAATTGCGTGATATTTGCCGAGACCCTCCCTCTCTCTAACGTGAGATTTGATGAGATTTGACTCGACCCCCTCCCCCCCTTAAACATCTCACGTAATTTGTGGACGCCCCCTTATCGCCCCGAGGAGATTGGCCTAGAAGAGTTGTCACAATTCTCTCGTCCGTGGAGATGGCGGGCGGTGCAATGGGCGCGTGCGTTACGGCAAAGCTCACCGCGATGATCACGGATGCACAAGTCACCTGTATAAAACGGTCGCCGCACAGTTCGCACACGTAGGGCTTGTCGCCAGTGTGGCGGCGAACGTGCAGCGTGAGATCGTTGCTCTGTGCGAACGCCTTCTCGCAATACGTACACTTGTACGGCTTCACGCCCGTGTGCACGCGCATGTGGCGAGTCAGCTTATTACTTCTTGAGAAAGCTAAATAGGTAAATAAACACCAGTGAGTGACAAGGAACCAAAAGCTTAATTTGCTATAATATATATAAAAGGAAAAAGCTGACTGACTGACTGACTGACTGATCTATCAACGCACAGCCCAAACTATTGGACGGATCAGTTTATCTATTGTTTAAACGTGCACTATAATTTAGAGTCTTTAAATGTAGAATTCATGTTCTGTCCTTTTTTAGCCATATTAAAAAGAAAAAGATGCAGATATTCTAAATTTAGTTTAGAGAAAGACAACAGAATCGGCGCCATTGGCCACCTAATTTAATTTGAGAAAAATTTCAGACTTCCTTAACATTATTTTTTGTATCTTTAAATTAACAAGGACGTTTCGCGAATAAGACGTTCTGTGCCCAAATTCTTAACCTAAAAAACCGGTCAAGCGCCAGTCGGACTCGCACACGGAGGATTCCGTACCATCGCACAATAAATAACTTTTTAATTCCACACCTAGCCCACATAGTTCAGATCCCTGGACGTTAGGTCTATCAGTGGCCATCTACGTTATTGCATTGCGCCATTTTCTGTCTGTCTGTCTGTCTGTCTGTCTTTCTGTCCGTCCATCAGTCTGTCAGTCGGTCTGTCTTTCTGTCTGTCTTTCTGTCCGTCCATCAGTCTGTCAGTCGGTCTGTCTTTCTGTCTGTCTGTCTTTCCGTGTGTCGTGCCTGTCAAGAAAACCTATAGAGTACTTCCCGTTGACCTAGAATCATGAAATTTGGCAGGTAGGTAGGTCTTATAGTACAAGTAAAGGAATAAATCCGAAAACCGTGGATTTGTGGTTACATAAGGCAAAAAAATTAAGATGTCCAAGAACAAATAATTAGTATTTTCAATTTTAAACTAAGAAAACTATACCAAGTTGGCTTTCATATGAAAGGGCTTTACCAGTACATTGTAAAACAGATTTTTAATTATTTTTATACATAATTAGTGCTTGATTTATCATGCAAAATGTCTGTGATACGGATCCCTCGGCGCGCGAGTCTGACTTACACTTGGCCGGTTTTTTTTTCTTTTCGATGCTTCCGTAGTAGCTCTTGCGTTTCTTCAAATTCCTGTTGATGCGAGCTTGCTTCTCAAGTTTTCACTATGGGCTTGAGTATTGGGTGCCACACGGGCATTGCGTTGAGGTATGGCGTTGCAACGCACCACTTCTCCCCGCCTAGTCCGTTGCGTGTGCGGTGCGGCGCCGCACGACATCGACGCTTCGTGTGACATGGTACAGCGATTTCTTTGTAGGATGACGCAGCGGCACCGCTCAGGCGCCGCACCGCCAACGCAACGCATCGTGTGGCTTCCCTTTAAACCCTGGCGTCGACTACAGCAGAAACGCGCCGAATCGAATCGAGTCGCATTTATTCCTAGTGCGTCCATCTCTGACGAGCCGAATCGAATTGTTCATTCATCGCAACTTTTCATCAAAGTAGGCCGTTTTTGCGTCATGGACGGATGGACGTCATTTTATTTCAGGAACGGCGTGTTCCTAAATGCTGGTGTGGCGGTTACCACAATAGAAACTAGATGGCGCTGTTCAATCGATGACGTAGTCCCGAACAAATGTACCGCCGATAGTAATCGCACTAACGGAGTTTTCTGCAATCTGGACTATATATAGAAGTTTCAAGACATAACCGTCGGCCCAGCTGGCGCTACCGAGCACAACCAACCGCTCGGTGGGAGATCTCCCCTTTGGTACGGTCGAGCCTGCACACCGCTCCCGTACACTGGGTACACGACATTAATATGAAAAGAAATAATTATGGTGAATTTTATTATTTATATTCAGATTTGAAAATGGATCCTGTTAAATTTTTTCAATATTTTCGTTTATCCTATGAAAAATTTCAAGTTTTGTTAGACTTACCTGGACTATTCTTCATTATTCTTTATTTAAACAAAAATATTTGAAAACGAAACCGACCTATAGAAATAAATACCTTGGCGCGCATTCGTTTCTCCGCGTCGACTGAGGTGCGCCGAATCGAATCGAATCACACCGGCGAAGAAATTCGCCTGTCGAGCAATTCGCGCGGTCGATTCGATTCGGCGCGCCGCGGCGCGTCACTGATGTACGCAGTTTCTTATATAGGAGGCGACTTTCTGCGATTCGATTCGACTCGACTCGGCGCGCCTAGTGGACGCGGGCCTTAACAGCCACATCTCGCAACTCTTTGGAAATAACTATGTTACCCACTTACCTTTACCACATTCGCGACACACGCAGGGTTTCTCTCCAGTGTGCGAGCGCCGGTGACACTGCAAATCTGACGACCGGCAAAAACCTAAAAAAAAATATTACCCGTTAGTGGGGCTGTCAACAGAAGTGAAAACTTAAAACTATGAAATAACAGTGGTTTATGATTTTCTAATTAAATGTAAATAAAAAAGTGCATACAGTTTGAGATCTCACTCGCCATTTTAGCTGTAGGTGACAATGGGCATGTCAAAAGTACGATTTTAGTTTTTAGTAGAAATTAAGGTAATGTAAAGGTAGCGATAACTCAAAATACATTTTTGCACTTAACGGCTTATTAGTTAGAAGACGGCAGAATAGCACAACAGCATAAGTTTTTCGAAACTAGTTAGTTTGTTAATGACATAAAAAAATTCAACCTGATTTTGCAATGGAAAACAGTTGTTTTCTGATTAAAAAACTGAATTATTGGGGCCGATTATTTTGTACACAATCTCTAAACTAAACTAAATTAACAGGTCTGAATTTAGTGCTCTCCTTTTCCGCAAGCAACATTATGAAAGGGATAGCAATACATTTAGACGTGCCATTTTAGTATAGTTTAGAGATTATGCACAACGGAATTAGCCACAATGCCTACCAATGCATACCTATAAGCTATACTTATATACCTATAAGCTGTGGTAGCCTAGTGGTTCGGAATAAGCTGTGGTAGCCTAGTGGTTAGGACGTCCGCCTTCCAATCGGAGGTCGGGGGTTCGATCCCGGGCATGCACCTCTAACTTTTCGGAGCTATGTGCGTTTTTAAGTAATTAAAATATCACTTGCTTTAACGGTGAAGGAAAACATCGTGAGGAAACCTGCATGCCTGAGAGTTCTCCATAATGTTCTCAAAGGTGTGTGAAGTCTACCAATCCGCACATGGCCAGCGTGGTAGACTATGCCCAAAACCCTTCTCACTCTGAGAGGAGACCCGCGCTCTGTAGTGAGCCGGTGATGGGTTGATCAATCATGATGAATGCATACCTAAGATGTGCCTAACGGTTAGGACGTCCGCCTCCTAATCGGAGGTTTCGGAAAATTTTGGAGTTACGTCATAAATATCACTTGCTTTAACGGTGAAGGAACACATCGTGAGGAACGTCCGTTTAGTCGCACGGTAGCGCGTTCCAGGTCACCCATACCGCGCACTTTGGCTGCGCTCAACGCACTGCTGAAGGAGTCCCCTCGCTGTGACATATTTTCTGACAAATGGGCTGACCTCATGGGTCAGATCTTGCATTTTTGTGAAAATTTATAATTTTGCTATTTAAAATTTATAATTTTAACAATTTTTGGTAAGTATATTTATGTTAGTTAGTACTCGTAGTTTAATTAGTGTAATTGGGCTTTATGGCCATTCTAATTAAATAAATAAATAATAACATACCTTTCCCACAGAAGTCACACTTATATGGTTTTTCTCCCGTGTGCCGGCGCATATGCACGATGTAATTGGAGGAATTCGCGAAGCTTCTTCCGCAATGTATGCAAAGAGAGCCGCCGCCTTCCGTATAAGTTTTCCCGGCATGGATGCGCAGGTGTGTCCTGTAGATATAAGTACTACTTAAGAATTGCTATACATAATCCCATACGAATGGCAGAGCCAAAAATCTCAGTGTGCGTTAACCGTTTTGTGACACAAACGAAACTATGTTTATAAATAGGCTACTTGACAATTTTTTTAAGTTGGTCTTAAATGGTTAATATTTGTCCTATTATATCAAAAAAATTAACACTATATTTTTTTGCGCCCTAAAAACCGTAAAACTTTAATTTAAAAAAATATTTTTCTTAGACAGGTGAAAACACTGTCGGCCATGTTTGGCCGATAGATTATCTGTGCTCTGACGTCATGCATTTGTAAACAACAGTATAACCCTGTGGTTATACTGTTGTTTACAAATGCATGACGTCAGAGCACAGATAATCTATCGGCCAAACATGGCCGACAGTGTTTTCACCTGTCTAAGAAAAATATTTTTTTAAATTAAAGTTTTACGGTTTTTAGGGCGCAAAAAAATATAGTGTTAATTTTTTTGATATAATAGGACAAATATTAACCATTTAAGACCAACTTAAAAAAATTGTCAAGTAGCCTATTGAATTTTGAATGCTTTTTTTGAAAACATTTTTGTGATTAGTTGGTGACTCAATATGGTTAACGCTCACTGTGATGTTTGGTCCTACATTTGTATGGGATTACGTGACACAAAGTGCTATACTAACTATAAGAGCCTCAATAGCTCAATCGGTGAAGGAGTGGACTGAAAACCGAAAGGTCGACGGTTCAAACCCCGCCCGTTGCATTATTGTCGTACCTACTCCTAGCACAAGCTTGACGCTTAGTTGGAGAGGAAAGGGGAATATTAGTCATTTAACATGGCTAATATTCTTTTTAAAAAAAAAACTTCCTTCCAAGTATAAAGTATAAAAACAATTTTCACATTAATTCAATCATCAATTTAATTAGCCAATTTAAAAAATACTTATATATAGTTCATACCTCAAATTATCTCGTCTAGTAAACTTTTTTTTGCAAATGTCACATTCAAATACTTTTGCTCCAATTTTATGTGATCTTGTGTGTCTCTCGAGTAAAGCTTTGCTGAAAAACAAAATAAAACAAAAATATGAAAACTAAAGTTTCAAAGTTACACATTGTGATACAAACATGCATAACTAGCTGATGCCCGCGACTTCGTCCGCGTGGAATTAGGTTCTTTAAAAATCCCGTGAGAACTCTTTAATTTTCCGGGATAAAAAGTTGCCTATGTCACTTTCCAGGTCTTTATCTTATACCCAAGTAAAAAATCACGTCAATCCGTTGCACCATTGCGACGTGAAGGACAAACCAACAAACAAAGACACTTTCGCATTTATAATAAGATAGACCATATCTAGTGTTCAACATAATTTGGTTAAGGCTATCATATCACGGCTAAAATACACTTGCGAAGAAAAATTTGCATGTCAGTAAAAACAGGAGTGTGGTTCTTACCACGGTGCATGATTCTGCGTATCATCACACACCGCGCACATGACATACACATACACGCACTCTCCGTATTCCCTCTCTCATAGCTCGATGGGACGGAAATCCGACACGACCGGAGAGATCTAGCCCGCTTCCATCTTAGACTGCATCATCACTGACCATTAGGTGACATTATAGTCAAGGGATAACTTGTATCTAAATAAATAAATAAAAATGTTTGCTGATCACTGTACCCATACTGACCTAGCAAAGGTCCTAGAGCAGGTCTCGCACTTGTAGTTCTGCGGCCCATGCTCGCGATCTAAGAATAGGAGGGAGACGCTCTGGCCGGTGTGGAATCGTAGTATATGTTTATTGAGAGTCACTTCGTGCGCAAATCTCATCTCGCACGAGGAGCACGCAAACAGCCGCTCGACTCGCTCACACGCTGATCGATGGCGAGAGGCGCTTTTCAATGTCGCAAACACCTGGTGAATCACAAAAGAAAATGGTGGTAAATTTGAATTCAATGAGTCAATTTTGTTTCAGTTAAATAGACATATTGAAAGTGTCTAACACGATCAAGGGCGATTTTGCCAATTACTGAATATCAGGTTTTTTAATTATTTTTATTATGATTACGGCTGAGATGTGCTACTACATTAAAAAAAGAATGTGCCTAATGCATTGTTTTAGTGGTTTAAAACCATATTCGCATTATTGCCTTTCTAATGAAACCGGATTGGCGCACTTCGATTGAATGGTTTCAAAGTCTAAAATGGACATAGTTAAAAACATTTTTTGTGTTTTAAATATTAGGAGGATTATTTTAAATTCCTAAGCATTCTTTTTGTCAATTCCATAATTTAAATAAAAAATTAATATGAATTCTTTTTGGTCGATTTCATAATTTAAAAAGGAATTCTGTCAAGTCGTAATTCCTATATAATCCTGCAACGGGGTTGAAACCATTTCAGTACAATTTCTCCCATACTTCCGAGTAGAATCAATACAAAAGAATACAATAGGAAGGAAGAGAGAAGACGTCACTTGAGTGAGAAGAAATAGTATAAACTTCTAAAGGCTTTCACAATTAAATGCGTATTCAACATTTCATATCCGTGCTTTTAACCACTGAAAAGTTCCCATGTCAGGAGCCAACCATGAGAGCAGTAGCTACGTCAACGTGAAACTTAGAAAGGGCTGTCACAATTAAATGCGTATACAACATTTGATGACCTGTGCTCTGTTTTGAGCCAGTCATGGGTTGATCATGATGATGATGATATGATTAACAATTAACATTAACACACCTTGACTTGTGCAACCCATTAATTATCTTTTATCAATGGTTGAAGTTTAACGATAACCATAACTTAACTTTAATCACCTGCCATGCAACTGAACTTTATACTGACCTTATCACAAAGATGGCAGCGGACAGAAAGCTCGGGGTGTTCCCGATCACGATGACGGTTGAACTGGTCTTCAGAGCCAAACAAGCCACCACACGAATTGCACATGAAAACCAGGCCAGGTTGACGGTGCTGCCGGTAACAGAAAACTAAATGAATCCATTCCAACTCCAACACAAAACATTCAAGTCTCATGCCTTATTTCATACATTAAACAAGATTGCCCACCGCTTTATCTGCCTGGGCTTGTTAAGCAGGTGGGCAGTGAAAAGCTAACAGACAGACAGAGTCACTTTCGCCTTTTTAATATTAGTATGAACTTGAAATTATGTTTTCCTACTAGTGATTAATGCTGTTTCATGACATTGTAACTTTAGGAATATTGTAATGTTAGGAAACCTAGCAGAAACTAAATTTTAAGAGACCTATGCCCAGCAGTGGACATCTAACAGTTTCTAACAGTTGATGATGATGATGATGATGATGATGATAATGATGATGATTTATATAATATTATGTATACCTATTATTACCTATACCTATACCTATAGGTGTATTATTTACCTCGGCAATATTTTTCTTGAATAACTCTTGTAAACGTACTTCTGTGTACAATTCATGTTTTCTTGATTCTTCCTTTTTTTCTCCCAGCTCGGTGTCTGGAGGAACTTCCTGAAAAATAAAATATTGACTGATATTATGACATCAAACTGACTATTAATATCCCATGTAACACATTAAATTTGATTTCATTTGATTCAATTCTATTGTTTTCTTTAGGTGTCCTTTTTACCTGACACAGCAAAGCCAAAAAGGAAGGATTATGATTATGGTGTCTATGTATGTTTATATATGTATGTATGTTTTAATGTAAGTAATGAAATAAGCAAGTATAGTGTGGGGCACCCTTCTGAAACATGGACCGACAGTATCAAGTGGGCAGCAGGAAGGCTGAGAATGTGGTGGCTCTCTTTACATGGTTCAGCAGTGGATGTCCACAAACTGAGGATGATAATGATGATGATGAATATTAATGAATTATTATTAACTTACCGAATTGTTATGCTGTTCAAGACATTTGTGGCGTTCAAAATTGTGCTTTGTCAAATACATCATATTACATAGCATGCAGCGCAAAACCTTTTCATCTGAAAATAATATTTAAAATTATATTCTATAGAAATTCTGATCACATCTGATGGATGGCATTCGTTATCAGAAAACAAGAGTGAATAGGCATCTTCTAGTTAAAGGCGCCCCTTAGGCCTCATCATCACAATTATAACTAGGGTTGCCAGGTGTCCGGATAAAGCCGGACATAGGTAGGCTTTTTGGTTGCGTGTCCGGCCAAAATAAACAGTGTCCGGCTTATCCTGTTTTTGTTAGGCTTTTTACATTTCGCAAACGAGCGTGGCCGAGCGCAGGCGAGTCGACTGTCGGTCGCTCCCGCAGGCGGCAGTGCCGTCTAACAACAAGATTTATGACAATAATAAAAATAGCTTGATTTTAAATACAACTTTTTTATCGTACCTATTAATACTAAGACACAAAATCCTCAATAATATAGGGTGTCCGGCCTTTCTACCCAAACTGGCTGGTCTGTCCGGCTATAAGGTTTGGCGACCTAGCAACCCTAATTATAACCATTTCACAATCGCTCGCTAAAAGGTGCTAACCTTGGGAACCCAAAATCTATTGAGTTGTAAACTATGTGCCCTGCCCATTGTCACTTCAGCTTTTCAACCCGTTGACCTATGTTGGTTACTCTGGTTCTCTCACAGATCTCCTCGTTTTTGGTTTGATCACGAAGAGAAACTCCAAGCATAGCTCTCTCTGTCACCCGCTAAGTAATTCTAAGCTTTCTTATGAGACCCATAAAATTTATATTATGCTATGCTATTTAATAGCAACCGTGTCACCAAAATATTAGGTAATTATAACTTTTTAGATCACTAGCTAATTCCCGCGACTTCGTCCGCGTGGACTACACAAATTTCAAACCCGAATTTTACGCCCTTAAGGGGTTGAATTTATAAATATCCTTTCTTAGCGGATATCTACGTCGTAATGGCTACCTGAGTAGTAGCTTAAATTTTATGAAACAAAATCCCGTAATCATATCAAAATAAAATTAGAAATCTAAAAAATGTGGCTTACCCGATTCCAATGGGATTCCAAGGGAATAAGATGGGAATCGTTAAAAAAGCCGAACAATTACAAACGGGACCGAACATCGCAGATTCATGCATGGCGGCGTAATCCCGTTAATATAAAACAACGAAGTATTTAATAACGAGAAATTATTAATAAATTGCTTACATCATTAATTAAAAACACGATATTCAGAACACGCAACAAAAAATGAATCGCCATTTCAATGCAGAATAAAGAATGCGTCATAACAAAATGGCGGAATTACTTAGCGTCCCTGCCAGAACCGGAAGTGACAGACCACAGACCAATGTTGCCAATCTATAACATAAAGAAACTAACACCGGAAATCGATAGTTCCATACCTATTTTATCGATAAATCCGATTTAACACAGTATAATAATGCACATGCGCATAGAGTAACTTTCGGCACGTAAAACAAGCTGAGTAAATAGTGATCACGGGCAACTTTACAAGTTAGAAATGTGTCAGTTTGCGACTCAACCAAAAACATTCACTTACTTTGTAATCTAAATATATAAAAGGAAAAGGTGACTGACTGACTGACTGATCTATCAACGCACAGCTCAAACTACTGGACGGATCGGGCTGAAATTTGGCATGCAAATAGCTATTATGACGTAGGTGTCCGCTAAGAAAGGATTTTTGAGAATTCAACCCCTAAGGGGGTGAAATAGGGGTTTTAAATTTGTGTAGTCCGCGCGGACGAAGTCGCGAGCATAAGCTAGTTAAGCTAGTGTTTCTGGTTACCTGGTGGATGTTGGACCCGTTAAGGCCTTAACGGGTCCAACATAAAGCGGGTAAGCGATACAAACAATTTTATCGACAAACCAATTTTTTTTAATCAACTTTGTGGAAATGGCAGTCATTTTAATTTTCATTTCGACTAAGCAAGGTATTTGCATTTATTTAGCAATTTCTCGTGATGTAGCAGACCTACCGACACAAAACTAGTTTTGTTCGATAGCTAAAAATGTACCAAACAAATTAATGTTACAAATATTGACTAATTTTGTCATTAAGATACAGAAAAAAATAGTAAACTGAAAAAACACGCCAAAAAATTAGGTTATTTTTTGTTTTTTAAGATTTTAGTGAAAACTAGGTCATTAACCTGCTTGTTTTTTTTCATGCTTTGGATAGAACAAGATATTTTCTAAAAATTAACACCAAAATGAAAGCATTTAATCAAATAGTTTAGGAGTAATGACAGTTTGAATGTAACCTTTTATGAGCATCCTGTAATATGGAATATAACCGAAATAAAAAACTATATCAATCATATGGCTTTTAATTTAGCAGAAAATTACATAATTTTTTTTATTTTATGTAGATTAAGGTAGGTTTACCTTAACCAGGGGTACCAGCCAGGTAACCTCCCCGAGTGCCTGAGTGTTGCGAGTCCCTTCCGGGGGAAGAGCAGTGCTTGGGCCGGTGTACCCTGGTAACATGGTTAACAGTTTCTCTTTATGGGATATTGTTAGCCATGGCGAATTGACCTGGCGGGGAGGGGGCGTAGTCCACGCGTCCTTCTGAGTGAGCAGAGGGCGCAGTAGACGCATCCATGAGGCATAGCCTCAGGAGCGGAGGGTGTGGATGTGGTGGGCGGTTGGTGGTGAGTGTTTCATCACCCATCCACACACTGGCTGCCCCACCGGTCTCTCGCCTGTCCAGTTTGGTGACGGGCGAGGGAGATGGTGAGGATGGGGAATGTGGAGAGGGAATGGCCCTCCCCGCGAGCCCTAGCCCTCATGAGGATCTGTGCTGTGCTGTCGCTCACAGTGTGGTCCTCGGGTTGGTTGGCGTGCTGTGGTTCCGGCATGCCTCTGACGGTGTTTGGGGACACGTAGTGCCCCATTGGTGGGTCTGCTGTGGCGGACATCTGCTGGCGGAGTAACGAGGTGTTGTTGATCCCTTGTGCTCCGTCGTTAGCGGTGGGGTGGAACTTCGGGAGGTTTTTAGTCGGTAGGAGTCCAACGTAACCACCGTGCATCCCCGACATAGCTCAACGGGTTCCGAAGCTGCAGTGGCAATGGGCAGGGCACATAGTTCGGAAAACCGATAGACGTTGGGGTCCCAATGGCTGGAAGGGCGACCTCGCACCGGAAGACGCAGTGTTGGAAGACCCCACACTAGGTGGACGGACGATATCAGACGAGTCGCAGGGAGCCCTGGATTCAGGCGGCCCAAGACCGTGGCGGTGTGGAAGTCCCTACAAGAGACCTATGTCCAGAAGTGAACGTCTATCGGTTGTTGATGATGATGATGAAATAGAATTGGCGATTTATAGCCATTCCAGGCAGTTTATGGGTATTGGCCTTTCAACAGCTAGGAGAGAGAGCGCACCACGGTGCGGTGAGTTTGCGGTGCGTTTTAAAATCCGTTGGATTTAATGTATTAAAATCTGGTGCGGAATTAATTCCGCAGTGCGAGCGCTTCTATGTAGTTCTATAGTTCGAAGATTTTGCGGGACAGTGGTGCGCGCTAGCTCTAAGATTTATATACTAACCTTTATGTTCTGGTACATGTGAAATTAAATCATCTTTGGTCCTAAAAGTGCTAATACAAAATATACACTTTTGTTTTGGATTTTTATCCTGCTTCAAATTTAATCCATTCTCTGTCAACTTATGTAAGATGGTCTGAAAAGATACAATTATTTTTCTTAAATAATATCAATATTACAAGATAATTATTATGTATAAATATATTATTAGATCAAACTAGTCGCAAGGAGCCGCTGGATTCAGGTGTCGCAAGACCGTGGTATGTGGAAGTCCCTACAAAATACCAAGGTCCTTGTAAACAATTAATTGTAACTTCTTACTACAGAAATAGCATGCATCCTGTATACTTTCTGTCCCAAACACTCAACGGAATTTTAGAAATACATGAATCCATGCAGACTAAGTCACATGTATTTCCCAGAATTACTACTACGAATTATAATGGTGAAGTATATATTATACTTTACATGGAGATATAGTGTTTTTCTTATATCACAAGAAATAATTGTGTATTAGTACAATAATTTTATGTAATATGTAGTAAAACTAGGAAAAAAGCTAGGAAACTTGAAAAAAAACCGGCCAAGTAGGAGTCAGATTCACGCACCGAGGGTTCCGTACTCGGGTATTTTTTTAGACATTTTGCATGAATCAAAAACTATTGTGCATAAAAATATTAATAAATCTGTTTTAGAATATACAAGTAAAGCCTTTCACTTGGTATAGTTGTCTTACTTTGAAAATTGAAAATACTAACAATTTTTCAAGAACAAATTTAAATTTTTTTGTGATGTACCCACTAATTCACGATTTTCGGATTTTTTCCTTTACTTGTTCTATACGACCTACCTACCTGCCGAATTTCATGGTTCTAGGTCAAAGGCAAGTACCCTATAGGTTTTCTCGACAGACACGGCAGACAAACGGACAGACGGATAGACGGACAGACAGACAGACAACGAAGTGATCCTATAAGGGTTCCTTTTTTCCTTTCGAGGTATGGAAACCTAACAATTATTCTTATTTTCTCACTGTTATTATAATTGAACAAAAGTTTGTATGTGTGTGTATATTTTGATTACTCTTTTACGCAAACACTACTGGACGGATTAAGTTGAAATTTGCAATGGGAGATAGACTATACTCTGGGTTAACACATAGGCTACTTTTAATCCCAGAAAATTAAAGGGTTCCCACGGGAGTTTTAAAAACCTATACCCACGCGAGAGAAGTTGCAGGCATCAGCAAGTTAGTAATTAGTAATTAGTAGTAATTCTGGAAGTTACCGCACCAGCGTGTATAAAGTAAGATCCACATACGCTTGTCAGTTTCTTCTTGCGGCCTCGTTTCGTTGGACCCATCAGGTCCGCGTGGATTGTCCACGCGTGCTCCGTTAGGGCGTCCACATCAGGGAAATTTTGACAGCACACTGGACAATATGAACTATTTTTCTCACTTTCATCCTCTGTGAAAAGAAATTACATTCATCCTTTATAAAAAACCGGTCAAGTACGAGTCGGACTCGCACACGAAGAGTTCCGTATCATCGTACAAGATACACCAAACACTTTTCTCTAGAACACTGTAAATTAATGACGGACTGCACCATGTGATTTGGTAAATTATTTTTTCCGTAAACACATTTTAATTTATTTTTTGTGATGTAACCACAAGCTCACGGTTTTCGGATTTTTCCCTCTATTTGTGCTATAAAACCTGCCATATTTCATAAGTTTAGGTCAACGGGAAGTATCCTATAGGTTTTTTTGACAGACACGACGGACAGACCGACCGACAGACAGACTATAACGGTTAGTTTTTCTTCTTGAAGTACGGAATCTTAAAAATGAATGATTTTTTTAATAACAGTGAACCAATTTTCGAGCAAGTGGGAGAAAATATACTGTCCATCAAAAAATCGAAACACGAAACTAAAAGATGTTGCGAGAAGTATGTATATTTTAATATCCAATTAAAATATACATACTTTCAATTTTTTATGATTTGTTTGAAAGACACCTACTGCGCAATGGCCAATGAAACATTTTATGTTACTACGTCAACAAATCCTCCAAGTTTCAACTAAATCGGACGAAGCATGTGCGCACGCAGAATACAAGGCAAACTATTAATAATATTACAATTATGTAATCATAGGGTAATCAGATTTGGGTCCAAAGTTCTGTATTTGAAGAGGTAGCATTGAGCCCAATTCTGAAAATAAAGATTTTTTTTTCTCATTTTCAACAAGTCATTATTATGTATAATATTATTGTAAATATGAAAATAACATAATATTATTATGTTAAAATATTAGTCTTTGGCCTAACGTAGAGTAAATGCACATGCATAATAATTCTATGTTACGTTCTATGCACTTAATGTTCACTCTATATTAGTAACAATTCAAATGGAATAAATAAAAGATTTACATCTTACCAAATACTACATTTTCTTTTGAATTGTCTATTTCACGCTTAACTTCCGTTTTAATAACGTTATCTGCAAACATGTAAATAAATAATTATCTTAAAGTATAGTCCATAGAAAATACGAACTCACGCGCCATTGTAGATCTATGTGTCAGTTATGTAAAAAGTACGATTCACCTTTTCACCCTATAACTAAAATCGCACTTTTGACATGACATTTTGACACAAAAAGTTAAATGGCACGTGAGAACTTAAAATGTATGCATTATATACATTTTTATTACTATGCAATAACATATATTTTTGTTTTATTTTACTGGCATGTTTGCCATAGAAATTTCTTCTGGTAATAAATAGCAAATTAATCCATACTAATATTATAAATGCGAAAGTGTGTCTGTCTGTCTTTCTGTCCGTCTGTCTGTCTGTCTGTCTGCTAGCTTTTCACGGCCCATCCGTTTAACCGATTTTGATAAAATTTGGGATAGAGATAACTTGCATCCAAGGGAAGGCTACGTTTTATCCTGGAAAATCAAAGAGTTCCTAGGGGTTTAAAAAAAAAACGAAATTCAGATGGACAAAGTCTAGTAATTTATAATAGTGACTTTTGAATTTATCAAATCATAATGCTACTAAATACTTTCTCTGCAACTTGGTACCCATTGCATGCCAAGGGCTTCTACACAATCCCCTAATACATTAATCATTATTATACTAGAACCTACTTACCTGTTTCATAAGAGTCCTCAGGCCCATCAAAGGGTATGGAGATTTCAAAATCCACCTCATATTGATTGTCTGGTATGAATTGTTCCAACTTCACATCTTTTTGAACTACCTGTATGTAATACAATACAAAACAATAATAGGCGCGTAATAACCTTACAGCATTAGGATTAAGGAGTTGGATTTTAATGGGACCATCTCGTAAACTTTCTCTATTATGTAAAAAAACTGTTTGCAAGAAAAGGTTGGATAGTCAATTTTTATTTATAGTGTTCATTAAATATTAAAAATCTGCTAGCATTTGAATAGCTTATATATACTAATTAATATGCTTTAATAGTGCTGTTAGGCGCATAGCACACTTACAGTGAGGAGTAGAGGCATGACGCTGCATCTGTTTTGATTGGTATCAAGTTTAGTTAGGTAACTTTGCTTTGTTAACGAAAATAAAACAGAGACTAAAAACCGCATCCGCCGCTTTGAAGCAACGCTGTTATACCAAAATTAACGAACCTTAAAGTTTGAAAAAAAATGCTGTTGTTTTGCTCTACTCAAC
The DNA here is from genome assembly GCF_902806685.2 of Maniola hyperantus. NCBI lineage: Eukaryota > Metazoa > Arthropoda > Insecta > Lepidoptera > Nymphalidae > Maniola > Maniola hyperantus. Next base: position 10,613,673 of record NC_048564.1, on the reverse strand, counting down.
TCTGTGTTTCTACTTAAAACAAAATATTAGCTTACGTCAATAGTAAAATCCTCATCAGATCCTTTTTTCAAAATCCTAGTCAATTTATCTTGAGATTTCTGTGCATGAATCTTGAAGTCATATGCTTTGGTCGCTTTCTCCTTGCAATCTTTGCATATTGTTGTTGGTAGTCCATCTTCTTGCTTTATCTATGTTAATCAACATTATACATTGCATGTAACGCATAATAGCATACAACCATAGTACATTACTGTTACTGTCCAGGCCAATCTAAAGCAATTGAGGGCCAAGAATATTGGTAGGATAAGGCGAAGCTGAGTACTTCCCCAGTGATTTTAAAAGGACATTGTGGCTGATTCCGTTGTACACAATCTCTAAACTAAACTAAAATGGCACTTCTAAATCTATTGCTATCCCTTTCATAACGTTGCTTGCGGAAAAGGATAGCACTAGATTTAGACCTGTTAATTTAGTTTAGTTTAGAGATTGTGTACAAGAGAATTGGCCCCATTGAGGCTAATTCCGTTGTGCACAATCTCTAAACTAAACTAAAATGGCACGTCTAAATCTAGTGCTATCCCTTTCATAATATTGCTTGCGGAAAAGAATAGCACTAGATTTAAAACTGTTAATTTAGTTTAGTTTAGAGATTGTGTACAACAGAATCGGCCCCAATGTTCCAGTTGAGTCTTTTTAAACTAAACGAGGCTGTGAATTGCTATTTTGGCCGAGACTAAGAAATTCAGAATTTAAAAAAGAGAAATGAATTCAAGAATACATTTAAAAATTGAACACTTTTGCAAAGTAAAATCTACTAATTCATGTACCGGTATTTCATATGCCGGTGTTTTTATCAAACATGTCCACATTATTTTCATTCGCGCCAGATTCGATCGCGACTCGCGAGTGGTGTTGTTCCATTTTTAAACTTTTGAAAAAATGTACATTGAAATTTTAATATAATGAATGTCATGAAGCACCTAACAACACTTTGTTTCAGTATACATTTTAAAGAACCTTATAGTTATCCAGCAATTTCAATTACGTCGTGGGGAAATTGCTGAAATGTTATTTTACTGCGTACTGAAAAGAGCTGATTAACTTTTTTTACTATATCTCATTGGGCAGGGTATATTTTGAGAAAACTAAAAGAAAATGCGTAACGTCGATTACGCACTGCACTTCCGTCATCAGAGTTCTATCCGTCATGCGCATGCGAATATCTACGACATATTATGTCAAAAGCTACCATACAAAACAAAAAGGAACGTATTTTCACGGTCTCGGATCGGATGAGTGCGTAACCGCCGTTATGGTCTCAGATTACGTTCGATTTGCAAACGCACAGCTTAAAAATAAATGTCCATTAATTAAACAGTAATACTATTATTATTATTATTAGTTATTGTAAAAAACTTGCAATTCACATTTCGCAATGTCACATGTCAACTGGTGTTGGCATTAATTGATCAATTTTTTAATTGATTAGATGATTAGATTTATTTTAATCAGATTAAATTAATCGTGATTAAGTTAATGCGATTAATATAGTAATCGTAATCGCCATAAATCAATTATTAATCGTTAATTTGAATAATATTTTTGACAGATTAAGGAACCTAAGTATTTTTAAAACAAGAAAAAAAACAACGCTGAGCTAGCATAATTTGCATGTTGCACTATTTGTGGTCACTAACTCTGTCCGTTTATTACATCAGTGTACATACATAGAAAAAAACATGCTCGCCGAATTGAGAACCTCCTTTTTTGGAAGTTGGTTACAAATAATTGTTGTACTTTTACAACAACATACATATATTTAACCATAAATTTTTAATCGCGATTAACGATTAAAACTAATTAATCGTAATCATGAAAATTTCAATTATGATTAATTGATTTTAATCGTTAATCAGATTAACGTTTTACCAACATTGATATCAACTATGTCAAATCTGCAAACCTGCAACTTTGCAGATGAGCAGTTTTAACTCGAAAAGTACTATTTAAATTTCAATGCCTCCCACGAAATTTGAATCCCCAAGATAAAGAGCATTCTAAAAAATCTAAATGATATTTTCGCCATATTCTTTTAAAAATACAACATTATGTCTCATAAGTCATAAATCATAACTCATATATACCTTTGTACTTTGAAAAAATTAATTTTGAAATGAAATAAACATAGAGGTTGATATTTTTAAACAGGTCTGACACAAATTTTGTAGCTTACCACAACTTACGTAGGTGGTATGGATTTATCCCAAGGGTTAAATAATAATCTCAATATATAATATAAAATGAATCGCTAAATGTGTTGCTGATCGCAAATCTCGAGAACAGCTGAACCGATTTTGCTTATTCTTTTTTTATAATTTTCCTTGAAGTACGAGGATGGTTCTCACGGCGAGAAAAATTAAAAAAATTGCCTGAATAAGAATCGACTGTTAGGCAGTATGAAGTTCGCCGGGGCAGCTAGTGAAATATGAAAATAGAACCTGATATTGTTGATTGTGGCTTGCAATTTGTGAGCATAATCACTTTCAATTAATGACTTTCAAGTTCTACTTGGTATTTCAATCACTTTGCAATAGTGTTCAGAAAGGAGACATTCCGAACCACTGGCAGAGTGGACTAGAGTGAGGGAACTTTAGGTTTGATCCTGAATTGATGATGTCAAACATTAGTGATGTGAAATCTTTCTGTTCCGTGTGTGAAATAATAATATAAAATAGATAGCATTTGATGCCTGCCAGTGATATTGAAGCCTCAGTTTTGTTACATGAATCCATACTGACTTAAAGTAACTATGTAAGTAAACTTATAACGTATTAAACATACCAGTACTAGTTGTAGAGATACATTTGACAATTCAAAAGTAGGTAGGTACTTCAGTTTATTTGAATAATACATTTAATAAGTAATAAGTTTACATAGGTATTTTAAGACGGTTTTATTCAGAACTGGGTCAAAGTATCTTTCAAAGACACACATTTTGTTTAAATTCTGTAATAGTGTATTAACCTGTGTAAATAATAATAATAATAATTATATTATAAATAGTATATATTATATAAATGTATTATATTTCTTTTTGGCTGTTATATGTATCTATTTTGTACATGGGTGTGAGAGTACCTAAATAATACAGAACAATAATGCAATAATAATAATAATAATTCTTTATTTGAAGGTCACATACAATAGACGTAAAACTAAAATAAATAAAATAAATTCTATAAAATACCTATATAACTGGTTCCACCGTGATTTTACGCGCCATTTCATAATTTTGTGTAGGTAAATACTAAATAGTAAGCCCAAAATGGCTGACACATTTCGGAAAGCTATTTCTATGTACCTATTTTTTGACGAAACTATACTTGAAAACCTTCATTTATTGAATGTTGGAGTACCTACATACATTCTAATAGAAAATAAAATAATATTTAATACATAAATCCTAAACAAAATCAAATTGGGAAAATAGATTGAAATTGCGGAAATTGAGCTAATTAGGTAGGTACTTAGTTAAAAAAGTAAATTAGGTGTTGTGTTGTTACCTTTATTCCAGTTATTGAAGCGATTATGTTGTCGAGTCTAGTATTCGATGTTTTGTAGTCGAAAACTGAAAGCAATTCAATTTCCTTCGCTAAACAAGTTCTACACAACCCTTTAATAACAGGATTAGTAGTTTGTAAGGACATTGTTGAACATGTCTGAAACAATTAATGCGATAATCATTTTTTTAGTTTTAATTTAGATTTAAGTTTATTATTGAATTCATTGTTAATTATTTTAATTACCTACCAGAATAAATACTTTTATACCATATTAAAAATGTAAAATAACCAACATAATATTTAGTAAGAATTACAGCTTCACATTTCACCACAGAGTATACGGATTACGGAAACATTTCACTGACACGGGCAGACACTAGCCACAGTCGACATTTATCGATATATCGATATTGTTTGGCCGACATATCGATACTTTGTGCGATATTTAATTCTTCGATATATCGGTATAAAATTCTAACTATGTATCTGTAAAAGGTATAAAAATCGATATTTTTTTGGACCGACATACAGTGGCACAAGGCTCTCTTGGCACTTGAATGACATTGACAGGACGCTGCTAGAGAACAAAGGCTTAGAATATTCAAACAAGAACAAAGAGGACACTTGACGGCAACGTTAGTTCCGATTTTCGCCACGCGCCAAGAACGCCTTGCCACACTGTACAGTAATGGTACAGTACAACAACGACGCTCTTTTCGCTATAGAATAACATTGACAGGGGGGCGTAGTTGTAGAACAAAGGCTGGCAGCATATAAAATCTCCTCAATTTTACGGAATATATTGAAAATGTCAATGCAGAAAATCGAGTTAGTCTTATCTAATTTTAACTGATTGAAAAATTGGGAAAGCGGTCCCTGTTTCCAAATCGAGAAAGAATAATAAAAACCATTCATAGGACTTGCAGCTTATCATGTTTAGCTGCTCAAATGCTACATTTGCCTAGTGCTAAATATAACTATGCAGACAACACTTATGCTGCATATTTATCACTATTATCAGGATATATTGTGATGCTATGTATACGGAATGGCTCTAATATTTAACAAAACAGTGAATTTCAGATTTTTTTATTTAGCAACAACGCATTTAGGGGGACAGCGTGACACTTCACAAGATGGTGGTGTTGAAAATACTTTTTTTCGGGATGTAACCACAAATTAACTATAGGTTTCTTGACAGACACGATAGACAGACACACAGACAAACATGCAGACAACGAAGTGATCCTGCAAGGGTTCCTTTTTTCTTTTGTGGAACGTAACCCTAAAGACATTTACTGACATAATCTTACAGAAAAAAGATACTTCCTCCGTAATCTTGGTCTTATGGGAGATTTTTTTAAGACACCTATAGGTACTGACGTCTTAACGTTAGCTATGATGAGTCACATTATTATTTTGTGGCCTTATTTTTGGGACCTTTTTGTAGCACGTGTTGCCAATCCATAACATGTGTAGATCAATGAATCCTGGCCATTACGATATACATAGTATTATATCGAAAAACTATCGATACTTTTTGTACATAAACATCCTGTGTGAACATCCCTACTATGGATTCAAGGCTTGGGCTAAGCACAAACAGTACTACCAACTCCCAAAAATATATCTGTATGGAACTCAGAATAATGACTGTGTATGGTACGTAGATGGAGTAATAAAGGTAGATGCAGGAACGTTTGCTTTATCATTCGCACTAAAAAGAGAGCACAGATAAAGTTACTAATGTGATAAACAGAGACACAGCTAACCTATTTTTTGTCCCTTATCGTGTAACTGGTTTTTTTTCAAGAATACATACAACTTACATACAAGAAGTTGCAAAACAAACTTTGAGAATTCATGGCGTAATTGTATTTCTCATGAGTTATTTACTTGTTTTCACATAAAAAACGTTTAATACAAATATGTTGATCGGTTAATACAAATATTGACTACTAAAAAATGGTAATAATTGTCGTGTTATTCATCGTTTAGCACGACGGCTATCGCTATCTCATACGCGGTTACACAGTAGTCAGTACTGACATCTACCTATTTACCCATGAGTTGTACGACTGAGTTACCTGTCTCTAACTCAGTCTGTAACTCAGTCTGGAGACTAGTCAGACGCGTAACTATACCTGAAAGGGACAAAACTCGGACAAAACAAAAAAAGGAAATCATACTTACGTATGAAAGGTTATGTTTCATAATTTGCGTTCGCTACAACTTTTACACAGCAATGCACCATATAAATGGCTTCTACACACCTTCAATACTAAATTTAGAACAGAAAACTAAATAAAAACTCGTAATATTCGCAATAAATTACTATCACAGAGGTTTGTTGGGCACAAACGACAACGTGCCCAACAAAAAAAAGCTAAATACGACAAAGACAAAAACTGTGTTTAAACCACCTGTTCCACCTTAAAGTGTACCAACTCAAAATTATGGATTATTGCTAACAATGATTGATTCTTAACCCCAGTTGAAATACGACATTTTACAACCTATTTATCATCTAAAATAAAATTGAGTTTCATAACTTCCCAAACAAAAAATTCAGTAATAGGTACGTTTATTTTGTCTCCTGAAAAATCACCTTTTTTGAGTTTGTCTCAGTTTAGATCTAGGTGTGCGGTATGTTGTCAGCACAGCAGAGTACATTGAATATAGTTGTCAGCTCAAGCCTCACTCACCGTTTGTTTGATATTTCTGGCAGTCTTGGCCCGGGGGCCTAATGAGAAGTAGTTTGTACTGTACACGAGTTTATTCGTAGACAGTCAGACATATACATAATCAGAGTGAGAGTATGAAAGTTTTCACGATACTACGTGTTATCTAGGTATGTGCTTTCGATAGAATTAATAGGCAAGTAGAAAAAGTTTTTATTTTTCAAAAAGTTTTCTAAAGTAGGTACCTAAATAATTGTACCTAGTTTACACACACTTACACTTATTTATACCTATTTTATTGTTAAGTATTATGTTTTTAATATTTTCAGTTCAAAATTAAAATACTCTTTGAAATGTATTTTATAGATCGATGATCTTATCTTATATCATACTAGCAGATGCCCGCGACTTCGTCCGCGTGGATTTAGGGTTTTTAAAATCCCATGGGAACTTTGATTTTCCGGGATAAAAAGTAGTAAGTAATGTTACTCTCCGTCCTATCAACTAGCTACCTATCTCTATGCCAACAATCAAGTCGATTGGTTGCTTAGTTAGGCGTAATGGAAGCACAAACAAACAAACACACTTTTCCATTTACAATATTAGTAGGTATAGATTCGTAGAGTATGTAGGTAGGTTCATATTATCTTTATCAATAGGTAGGTTCCTACATAAGTAGATTATGTAGAGACTATAGTTATAGACTAGATATCTAGGTACCTACTAGTTATGTAGGTAATAAGGTCGCATAATTATTATGTTAATAATCACCATCTCACGAACTGTTAGGTAGGGACTAGGGAGGCACTTTTATAGATACCTTTCAGTTATCTACTAAACCACTGAATGCACATTTTAATAATTTTTGTGCATGAAGCAAGTACCTAGGTATAATATTTGGGTCGAGAGCTGTAGGCAGTGGTCCGACCGCCGACGATGAACGAGAAACGAGTAGAACTAGAAACTATAAACGAGTTGGCGATCAGCAGGAAGCGAGTGTGTAGTTTTGATAGTATTGTCGCCGGGCTATAAGCGAGTGTGCAAGTGCGACGAGCGAATACTCGCGCCATTCGCCCGCGGTCGCTCAGTCTATTTACAAAGTACTTTGTGGCTCAGTCCTATGCAAACCTGCGCGCGCGTTACACGTGTTCAAGCGAGTGAGCATCGCTTAAAGAATATCGCTGAGCGAGTTTATTTTTGAAATCTCGTCGCTCAGCAACAAAACTAGTAAAGCGAGTCGTCGCTGGCAGTGTGAACACTGAACAGTCAGAGAACAACTTTTGATATAATGCATCTCGTTCGGTTAAACACGGAATGAACATTTATTGTGCGCTTCTTGAGAGAGAAAATCGCCGATAGTTAGTCGTTTTCTCGCCGGCGGTGGGACCAGTGCCTTAAGTAGGTAAGTACCTATTTGAGTGAATTTAAATTATACCATTATACCATTACCAATATACCATTTCTGCGAACAATTAATGTAAGCGCGCGTGATATATGAAATGCGTCTGCGGGAATTTTTTCCACATCACTGTCAGTCACTGAGGAGTAAACCGTAGACATTAATTATTAAGTAGCTAGGTACTAGGTACCTATGTGTTACTATCTATATCTACATCAATACTTCAATACTAATAAATAAAATTGAAGTGTCTGCCTGTAAATTCGAAATAACTACCTAACTCAAATTAAGCTCATATATATAGTTATTTGAACTGTAGGTACCATAACCGAACCACATGTTTTAAAAAAGTCTGCCTGTCTGTTTTAACCGGCTAATCTCCGGAACGGCTGAATCTATTTTGACGGGACTTTCACAGACAAGTAGAGGATTAACTAGGGAGTAACATAGGCTACTTTTTAACCGACTTTCAAAAAAGGAGGAGTTGTGTTTCTACCTATATATACACCGAAATCTCCGAGATTTCTGAACCGATTTGCGTATTTTTTCACAGTCAGTCACCTTTACTTTTATACATATATTTAGATTACATTGTTATTTGTGCACTCATTAGTTGCTTGTGCACTAATTATTCGTATTCGCTTTCGTAAAAATACGCATCGAAGTTGACGTCATACAAAACGTACATAATATGCTCGTGCACTTATTTGATTTGTGTTTTGACGGATCCGTATAAATAAGAACCAAATTAGTGCACATAGTAAGTACGTTTTTTATGACGGCCACAGGTCACTACGAATCATATTTTACGAAAACGAATACGAATGAGTGCACAAACGGCCTTATACCTGGCCGATAGTTCTGTATGATTGTGAGACTTGGACAGTTAAAGACAATACTCACAGAAAACTAGACTAGTGGTAGGAGAGCCCAAGAGGGGATTTTGGGATTTACTCGAGCGCGTCAGATTAAGGCGAGGTAAGGTAATTAGATGCAGAAAAGTGTGCATTTCATGATCAGACAATTTCAGCGTGACATAAGGAAATGGGAGAGTCACAAAGTTTCAAACATAACTTTTGGTTGTGTCCAAATCGTCAGTTTTTTGAATAAGAGCTTCTTGAGAACTTGAGGATTCACTTAACATTCCTTCTCAATATCTGACGCGCTCGATTAACTATTTTGGGTCTATCTTCTTTTTTATTTTCTTTTTTTTTTAATTTATAGACTCGCGCTTGGCTGCAATTAGACCTAATGCAGCCCAAGGTGGGAGCGCCCTCTTCTACACCTTGGTACGATCACCCCCACCGTGCTAACCGGCGGATAAATATTTTTGCGATAAAAAACACGTGGGGCGCATTATATACTATTAATTAATATCTAAAGCGCTCGAGTATTTCTTTGAGAATATTTTTTTTTTACAATTTTGAAAAACTGTACGCGCTCTCCCCACCCGTGTAAGTGGTTACATCATATAACCTTTTTTTCTCTTTAGCACCTAATCTTCACAATCCAATAGGTCCCCACAACGCTCGAGTAAATCCCTATTTAGCGTCTTGGGCTCCACTACTATAGTTGCTCCCCTGCTATAAGACACACCTACTTGCCGAATTTCATGATTCTTGGACAACGGGAAATACCCTGTAGGTTTCTTCATAGACAGACAAACAAAGTGATCCTATAAGGGTTCCGTTTTTCCTTTTGAGTTACGGAACCCTAAAAATGTTAAAACTGCCAAAAACGACTTACTTACGTGGTGTTAAAGTTAAGCTACGATATAAGAAGTATTACAGGCATGTAGGATAATATGTAAATGAGTTTTTATCGCTGTGGTGAAAGCGACCGCACACCGCTTGCCACGATCGAGGCATTTCGCACTTTCTCCGCCGCGCAGCCTTCTGCAGTCGATCTTGTATATCATCACAAGGTACCCATATTATTATAAATGCGAAAGTGTGTTTGTTTGCATATTTTTTGTAAATTGTGACGTCACGAGTGACCTTGCGTTTTCATAAATTAAGATTTTTTAGGATCTTTTCTAATCGATGTTATTTGAAAACTACTATGAGTACAAAATTATATTTATTAAAGGTAATGTTAGTATATCTCTATATATATAATAGAGTCTATCTCTAGTCTATAAAACATACAGAAAACTTATCACTAAAAAAATTATATTTACAAAAAATATACGCCGTCCAAATGGTCATTTATGGGCATTGTGCCCAAAACACTGGCGCTATTACCTCGCTGAACGGCAAGGCTCAACCGTTGAGCGAGTTAATAGTTAGTTAACTATGAGTTACTTAATAATATTTAAAAATACCTGGACGTGATAATGACCTCTAAATCTTAATTTTAAATTACCTATTGCAAATCCTGTATTTCTTGATTTAATAGTTATGTAATTACTTTAATTAAATTTAGTTTTTCAATCTAGTAAGTTTATTTATCTACCTACTAAAGTAAGAAATCGTGATACATTCGCTCGCAATATTATTCAGTATCTGGATTCTGGATGCCGATTTCCTGTAGAAGTTTTCGCTATGATTAGGTAGGTAATTATGAGTTAAAAATTTTGCGCTCGTGTCGCCAGTTGATAACCGCGACTTCGTCGGCGTGGATTTAGGTATTTAAAAATCCCGTGGGAACCCTTTAATTTTCCGGGATAAAAAGTAGCCTATGTCCTTCCCCGGGAACTTTGCGACATTGTCCCATAAAACATTGGATTCAGACTCCTCAATCCCGATGCTGTACGGAACCTGGCCACCAAAACTGATGGGATTTAGAAACTGTCGGTTATAAATTGATATTGGAGGTACCTACCGAGTAAAGACTTTTTGAACTCGAGGACCCAACTCCTCAGCCCTGATGCTGTAAGGAATTGCATTCCTAAATCCACGGGATTTCTAAATTCTTGTTTTGTTTTTACGAAATTTGGTATTTACTGAGTTACCTTGCATCCCGGGGACGGGCAACTATACAGATAGGCTATTTTATGTCCTGGAAAATCAAAAGTTCCCACATTTTTAAAAGTGCCAGCTGAATATAGTATTTATTTTTCTGTCGCTCGGTGTATTTTAATATTGTACTATATATATATATATATATATCTGAATCTGATTTTATTCGTATAAATAGCTTATGTCACGCGGACCATAATAACGAATCGATTGACACCTCATTCATCAAAATTAGTAGTTTAGGCGCCACGATGAAACACACAAAAATACAAACATACCTAGTCTTCAAAATCATAATCTTTCCTTTTGGCTTTGCCGTAGTCGGGTAAAGAGGCCACGGGGCGAGTGCGGAGCTACCTAGTAATTAAATTAGCCAGCAGCGAAGGGCAATATTGAAACGTTGACGTGTGCCAGAGCTAAACGATTTTCCGCTCCCTTTGGTCGAGCGACGTTCCGATAAACGGCTGTTGAATGTGACAGACAGACGGACGGATGAACGGACACGGTGATTCTGTAAGTGTTTTATACTTTTGAGTCTTCTTCTTTTTCGGGCGCCTTTCTGACTATAAAAAGGTTATAGAGAAAGTTGCCGGGTTTATCTTAATTTATCCTCGTCAGTCGCGAGTTGCTAGGCCAAAGTCATTGGGCGGCACTCGCGATTCCTATCCACTCCTTGATGTTGCGCAAACAGACTTTCTCTTGCGGTCATTGCGCCTCGTGCTTACTACCTGCTTATAGTACGCGACAGGTTGAGTTGGCAATCGGTGTGTGAGGCGGGGGGACGCCCGCACACCCGCACGTCACCCGCGCTACCCCCACCAGGGTAGCGTGAGGGGTGTGCCCCGCCCACTGAGTTTTTTGTATAGCTTATAATAGAGTAGGTATAGATATAAATTTTCTATATCTATTTTTTTTTGCAGAAATCGGGGAGCAGTCCACGGAAAGTGCCGTCTCCGCATGTCATGCACGTGGACCTCAATGACCCTGTAGATGATCGGTTGAACGACATATTGAAAAACTCATCAGACGATCCCCTGCAACATCCCGTAGAAGGCCACTTGCATAAATTGTTAGACGACCACGTAAATGACCACCTGAATAACTCGAAAGAGATTTTAAATGACCACTTGGACAACCCCATAAGCGAGGACTTTAGTGTTCAGTTAAATCTTCCCAGTAATGACTTCTATCGTGAAGATGCTCCACTAACCAACCCATTGGCATTGTATAATGAAATAGAAGGCGACGAGTTCGCTGATGATGTAAGCCCTAAGTTATAACTATAGTTACATATTTATAATTAACTACGTTATGCTCGCGACTTCATCCGCGTCCGCGCACAAAGTTCAAACCCCTATTTTACCCCCTTAGGGGTTGAATTCTTAGCGGATGTCTACGTCATAATAGCTATCTACATCCAAACAGTCCGATCTATCCAGCACCCGTAGTACAAGATTTTACGTCTCACCAAACCAAACCAAATTCGAGAGTCGAAATACTTCCGCGTTACAGTAAACTGGATCTTAAAAGCCTTGTTTTAAAGCTCAAGTTTGTCTACACTTCTACAGCCAGCGCTCCAAGCGGAAACATTGCGAAATTAAAATCAGTGGCATTGAATATTTGACTTCAATTCAAGGCTGTTTAGGTCCATTTTACTGTAACGCGGAAGTATTTCGACTCTCGAATTTGGTTTGGTTTGGTGAGACGTAAAATCTTGTACTACGGGTACAGTAGTTCGAGCTGTGCGTCGATTGATCAGTCAGTCTTGTTAAGTTCTAATTACACCAATAATGTCTGTATAGATGGCTCTTCATGAGCCGCCAGTTTTACAGCCGCCGCCGCCGCCGCCTAATGCTCCGACGGCGCAGTCTACACAACAACCCTTGCCTGACAGTACATATCTCGCACCACACGCTCAAATGGAAGAGGACTACTATCTTGATTCGGTAAGTTCATCTAGGTTTTATTTTACTACTTACGGATACCCGGCGTGTGCTCTACTATACTAAAAAACCGTATTCCTCTTTTTCGTCTTTAAATTCATCTTTGCATTATTGCCTTTCTAATGAAAAGTAGCTTATATCCTTCCCCGGAATGTAAGCTAGCTCTGTACCGAATTTTATCAAAATCGGTCAAACTGTTACGGCCGGTTCACACATGTCTCCGTTTTACTGTTCCGTTTTATCGTGTAGGTACGTTTTTTTTTTGTCAATGGCGTATGTAGTTGTATAAGCGACTTCACACATGGCACAGTATTCTGTATAGGTACAGTAAAAAATATCGTTCCGTAAAAAAATTACATTCCGTTTTGTCATCGAATACTGGACCGACGGAACGGAAATATACGGATACGTAGAATTTTTACGGATAGATACTGTGTGTTTTACTGCGTGTTTTACTGTGTGGTATACTGCGAGTTTTCTGTTCACATATCGCATCCAGTAATGACGGATCCGTTGAATGTTATACGGTGCCTATGTGTGACCAGAGCATAAGTTTATGCCGTATCCGTTAAAAACGTACCAGTAAAACGGACTCCCATGTGTGAACGGGCCGTTAGGCCGTGAAAAGCTAGCAGACGGACAGACAAACAGACAGACACACTTTCGCATTTATAACAATTTATTAGTATAGATATTATGGATTACACGAAAATACTCATAAAATAGGTACCTAATTCGAAATCGTTACATCTTTGTTACAGGATGAATTTGAAGACTCCGTTGACATGTAAGTCTGAACAACAAAAATCCTTTTATGTACCTACTTCATCATGATCAACCCATCGCCGGCTCACTACAGAGAACGGGTCTTCGCTCAGAACAAGAAGGGTTATGACCATCTACCACCTTACGTGCGGATTGGCAGACTTCACACACCTTTGAGAACATTATGAGGAACTCTCAGGCATGCAGGTTTCCTCACGATGTTTTCCTTCACCGTTCAAGCAAGTGATATTTCGTCACTTAAAACGCAAATAACTCCGAAAAGTTAGAGCCTATGTTCTTACTTATATTTAAAAACTAGCTGCCCTGGCGAACTTCGTTCCGCCTACCAGTCGATTCAAATTTTTTAAATTTTTCTCTCCGTAAGAACCATCCTCGTACTTCAAGGAATATTGTAAAAAAAGAATTAGTGAAATCGGTTCAGCTGTTCTCGACATTTGCGATGAGCAACACATTTGGTGATTCATTTTTATATTTCAGACTAGCTTATGCTCGCGACTTTGTCCGCGTGGACTACAAAATTTCAAAACCCTATTTCACCCCCTTAGGAGTTGAATTTTCAAAAATCCTTTCTTAGCGGATGCCTACGTCATAATAGCTATCTGCATGCCAAATTTCAGCCCGATCCGTCCAGTAGTTTGAGCTGTGCGTTGATAGATCAGTCAGTCAGTCAGTCAGTCAGTCATTCAGTCAGTCAGTCAGTCAGTCAGTCACCTTTTCCTTTTATATATATAGATTAATATAGATTAATGTTTGTCTGTGTCACTGTGTTTGTTTGCGCATCGTTCATCCGATTCAATTGAACCTATAGAGTAGGTACTTCCCGTTGACCTCGAAATTTGGTAGGTAGGTAGGTCTTATAGCACAAGTAAAGGAATATCCTAAATCCGAAAACCGTAAATTTGTGGTTACATCACAAAAAAAATGTGTCCATATGAACAAATCTAATTCAATTTTCAAAGTAAGATAACTACTATTATACCAAGTGGGGTATCATGTGAAAGGGATTTTTACCTGTACACTCTAAAACCGATTTTTATTTATTTTTATGCATAATAGTTTATGACTTATCGTACAAAATGCTGAAAAATTAAGTATCTATACTTACTTTCAATTTAATTCAATATTTTATTTAAAGGAATTTAATGTTTTACCATTCGGTCTAAATACCGCCTCTTTTGCCTTCACAAAGATCATGAAACCACTGACAGTTACTGGGTTATGTGGTAATTTCTATGAGTAGTATAAATATCTAGACAACATCTTATGAGGTCTAATATATCTGGAAAGGCTGTAAGAGTCCTGATAATCAATGCTGAAAAGAGTTATCTTTCCCCTGATATCAAATAACCATAAATGGTATTGCATACCGAACTGACTTAGTCGAGGACTTAGTCGCGGATAGATACTACATCACGATATTAAGTGGAAACTGCTACATCATGTAGTACGGAGCCCTCGTTGCGCGAGTCTAACTCGCACTTGGCCGGTTTTTATTAATATTAAATTTCACATCAATGTCAATGCTTTCTTTACAGCCAGTCTATGAATCTGCACGGCGCACTGGCGGACTGTGAAAAAGCCATCACATATTTTTTCAATAATCAGCTAGATAGTGCTATAGCTATAATGACTCCGTGGTAAGTCTTGAATAACATTACCTATACTTTGTTATCGAATCATCAATATTCTTAAACATTCGACTGCTGGACCTCCTCCAACGGGAGGGTTTGCCTATAATCACCACGCTGGGCAGACAGGTTGGTGATCGCAGTCGATGGTAGTGGTAGCACAGTGGAAGCTGCTGCCCGTCCTCCGTTATATTCCTTAGTCGCCTCGTATGACACCCGCGGGAAGAGGAGGGGTGGTGACAACTGTATTCTGATCTTCTATAAAATCTTCTGATAAAAATGCCTTATTTGTCATAGGAAAGAAACTTCACTGTACCACGCTCACGGGGCAGCGATATTCGAATTTATACCAGCCGTCCTCACGTTGGAGCCGGCACAGATACAGCGCGCGCAAGATGCGTTGCGTCAGACCTTCACGCTTTGCGCGCAGGTGCGCAGGAGTTACACGTTTGTCCAATCTATCGGCGCCATCATAAAGAAGGTAAGATTATACAATCATCGTAATTGTCCACTCCGTCCACTGCTGACACGTAGGCATTTCCTCAGCCTTCCTTATCCAGTCACTTCCCGCCACGCTCTTTCGTAGGTTATCGTACTGGAGGGCGCAACACTACGCTTATAGTTGCGGTCTCCACTCCAGAGCTTTCCAACTCCACCGACCATCGCTCCTACGGTAAGCTACGTGTGCCCATAGCCACTTCAACTTGCTGATAGTTTCAGCGACCTTGGTTCTCATGCGGATCGCTTCATGTCGAATTTTATCAAGTTCGATCGTTAGAGGTGCGTGTCTCTAGTCGAGAAATCCGGGGTTCGATCTCCGGGATCGAACCGGACTTCTCGCCTAGAAGGCCGACGTCATTACCACTAGGCTATCATCGCTTTTTTCCATTGAATATATCTGACTAGCTGATGCCCGCGACTTAGTACGCGTGGATTTAGGATTTTAAAAATCCTGTGGGAACTCTTTGATTTCCCGGGACGAAAAGTAGCCTGTGTCACTCTCCAGGTATTTAACTATACCCATGAAAAAAATCACGTCGATCCGTTGCTCCGTTGCGACGTGATTGAAGGCGACAAACCAATAAACTAACACACTTTCGCATTTATAATAAGGCTACTGATTTAGTTAGACCTCCCAGTTGGTCAATAAGTTTTCTCGGAGTGTTGGAATTTGTTCCTATCTCATAAAGTACATAATCGGCTTTCAGCCAAATTACGGTGGTTACACGGAGGAAGAGGCTCATGCTGAGCTGGTGCATGCGGAGGCGCTGCTGCTGCTGGCCTGCCTGGGGATCATCGAGAACGAGGATATGACAGGTTTCCTTCGAGCTTCGCTGCGAGTTAGGACTTCCTATAATGCTTACAGGTTTGTCCTATGATTTTTGAAGAGAAAACATCTTTAGTACCGTTTGTGAATTGTGATTGGAAACTGGATGAAACGAAAAGGCGACATTAAAAAAGACAAACACATATAGTCCGCGACAGGTTGAGATGGCAATCGGGGTATGAGGCGGGGGGACGCCCCGCACACGCGGACGTCACTTACGCTCACCCGTACCAGGTTAGCGCAGGGCCTGTACGGTGTGCGGGGCATCCCCGATTGCTATTTCAACCTGTCGTGTACTTATACATCTACAGGATTTAGCTTACAGTGACCCCTTTATTTTTTTTATCGCTGGGAAATGCGTTTTAGCCATATTACCGGGTGCAGTGGCCGAATACTGCTTTTCCCCTGGGACGCATCCAAAAGGGACCAGCGGCACCCAGGCACACTGGGAGGTTACTGGCTGGCACCCCATACAGTGTTCCCTATTATTTCACACTTTAGTTACCATAAGCCTCTAATGTCATTTGTTTAAAGCATGTGATGACTCACATGGCTGTGATAAATTATTATTATTGACATTAAACTTCTGATTAACTAGTAAAAAAACCGGCCAAGTGTGAGTCAGACTCGCGCACTGAGGGTTCCGTACTACAATCGTATTTTATCGTCATTTTGCACGATGAATCCAAAACTATTATGCCTAAAAATAAATAAAAGTCTGTTCTAGAATGTACAGGTAAAGCCCTTTCATATGATACCCCACTTGTTATAGCAATCTTACTTTGAAAGTCGATTTTTTTTTTCTACCATAAAGCACCATTATAAAATGGTAGCTTTATTGCTACTACCATCTAGCCTATGGGCTAATAAGTAATATTATTCTAGCTTAAACTTCAACTTATGATTAATTTTTAAATCTAATTTACAGTCCAGTAACTGTCCTTAGTTTATTCTAACACGTACTTACAGTTCACTATGTTCTTGTGACCTAGAAAAATAAAGTAGCACATGCACTATTACACAAACGCTGCACTTATGTACTTTTTAACACCAATTCGAACGGCTTGGTTCTTTTGAGCCTCCTTTTGATGTCCATGTTATCTAGAAGCTTCACAGCCTCCAAATTAACATGATGGCGAAGTCGATGTTGGTGAGCTTCTGCGTACTTTTGGATGATTTTGTTTACGAACTCTATCTTAAGGTCCCTGTGGAGATCGTGATTTCTTACATACCAGGGTGCATTTGTTATTTCCCTGAGTACTTTGTTCTGGAATCTCTGTATTACTTGAACATTGGTCGGTTTAGTACACCCCCAGAGTTGTATACCATACGTCCATACAGGCATTAGAACTTGCTTGTATAGCATAAGTTTATTATGTAATGAGAGCGTTGAATGCCTTCCAAGCAGCAATACATTTTTTTGTACCGTAATTCTAACTCCTCACGTTTCTTTTTAACATGAGCTTTCCATCGAAGCTTTGTGTCTAGCGTCATACCCAAGTACTTCGCTGTATTTACGTAGGGAATAAGTTGCCGATTTAGATAAATTGGGTGATATTTTGGTAACTTATTGGTAAAATCTATATGTATAGATTTCGACTCGTTTAGCTTAATTCGCCACTTTATAGTCCAATCGTTGACTTTATTTATGGCAGCTTGAACTTTTTCTACTGCTTCTTCGTGACTTTCTCCAGTTGCTATTATGGCAGTATCATCAGCGAATGTTGCAATAGTGTTATTTTCTAGTGCTGGAATATCACAGGTGTATAATAAGTACAGGACCGGACCTAAGACACTTCCTTGTGGTACCCCAGCTTTAATTTCCTTGAGTTCACAATACGCATCTTCTTGACGAACTCTAAACCACCTATTTGAGATGTATGATTCAAGAATATCAGCAAATGACTTTGGTAGCATATTTCTGAGTTTATAGATAAGCCCTTCGTGCCACACTTTATCGAAAGCTTGCGCTACGTCTAAAAAGACTGTTGAACACACTTTCTTATTTTCTAATGATTTCTCTATTATGTCAGTAATTCTGTGGACTTGATCTATCGTTGAGTGTTTTTCACGGAATCCAAATTGGTGATCTGGTATTAATTTTCTCTCCTCTAGTATAGGTTTTAGTCACTCGAGTAACAGTTTTTCAAATAATTTTGAAATAACTGGTAATAAAGAGATTGGTCTGTATGACGTTGTTTCATGGGGTGGTTTCCCCGGTTTAGCGATCATAATAACTTCAGCAACTTTCCATAACTCAGGTACATGTCTCAGTCTAAATGATGCATTTATGAGATTGGTAAGTTTCACTAAAGCTTTCCGAGGTAGGTTATTAAAATTTCTCCGGTAATGAGATCATATCCTGGATTTTTTTTTGGCTTAAATTGAACTTTATTTCTTCAGTTACTTCCTTTGGTGTCACAAGTCTGATATTTTGCAGATCATCTTGTCTTTCTTCATTCTCACTGAAATCAATTGTATGGCCCTCATTTGGTTGGAATATATCTTCCAGATGCTGAGCGAATCTATTAGCTTTTTGAATGTTATTGATAGCCCATTTTCCATTTGATTCTTTAATAGGTGGTATATGTGTGATGGGTCTTTTTAAATTACCTGTTACTTTCCAAAGAGAATACTCAGTTTCTCGGTCATTGGTCAAGCTTCGTAGGTAATCATTTAACTTAGTGTCATTATGACTTTTGATTGCTTTCTTGATTGTTTTCGCGAGTTTGTTCAGTATTCTTTTGTCTTGTGGTGATCTCGAAGCATGCCATTTTTTTCTCTGCTTTCTCTTTGTTCTAATGAGGTGTATAATTTCCTTAGGATAGGTGGTACCCTTACTCCATTTTTTTATCGATGGCGTATTATTCCAGGCTGATTTTTGTATGTCTGTTATAAATTTAGCTACTTCCATATTGAGCTGGTCTTGGCATTTTAAGGGGACCTTTAGGTTTATAGTACTGTCTAACTCTAGTTTAAAGCTTTCCCAGTCTGTATTGTTATTCACTAGAGTTATCTTGGTTTCTTTGAATGCAATGTTATGTTTATTCAATATTAACAATATTGGTGAATGGTCCGAATTCATGTCGTATTTTCCTTCAATATTTAGGTACCTTGGTGAGATGTTCTTAGATATAAAAAAGTCTACCAGATCTGGGGTTTTTTGAGGATCAGTAGGCCAATAGGTCGGCATACCTGTACTGATCACGTCGCATCCCAAGTCTTTGATCGCACTCAGCAATTCTTTACCTTTTGTTGTTGTTAGTCTAGAGCCCCAGAAAATATTTTTGGCGTTAAAATCTCCACCAATTATAAATCTGTGTCCATATTGTTTCAAGAAACTTAAGTATTCATATTTTTTTAGAGAATGCCTTGGTGGGCAGTATATGGCTACAATTGTAATTGGGTATCGTTCTGTTTTAATATTTACTGCCACTGCTTGGATTTCAAACTCTTCATATTTACTTTCTTCGTAGTGATAAATACTCTCTTTTATTATAACAGCACTACCTCCTCTGGCTGAATTATTAGGATGTAGGGCGTGATATACTTTATATCCATTAAATTTGATGTAGGATTCTTTTGTGAAATGTGTTTCGGAGATCAAACATATGTCGATATTTTCAGTATCTAGGACTACTTGTAGCTCATGTTGATGTTGGAATAGTCCATTAGAATTCCATGCCAATATTTTTTGTTCTTTTTCCATTATTTGGTTTTAAAAGGGGCTTTGTTAGTGCCATTTTCAAGTTTTCGCAGGCGATCATCGAATGATGACATAAATTTCAAGATCTCGTTTAGTTTATTTAAGGTTCCTACCTTAAATAAACTAAACGAGACGCTCGTGTTATTACTGTTAGACATTTTGTTTGAGGCTACTTGTGCATATGTTACCTTTTTACTAGGATTTTCTTTGTTAATTTCGGGAAGTCGCACATTCTTAGCAACTGGAGTTTGTTTTGTAATATCACTTGTTGCTTGAGTGTTTTGAGAAGATGGTTTTTTGTATTTCCTGTTCCTGATGGATTGCATTTCCTTGGCTACTATGCAGCCTCTATGGTTAGCTGGATGAGCTTCCCCACAGTGTACACATTTAGGTTTCTGCTCAGCTGGTTTTTTGCATTCAACACTTAGATGTTTTCCAGTGCATTTGACACATCTTGGCTCTCTGGAGCAATACTTCTGGGTGTGCCCATACGTTTGACATTTTTTACACTGTGGTATGAGCGTCGATGATCTCAGTGGATGTATTTCCACTTTGCATCCAAGAATCGAGGTGATTCCATAAATTTTGTCGATGTCTTCTCCATTTTTGAAACTTAGCAGAAACATGTTTAGTGGTTCCTTGTTTTTCCACCTTAGCTTATTGACGGCATTTTCAACCTTAAACCCTTTATTCTGAAGGTCTTCGATTATTCTATCTGGCTTACAGGTAAAATGCAGCTTTTTGGCCATGACTTTAATGGGCCTATCTTGCTTGTTTTCAAAAGAGTGCCACAGGAATTTCCCTGCAGTCAATGTTTTAGTGATTGACCGATATGTATCTTCATTGTAAGCATTTATTTTAACATTGTTGCCATTTAACATTTTAATTCGAAAAGAATCTCCAGAAAGACCTTCTGTTAATAAGTCATAGAATGACTGATAGTTTGTAACGTCATCTACTATTATTGGCGGGGCTGGTGGAATTTTCTTTTTCCTTTCCCTACTAAGACTGGTCGAGGAATCATCATGCTGATTGGTGGATGTGGACTGCTCGGGGGAGGTGTTCAATTTTCTTTTCTTCCTGCTTTTAGCTCTAATCCATTCTGTCTCTCTGGCTAATTCTTCTTCATCCGTTTGATATTCCGATGGTTGCGGTGAAGTTTCCTTGGTGGTATTATTCTGGCTCGTATCCATTGGGTTTTGTTTCGACAGAAATTTTATTTTATTCTGTAGCTCCAATATTTGCTTCTCCATAGTTGTAATAATGAGCTGAAGCTTTCTACCTTTTTCTCAGAGAATGCTTTAAAAAGCATATGCTCTGTTTCAGTTATTAATTTTATTTCTGTACCCATAGTTGCAGTATATAAGTAGTATAGCTGCGGTTTATTATTTTACAATTTATTCTGACACGACAAAACGCAAAACTAGGTCATTGTGTCGAACGCGGTCGACCGTCGGCGTCGGCGGCCGAGACGCGGCGTCAGCAGATTACGCTGCGATGCGCGTATTGCGATTAAGACACGGTTGTTTTCGACGAAAACCAAACACGGAATGATCGGAAGTCGAAACGCCACGGAAAGTCGAAAATAGCAATACATGTTCATGAACACATTTTAATTTTTTCTTGTGATGTATCCACAAATTCACGGTTATCAGATTTTTTCCCTAATGTCTGCTATAATACCTACCTACCTGCCAAATTTCATGATTCTAGGTCAACGGGAAGTACCCTGTAGGTTTCTTGATAGACCGACAGACAGACAGACAGGCAACAAAGTGATCCTATAAGGGTTCCGTTTTCCCTTTTGAGGTATGGAACCCTAAAAAAAGTAATCTATATTTATAAAAGGAAAAGGTGACTGACTGACTGATCTATCAACGTACAGCTCAAACTACTGGACGGATCACGCTGAAATTCGGCATGCAGATAGCTATTATAACGTAGGTCCGCTAAGAAAGGATTTTTTTTAATTCAACCCCTGTCGGGGTAAAATAGGGGTTTGAAGTTGGTATGAAACTGTAAGTTTTGAAGTTAGAATCGCGAAATTTTGCAATTTACACTAATCTTATCTAAATATATAAAAGGAAAAGGTGACTGACTGACTGACTGACTAACTGATCTATCAACGTACAGCTCAAACTACTGGACGGATCGGGCTGAAATTCGGTATGCTGATAGCTATTTTGACGTAGGCATCCGCTAAGAAAAGATTTTTGAAAATTCAACCCATAAGGGGGTGAAATAGGGGTTTGAAATTTGTGTAGTCCACGCGGACGAAGTCGCGAGCATAAGCTAGTGATTAATAAAAGTATTAATTTATTTAGAATGTGTGCGAAGATATTGGAAAGGAAAGCTTGGGAAGATGAATCGTCGCGGGCGCATTTCGAGAGCGGAGTTCGACTCGGACTCGCGACGTTCAACGTGATGATCGCCATGCTGCCGCCGCGGATCGTTACCTTGCTGGAGTTCGTAGGCTTTTCTGCCGATAAGGTACGGAGAATCGAATATCTGCACTTTCCTTTACCTAAAAAACCGGCCAAGTGCGTGGCGGGCCACGCGCAGTGTAGGGTTCCGTAGTCACAATCCTCGAAAAACAGATGTAACTCCTTAACCTGTGAACCCTACTTAGCCATGATAGTTTTCCTTTAAAATTGATTATATATACTACTGCTGTGAATTTTTTCACGTTCATATATACTACCATTTGTCTGATAAAGGGAGGAACACTTGACTCTAATAAAAATTTGCACTTTAAAACATCATATTTTACAAACGGATCTAGAAATCGAAAAATGATACCCCACACTATGGGGTAGACGAGAAAAAAAAGTTCATCCCCATTTTACATGTAGGGGAGCTACCCTAAATAAAATAAAAATATTTACCAAAATTTTATTTCACCACTTTGTCGGCGTGATTAATATTTATACCCATGCCAAATTACAGATTTCTAGCACTAATAGTCTCTGAGATTAACCGAGGACGGACGGACGGACAGACAGACAGACGGACGGACATGGCGAAACTGTAAGGGATCCTTGTTTACTACGGAACCCTAAAAGGCTTGTGAGGTAAAATTTGCTGAGGTGTTTCGCACGACCACGTTTCTGGGAACTGACGAGTTGACGTACCTAGTCACTTAGTACTCGGCAGGAATTATACATCGACCTTTAGAAAGAGATTTCGTAGAGCGTGGATTTGACCTGCAGCTCGTTCCAGCAACGCACAAGACTGCAAATACTATTTTATACATGGCATAATCTTGTACCTATATCAAATATTTGAAAAGAGCAACCGCCGAGTTTCTTACTGGTTCTTCTCGGCAGGAAAGGCATTCCGAACCAGTGGTAGATGCATCCGACTATTCGTAAGTACTTGTAAAAGTTTATACGAATAAAAAAGATTTTAATTTCATTTTCATTTCATTTCGTTGTCTCTGTCGTTGAGACCGACAAAACGTGACCGAAGAAGGGTTTTGGACATAGTCTACCACAGATTGGCAGATTTCACACACCTTTGAGAACATTATGGAGAACTCACAGGCATGCAGGTTTCCTCACGATGTTTTCCTTCACGGTTAAAGCAAGTGGTATATAATTACTTAATATGCACATAACTCCGAAAAGTTAGGGGTGCATGCCCGGGATCGAACCCCCGACCTCCGACTAGGAGGCGGACGTCTTAACCACTAGCCTATCTATCACAACTTGTCTGCCATTTATAGTATGGCCATGGGTATACTATAAATTTCTAGCACTATAATAGCGGCACGCTATGATGGCCGGTTTGACGTTTGTCCGCTCATGAAGTTCCGTATTAATTGATAACGACTTTGAAGGAAATAATTGTATTACTTTATTGACGATAGTGATGTGCAGAGATTCATAAATTTTATCGAATGTAGTTTTAGGTTTAGGACTCAAAATTTATTTATTAAATTGATTTCTTAAATGTATACAAGTGTAGAAAAATCAGTTTGCACCATTTAAGGGGTGAATGTACTTGTGAATATGAACAATTTTCACTATGTGGACAAACCTCTGAAATCGCAAAAAAATATCAATAAATTTTTAAAAATGGAATCTAATACGATCGTCACATAGGATCGCTGGCTAGCACAACTACTACCTCCGGCAAACTCGCGTCAATGCTCAATGCAAAACAAAGCAGTTTCGAATTGACGTTGCTTCGAAAAGTATAAACTGTCAGTGCAATGCGATTGTGATATAGTTTTGACCTGGCTTTGGATTTCAAATATTGATACTGCATTACTGTTGACCCTTGCTCGTTAATTTGGACTCTGTTCAAGCCCTTTGTTGTGGATTTCGTCGATATGACCGAACGTACGCAGAGAACTGTTCTAAATAGTCAGACACGTGAGTTCCTAATACGCCTTCGTAACTATTTCGATCGTGAAGCTCAAAATGGAGGGCCAATTTTACCTATAACGTCAGTGGTTGAACGCGTAGCTGATGCGCTTAATATTGGACAACGAACTGTTAGACGGATAACTAAAAAAAAATATGGCGAGACTGGCACAGAAGAAAATAAACTTCACACACCAAAAAAGAGAAAACGAGCAAAACCAGTCGTAGGCATCGATAGCTTTGATGCCGATGCTATCCGAAGACATGTTTACGGCTACTATTTACAGAAGGAGTATCCAACAAGAAAAAAGTTGGTGCATTCACTGAAGGAAGCTGGATTATTCTTCGGTGGGGAAAGTTCTTTAACGAAGATTTTGAAGACCATTGGATTTCGATACAAAAAATGTAACAAACGCAAAATATTGATGGAAAGATTTGATATAGCGATGGCAAGGTATACTTTTTTACGGCAAGTGAAAGAAATCAAAAATTGGCAAAATGTTGTGTTCTTGGATGAAACATGGCTTAATGCTAACCATACTGTAGGCCGTTCTTGGAACGATGACACAGCAGCATCTACTTCCAAAGTTCCTGTAGGAAAAGGATCGCGACTTATAATTTGTCACGCCGGAACCATCAACGGGTTTGTCGAAGGTTCTCTCATGGCTTTTGCGTCAAAAACCACTGGAGACTATCATGAAGACATGAATGGAGAAAAGTTTACTGAATGGTTTACCTCAATGTTGTGTATCCTCCCTGAACCATCTATTATAATTATGGACAACGCCCCATACCACTCGATGCAAATTGACAAGCCACCTGCCCAATCTCAAAAGAAAGCTGATATCGTCGCATGGCTTCGTAAAAATGGCGTAGATGCAAACATGAATATGTTAAAAGCGGAATTAGTACGTCTTTTAAAAGAAAACAAACCAACCAAGATCCGATACGTCATTGACGAAATAGCATTAGAACATGGGCACAGAGTTATACGGTTACCGCCTTACCATTGTGAGTATAATGCGATTGAGTTGGTGTGGGCTCAAATTAAGGGATATGCTGCAAGACACAATACAGAACCCCCATTTACCACAAAAAAAATGCTAAAATTATTAGAAGAAGCTTGTGAACATGTGACTAAAGGAGACTGGGAAAAGGTTGTGAATAGAACTGTTAAATTAATAAGGGAAGATTATGAAAGAGATGTGAAAATAGATAATATTATAGAAAACGAACATATAATTATTAATGTATGTGATGATAGCAGTGACGACAGTGAAAATAGTAGTATGGACGAATCTGATTAATTATGGCCTTTTGTGGCACCTTTTTCGGTATCTTTTGTATTCATATGTTTCTTGTGTGCATATAAAGTATGTATATTCATTTTCGTTCAAATATTCAGTTCGTTCAAATAAATTAAATAAACATATACATTTTTGTTTTATTAAACCTATTTAATCAGGTACAAAAACAAAACTTAATTGTTTTTTGTTCGAGAATAAATTGACATTCCACATCACTATTGTAATGTGTCAAACCGGCCATCATAGCGTGCCGCTAGTGTAATAGTCATCTATAATAGTCATCATATACATGGGTAGTAATTAACATTACTGATGACAATTTGCAGGAAAAAGGAAAAGAGGAACTGTTGAAGGCAGCTCAATCGGCCGGCCTACGGTCGGTGCTGTGCGAGCTCACGCTGCTGGTGTACCACCTCATTATTGGCCACTTCGCTGCTATCCCGCCTGACTTCAATGCCGCTGACAAAATCATTTCTAAATCTCTCAAAGTAAGTAACTATGGCCAAGAGGCGCAAATATGAAAACCTCGATGGGAGCTTCGTATTCGTGCGTTTTGGTGTGGAGACCTTGGGGCCGTGGGGCCCGGGGGCTCGAGCTCTTTTTGAGGAAATTGCGAAAAGAGTTATCGAGTCAACCGGGGACTCGAGAGCTGGCAGCTACCTTGGTCAAAGAATTAGTTTGGCCATCCAATGGGGTAGGTAATGCTGCCAGCATCTTGGGTACAATGCCTCGCTGCGGTGGTCTCGATGAGGTTTAAGATTTAATTTAATTTATTTTAGTTTTAATTTTATGTTGTTTTTTTAGATTTAAGTTTATTAATAGTTTAAGTACTTAGGATTAAAAATGTTGAATTACAAAAGATATCAGTAACTATTCAAAAAATATATTACAATAGAAACCTTCACGGGCGTCTTCAGAATACCATACCAAAGTTTCATCACAATCTGACCAATGGTTTAGCAACGCATCGAGCACAAACGTACAAACGTTGATTTTTATTTATATAGATTTTG
Organism: Maniola hyperantus; assembly: GCF_902806685.2. NCBI lineage: Eukaryota > Metazoa > Arthropoda > Insecta > Lepidoptera > Nymphalidae > Maniola > Maniola hyperantus. The sequence continues at coordinate 10,586,993 of NC_048564.1, read as the reverse complement.
TAGAAGCGCCAGCTACATTCTTTACTTTGAATTACCTCGCAACACTATGGTTCGTATCTATACCTAACACAGCTTACAACGCAGTTCTACGATATATTGCTAGATGGCGCTCCGTATTTTGTAACATGGTTCTTAGACATGAAAATAGATGGCGTTGACATAAAATATTATTACTGTCACGATTATCGGCGGATGGCACACATCATTCAATTAAGTTCTAAACAGTTCTTTATTTTACAATAATTACTTCTCAGTACCTATCGGATAAGTCTAGATTTACTTTTTCAAAATTAATCAGGCTGCATGTCTTCTTCTTCTTCCTCAACTTATCCCACGTTATGTGGGGTCGGCACAACAATTCATGTCCTCGTCCTCCACTCACTTCGGTCATCTGTTAACGTATTAGGTATCCACTCCTTTTACATGCATTACCACCGTGAGATTGCAGTCAAGGGCTAACTTGTATCTGAATAATCAAAAAATAAATAAAAAACACATCACAAAAAAATGTGTTCATAAACAAATAATTAATATTTTTAATTTTCAAAGTGAGATAACGATATACCAAGTGGGGTATACCATGAAACTTCTTTATATTCAGAGGAAGATTGTGAACCGTTCGTCTACGCCTTCGTGTTGGTAATTTATTTATGCTTTATCTTTGCAGAAATACCCTGACAGTGTATGGTTCCTGATGTTCAAAGCGCGAACGGAATTATTACAGGGCAAGGTTCTGGATTCCATACAAACATATCAGAAGACTTGTAGGATGAAAGACTTATGGCCACAAATGAAACATCTTGCATACTGGGAGCTCGTCTGGGCATTTGCGTGAGTTTCAGTTTTTAGGGTTCCGTACCCGAAGTGTGTCAACGGTACTATGAGTTATGACCACAGTTTTACGATTACTAAGCCTCCGCTGTCCATCCATCCGTCTGTCAGTCAGCGGGCCATTTCTCGTGAAATCTAATAGGTAAAGAGCTGAAATTTTCACAGAATGTGTATTTCTATTGCCGCGTCACGTGTAACAACGAATATCTAAAATTTCATTAATAAATTTGTAGAAGCGCCAGCTATGTGCTTTGCTTCGAACTACCTCACAACTTTATGGTTCGTATCTACACCAAATGCGTTCGACCAGTAGAATTAACAACATAATATGTAAGATGTATTGCTAGATGGCGATAGTAATATAATGATAATGTAGTTCTCAGTCATCAAACTAGATGGCGTTGACATAAAATATTTTACTTTTATTATTGTCAGGGTTCGAAGGATGCCAACGGGACCCTATTTACTAGGCCTCCGCTGTTCGTTCGTGTGTCAGTCAGCGGACTGTGTCTCGTGAATGTGGAGAGTTGACATTTTCACAGAATGTGTATTTCTATTACCTCAAAAATGTAAAAATGACAGACATAAATTATAATGCAATAGAAATGCCTATACATATTTCTATCTATTACGGAGTCCACGGACGGATTAATTTACTAACAATAATTTACAAGATGATGCCAGCGCCTTCGTCCGGGTGGACTTCGATTTTTAAAAATCCCGAGGGAACTCTTTGATTTTCTGGGATAAAAAGTAGCCTATGTCCTTCCCTGAGATGCAAGCTATCGCTGTGCCAAATTTCGTCAAAATCGGTTGAACGGATGGGCCGTGAGACAGACAGACAGACGGCGACACACTTTCGCATTTATAATATTAGTATGGATTTACTCGTAAAAGGGCATTCAATGGTTGACTATTTTGAAGGAAATATTTTCACTTTGACTTTACAGGATGCTGAGACAGTGGACAGACGCAGCCGAGTACGCAGCGTTCCTGGAACGCGACAGCAAGTGGTCTCGAACTATCTACATGTACGCTCAGGCTGCCATGTTGGTCGAGAACGGACCGCGGTCTCCTGAGGAACGCAAGTGCATCGACCACTTGCTCATGTAAGTTTGTATCTCACACTATTCAGTTTTAGGGTTCCGTACCTCAAAAAAAGGGAACCCTTATAGGGTCACTTTGTTGTCTGTCTGTCTGTCAAGTACAGGGTACTACAGGGTACTTTCGGTTGACCTAGAATCATGAAATTTGGCATGTCATCATCATCATCAATCAATAGACGTCCACTGCTGGACATAGGTCTCTTGTAGGGACTTCCACACACCACGGTCTTGCGCCGCCTGAATCCAGCGGCTCCCAGCGACTCGTCTGATGTCGTCCGTCCACCTAGTGGGGGATCTTCCAACACTGCGTCTTCCGGCGCGAGGTCACCTTGGGACCCCAACGTCATTCGGTTTTCCGAACTATGTGCCCTGGCCTTTGCCACTTCAGCTTCGCAACCCGTTGCCATGTAGGTAAGTCTTATAGCAGACACAAGGGGAAAATCTGAAAACCGTGAATTTGTGGTTACATCAACAAAAAAAAAATTGTGTTCATGAACAAATAATTAGTATTTTCAATTTTTAAAGTAAGACACTATACCAAGTGAGGTATCATGTGAAAGGGCTTTACCTGTGCTCTAAAACAGATTTTTATGCATAACAGCTTTTGATTTATCGTGCAAAATGTCGAAAAAAATACCTGTTCCAGCGCAGCGCCTTGGGATTGTGCACTAATCTCTTGATGACAATTCATTGGATGTGTTTTATAGCAGGCGTTTTTCTAACCTGACTTACCTGGAGGGAGTGTGGCAGTTTAATCAAAGAGCATATCCCTGGTCGGTTCCTACGTGTGCGTTTTAAATAATTAAATATCACTTGCTTTAACGGTGAAGGAAAACTTGTGAGGAAACCTGCATGCCGGAGAGTTCCCCATAATGTTCTCGAAGGTTTGTGACCAAACCCCTCCTCATTCTTATAGGCTCTGCAGTGAGCCAGCGATGAGTCGATCATGATGAATACATTTTTTTTGTGAAGAAAAATGTTGCCATGCCATGTTAAATGACTAATATTTCCCTTTCCTCTCCAACTAAGCGTCAGGCTCGTGCTAGGAGTAGGTACGACAATAGTGCAACGGGCGGGGTTTGAACCGTCGGCCTTTCGGTTTTCAGTCCACTCCTTTACCGGTTGAGCTATTGAGTCTCTATTTATTTTATTTTGCAGGAATGCCTCGTGCTATAGACAACGGCTCCTCGGTCGCTCTCTACCAATGGAGAAGTTCGTGTTGCGCCGCTGTGAGCGATGGTCCAAGCGCGGCTACTTAGTGCTTCCTGGTATCGAGTGGTTGTACTTATGGAACATCTTCCCCTCACTGGCGGCCGAACAGAATCATTCTGATGCGATCCTAAAGGTAAACCGGTATTTATGCCTATTCTTTTAGAGCGGTCAAGCACTGCATCCAATCCGAATCCGTGAAAATGCGTTCCGAAGTAGTCGTAGAACTATTTGTATGGTAGTTTACGGACTGGATCCGTTATCCGATTTCTCTCCATCATCCGAGTCTGCAATTCGGAAGAAATATTCGGACCCAAGTAGCCGTAGTTGTTACTGTTTGTACGCTTTCGCATTACCTTGAAAGTTTGGAGCTTGGATTTGGATCAGAGATCGGATTAGGTGCATACGCAATATACGAATTCGGTCCGAGTTTTTATATGAGTTGGAAACTCGTTCTGGTATTTAAGTTATTTAAATTCATTAAAAAAGAAATCTGTTAAAATATACGCATGCAAAAAATTACGCGCTCCATCGCGACGTGATTAAAGGACAAACCAACAAACCAATAAATTAACAAACAAACACACTTTCGCATTTATAATATGGGTAGTGATGGATCTGGTTATCATACATAACCTTTCATTTGTATCTAGTAAATAACTATATTATGTTTGGGAAAGGACTGGCATCTAGTTTAGGAGCCAGGACTCCATGAAAGTTATATTCAATTGATTTCAGATCATAGAAAGAACTGGAGCTAAAATTAAAAACTCGCTGGACAAGAAAAAGTGTAAAGCATTAGCCCAGGACACAACAGAAACTGTGGAATACGACAGTGACGATCTGGCGCTCGCGGAGTTTTTGTGGGGGAGCCTACTCGCCGCGATGGCACTTCCACGTCTAGCCCTCCAACATCTCGAAGCTGTGATGGCGTAAGTATATATATATATTTTTTTTAAGAATATTAGCCATGTTAAATGACTAATATTCCCCTTTCCTCTCCAACTAAGCGTCAGGCTTCTGCTAGGAGTAGGTACGACAATAGTGCAACGGGCCGGGTTTGAACCATCGACCTTTCGGTTTTCAGTCCGCTCCTTTACCGGTTGAGCTATTGAGGCTCTAACCTAACTAATATTGTCTTGATGCAGCTACCACTTCTTGTTCGTCGTAGCGCTCGTGGCAGAGTGGTCGTGGTCATCACGAAGTGACCACTTTGGAGCATTCGTCACTTGTCTCTGCTGGCTGATAGTCTGGTACGTACACTCGTGCAAGGCACCGCCCACCGCAGAGTAGTTCGGTCGGTCTATCGCATTGGCGACCTTCCTCGCCCTCTGGTACCCTCCACCTTGCCCTGCATTACAAGACGCTAATCTTTAACCTATTGGAGGCCCTGGGCACATTAGAATAATGGGGCCCCTGTGATCTTCACAGAGTAGGTACTATTTTCTTAGAATAGGCAAAGAATGTAGATAAGTCACGTTCTAGATTTTCGGTAATAAAATATCGGTCGGTCGGTTATAGTTTGGTGATCTGGCAGGGACTAGTGGGCCCCTATCGATCGTGGGCCTTGGGTACGTGCCCATAGTGCGCGTACCCTAAGAAAGAGAAAGGGAAAGAGGGCCCTGGTCACTCTCACACTTATGCTATTCATTATCTAAATAAGGAAAAGGTAACTGACTGACTGACTGATCTATCAATGCAAAGCTCAAACTACTGGACGGATCAGGCTGAAATTTGGCAAGCAGATAGCTATTATGACGTAGGCATCCGCTAAGAAAGTATTTTTGAAAATTCAACTCCTGAGGGGGTGAAATAGGCGATTGAAGTTTGTGTAGTCCACACGGACAAAATCGTGAGCATAAGCTAGTCTTTTCTATATTATATAAAAATGAACCGCTGAATGTGTTGCTGATCACAAATCTCGAGAAAAGCCGAACCGATTGCGCTAATTCTTTTTTCATAATATTTTCATAATATTCCTTGAAGTACGGGGATGGTTCTTACGGAGAGAAAATTTTTAAAAAATTGCCTGAAAAAGAATCTACTGTTAGGCGGTACGAAGTAGGTACGCCGGGGCAGCTAGTTATTTATAAAACAAAAAGTTCCTCCGCTGAATGTATCTGTGTATGCGCGCTAAGCTAGTGTTTAAAACGAGTTTCCATGTTTCTTGTTTCAGAATAAAAGAGAACATAAAGGAGAATACATTCCTAGTTCCCTATGCGACGGTGGAAATAGCATCTTGCTATTACCAATTTGGGGATCCATCCCGTGCTGTAGAGTTATTACAAGAGGCCAGGTAATTATTTTTTACTAGATGATGCCCGCGACTTAGTTTTATAAAAATCCTGTGGGAACTCTTCAATTTTCCGGGATAAAAAGTAGCCTATGTCTAATGTCCTCCCCAGGATGCAAGCTATCTCTGTACCAAATTTTGTCAAAATCGGTTGAACGGTTGAGCCGTGAGAAGCTAGCAGACCGACAGACAGGCACACTTTCGCATTTATAATATTAGTATGGATTCGATGACCAGTTAACCCTTGACTGCGATCTCACGTGGTGGTAAGTTATGATGCAGTCTACGATGGAAACGGGCTGACTTGGAAGGGATATGGTGGTTTTATAAACCCGTACGCCTTATCGTTTTCTATAAAGCATCGTATCAGTACGCTAAATCGCTCGGATGGACGATGCCTCCCACCAGACCAGGCCAGAGTCAATTTAACGAAATGTGACGACCTGCATGGCGCAGTGGTGAGCGCTGTGGTCTTACAAGAGGGAGATCCTGGGTTCGATTCCCGGCAGGGGCGGAATTTATATTTTCTAATGTTTGATCTGGTCTGGTGGGAGTTTCCACCCTACCGGCAAAGCCGTGCCGCCAGGCGATTTAGCGTTCGAAACCGACCGGAGGTATGGTCTTAAATGAAACTGCCCTTATAGGGCTAACTTGTGGAGGAAATAAAAAAAAACTACTACTGTACATATTGAATAATTTATTGACACTTATTTGGTTTATTTCCAGAAAAAAATACTCCGGCTATTTGCTCGAAGCACGCCTGCATTTCCGGATCCATTCAAAACTGGAGTATATACATGCTGGTATCGAGTCGAGGGAAAAGCCTGCGGAAGCGGCTAGTGTCACAGGTGCGGACATTACGGCCAGGAAAGCCAAGCCACAGCCAAGCGTGAGCGTGAACGAAGAGGCGGACTCGAGCTCGAGCTCGAATGCTAAGCTAGAGCTGAACTCGAAAACAATCGCTCGAGGCTCCAGCTCAAGCATAAGTACGCCGCGAGAGCCAGATTCTGTAAATGTGGAATTTGATCTACGCTCGAATAAAGGCATACAACCAAGAGAGCGATTTCGTGCTACACCAGAACCAGATCTGAGTTCGAATATACGAAACGTACCCGACCCAAACTCTAGTATGACAGAGCCGGACTTACTTGCGAGTATAAATTCAATGCCCGGGTCGAGTTTACCTTCGAGAATGGTGACCGAACCATCCCCGAGCATCACTGCCGAGCCGATGCCATCCACAAGTTCAGCGAGCAATTTTGCTAATCCCAGATCGGGGTGTTCAACAAAATTAAAAACTACCGCCGTACTTGAGCCGGGGACCAGCGCGACCAGCCCGGAGGATGTTTCTAGCACAAATGGAATGCCAACTCGGAGATCAGATAAGAGAGACGTTACGAGTACAAGCTTTGAAATGGATTTGATCTGTAATTTGGCTGAGCAGGAGCCGATCGCAGCTGCAAGCGCCTGTGTGGCCTCTGAGGCTAGCAACAGACGGAAAGGACGCACCTGACGAAATCGCGGGGAAGGCGAAGCTCTCGCCGCGATGCCCTTTACCCTGCCCAATAGTGATGATCCTACTAGCCACTACTTTTTATCAAACGTCAAAACGCTCGCTTAGTATGGGGGCTTGTATGAGATAAATAGTCGTGACGTCATACAAATTTGAAATGGTCAGCAAACTTCGTGGATTTCACGATTTTGGAAGGCCCTCTATTTAATAATTACTAAGTCATAATTCATATTTTTAGGGTTCCGTACCTCAAAAGGAAAAACGGAACCCTTATATCACTTTGTTGTCTCTCTGTCTGTCGGTCTGTCGGTCTGTCGGTCTGTCAAGAAACCTACAGGTTACTTCCCGTTGACCTAGAATCATGAAATTTGGCAGGTAGATAGATCTTATAGCACACATTCGGGGCAAAATCTGAAAACCTGTAGTTAAAAAATTTGTAGTTACATCACACAAAAAAAATTAAATTGTGGTTATGAACTAAAAATTAGTATTTTCAATTTTCGAAGTAAGATAACTATATCAATTGGGGCATCATATGAAAGGGCTTCACCTGTGCATTCTAAAACATATTTTTATTTATTTTTATGCAATAATTATCGTGTAAAATGTAGAAAAAATACGACTGTAGTACGGAACCCTCGTTGCTCGAGCCTGACTCGAACTTGGCCGGTTTTTTTTTAACATTCATCACCATTCTTCTTATTTTTCGTATTTTAACCCAGGACTTACAGAAGATTATATTGTGGACTCGTTCATATTTCCAGACATTATGTTCTAACTGCGACATCATCAAGCTACCCTTTTTTATTAAAAAGGCTATTCAGGTATGAAGTACTGATGATAGTAAGCAAAGGGCTAATAAGTAGGTTTTCTAATCTAAGTCTTAAATTTTAGGTACCTATAGGTAATTCTCAGTCAAAACTTGACCATATACAAATAACGGGCTAAGTATATTATGTAATATACTAAAATAAAATGTATCAAATAAATAAAACTAAAAGTTAAATAGGTAGTCGAATTTGGAATAATAATGTTGTAACAAATAAAATTGTGATATATTATATTCTATTTTTCCATACTTACACCTGAATGTGCCGAAGGGTGCGAACCTATCTATTACTAAGCCTCCGCCCGTCCGTCCGTCTGTCTGTCTGTCAGTCAGGCCGCGGGCTGTATCTCGTGAACCGTACCGTAATAGGTAGATTTCAATTCTCTAGAATTTTGAAAAATTGAAATTTTCACAGAATGTGCTGCTGTTGCCGCTGTAACAACAATTAATAATGAAAATAATTTCCTTTGTAATAAAAATAAAATTTAATTAAGTCAACGCCATCTTGTCCCATGTCTAAAGAACTACGTTCGAAAACTAACACCATACAACGCAGTTCTACAATATATTACTAGAAGGCGTTAATAGTATTTTCGAACGTAGTTCTTTGACATGGGACTAGATGGCGTTGACATAAACTATTAAGTCAACGCCATCTAGTCCCATGTTTAAGAACTACGTTCGAAAATACCAACGCCATACAACGCAGTTCTACAATATATTACTAGATGGCGTTAATAGTATTTTCTAACGTAGTTCTTTGACATGGGACTAGATGGCGTTGACATAAAATTTTAAGTCAATCTTAAATAATCCCATGTCTAAGAACTACATCGAAAATACTAACGCCATCGCAGTATTACAAGCAGTTCTACAATATATTACTAGATAGCGTTATTTCGAACGTAGTTCTTAGTTAGACATGGAACTAGATGGCGTTGATATAAAATATTAAGTCAACGCCATCTAGTCCCATGTCTAAGAACTACGTTCGAAAATACAAACGCCACACAACGCAGTTCTACTATATATTACTAGATGGCGTCAATAATATTTTCGAACGTATTTCTTAGACATGGGACTATAATTATGCCGTTAATTAATTACCTAATGGTTCTGATTTGAACCATGATATTTATCAGCGTGTTTAATAGATGGCGTTAGTAGTATTGAAATATAAAAAATAATTTAAATTATTTTTTAAGATAAAAAACAAAAAATGATTAGTGATGTCTGCACTAGACTGTTTTTTTTTTTGCTCTGGCTTTACACTAGACTGAAGTTTCAAGGTGATGGTAAATAGGTATAGGTAAATATATTTTTATTTTGGCAGACGTCAAAATGACGCTATTTCGATGAAACACGATTCCAGCGCAATAGCAATTTTCGGGACTTACATCAGTAGAAATATGAATCGAATGAGTACCTACCTATGTATTTGTATGACGGCCACTTCGAAAAATCACGGATACGAACCGATGAGTACGGATACGGATGAGTGCACAAATGCCCTGTATTTTTTAATTTTTTATTCACATACAAGTTATAGCCCATGACTGATATCTCACCTGGTGGTAAGTGATGATGCAATCTAAGATGGATGCAGCCCAACCTGGAAGGGGTATGGCAGTTGTTATTAAACCCCACAGTTTTCAGTCAGACAGTCAAAATCACTACATAAGTAGGTACCTAATATACCGCTGCTTACTACCTATACTATAGGTCCTATAGTCTGTCTAATCTATCTCTACCTATACCTAGGTAGGTACCCATTGTCCAACTTCGGTGGCGGTATCGTTATCAATTAGGCACATATAGGCCACCGCCCAAGGTTAACCACCTTTTAGCGCAAATAGACAAAAGCATTTCGGAATTCGGATCGACTACCTGAGGGACAGCCCACAGCCTACAGTGTATAAAGGGAGACAGCCGATGCCAAATCTAAGCGGTTTTGAGAGCCGGTTCTGTATTCAATCGAAAGACAAAGGAATCTAAAGCAAGGTTATTAGAGCAGTTTAACCATAGTTTAACTTTTACTGTCCTCCAGAGTCCAGACCACAAAGTATTTTCATGTATAAGTCCCGCAAATTGCTATTGCGCTGGAACTATGTCACATTAACATCGAAATGACGTCATTTTGACGTTATTTGACGTATATTTAAGTAAAAATATACCATCAGCTCGAAACTTCAGTCTAGTGCTGACGTCACTAAAATAGCGGCCACGCTTATTAGCAATTTACGGGACATATATAAAAACTTATTCATGCATAGCCTACAGCAAAACCTTTTTCATGGATCCGAAAAAAAAATGTCAAAACCAACTAGAAAAATAAAATTGACGCGTTCTGAATTCAGTTGAACTTCAAACTTCAACCACACATCACAGACAAAAGAAAACCGATCCATCGGTCTCGTATCTCGGTGCTCCGTACAAATCAGCCAAATCCAGATTTTCAATAGTTCAGGAAGCAGAATGAACGAGCAACTAAAGACCGTGTCGGCGATGAACAAGTTGTATATTGGCAACTTGCCGACTGAAGCCGACGAGGAGGCCGTGCGCCAGCTGTTCGCTGAACACACTCTGACGGTGGCTGAGATCTCCGTGAAGCGCGGGGGATACGCGTTCGTGGACTTCCCGGACCAGTCCGCTGCCGATCGCGCTATTGACAAACTGCATGGTAATTTTTGCTTTATTATCATCATCAATATCATCATACACTTAACGTGACCTGACCCGCCCGCTGTCTGTCTGTCCGTCTGTCAAGAAAATCTATAGGGTAGGGGTAAGTAAGTACTTCCGTTGACCTACCTAATCATAAAATTTGGCAGGTAAGTAGGTCTTATAGCACAAGTAATTGAAAAATCGGAAAACCGTGATTGTGGTAGGTAGGTAACATCACAAAAAAAAATGTGATCACGAAAAAATTTATTTACTAAAAATCAATTTTATAAATCTCATAATTGAATAGATGACATAGTCCGTCATTAACTTGCAGTGTTCTACATAAAAGTGTTAGCTATATTAGGTATGCAACAGGTCGATATGGCAATCCGGGAGGGAACGCCCCGCACACCCGCATAGCCCCCGCGCTAACTCAGTGCGGGGGACCGCGGGTGACATGCGGGTGTGCGGAGCGTCCCCCGCTTCATACCCAGATTGCCATCTCGACCTGTCGCGTACTATCATTTACGATGGTACGGAACCCTTCGTCTGCGAGTCGGACTCGCACTTGACCGGTTTATAAGAGAAGTGTCGCGTTTTAGTTTTGGAACTTCATCTTGTTACAGGTTACTCGTACTGTGGACTGCCCTTGATCGTCGAGCCTTCGGTTGCTAATAAGAAAATGTGAGTTAGTCAAAGTCAAAGTCAAATAAATTATTTAAAGCAGGTAGGTACTATTGTACACTTTTTGATTGTCAGTTGTTGGATTTGTAAGATGATGTGGTGGTGATAACTAATTCATCATCATGAGCAACCCATCACCGGCTCACTACAGAACACGGGTCTCCTCTCAGAGTGAGATGGGTTTTGGTCATGCTGGCCAAGTGCGGATTGGCAGATTTCATACATCTTTGAGAACATTATGGAGAACTCTCTGGCATGCAGGTTTCCTCACAATGTTTTCTTTCACCGTTAAAGCAAGTAATATTTAATTACACGCACAACGCATACGCACAAAACCCCGAGGTGCGTGCCCGGGATCGGACCCCTGATCTACGGTAATGAGGCGGACGTCCTAACTACTAGACTATCACAGCTGCCGATATAACTATTACTATTACGTAAACTTGAAACTAAAGCTAGAGCACGGCCGAAGCCTCCCCCACGAGACCAGACCAGAAATTTAGAACTTATAAAATTCCAAACCCGTGCCGGGAAACGAACCCGGGACCTTCACTAATTAGACTACAGCGCTTACCACTGCGCCAGGGAGGTCGACAGACGTCAAGTCTTTTTATATTATGTTGTACCTATTTATGTACCTAAGTATAGTTCGCGACAGGTCGACATGTCAATCGGGGTATGAGGCGGGGGGAACGTGCGCTATCCCGCACCGGGTTAGCAAGGGGGATGTGCGGATGTGCGGGCCGCCCTCGCCCTATTGCCATGCCGACCTGTCGCGACCTATATAGATGCAGTGGTTAGAACTTGTTGGTTATTAAGCCCAATAAAGTGCAACTTAAATTGATTAACTGAATGAGATGAGTCATTTGTCGATGCGGGCTACTGCTTGTTATAACTGCTAGGGTCGCCAGGTTTGCGATGCTATTGTTTTACTTCGCATGCTTCGTTAGGTATACAGCGGATTTTAGAGCGGTTACCCCCTCCTCCAACAGGGATGATGACTATCAGTCGAATCAGTAGGGCGATTGTCTAAAACCTGCATCAATCATTATTACAATCTCAATTGTTCTGATTGGCTGAATTTGTGCGATTCTACTTGCAACAATGCATTGTGGCTAATAGTGAGCGAGCATTAACCAATCAGAGATGATTGTAGACATTCGTGACATTGTAGCTGTCAAACAACCGCGGTAGCGCCCCAGCTTTTTATCAAACGTCAAAACGCTTGCTTAGAAGGGAGCTTGTATGAAATATGTGTACAGGACGCGGCCGAAAGTAATATACAGCAACCTTTAGAAAGAGATAGCAAATTTGTAGAGCACCGTCTCTGTCATTGAGACCGACAAAACATCATACAGATATGAGTGACAGAGACAATGCTCTACAAACACAAAGCCGAAATGTCATTCTAAATGCCGATGTACATTACTTAGATGAGATGTACCTACTGTACATACATTTGACTTCATAAACGTTTGACTACATTAGTACTATTATATGTATATTCTGTGGTTTGACGTAATCTGACGTACTTTTTAGTTAAATCGATAAACTAACTGCGGACGCTTAGAATAACATCTATGAATTTTACGAATTTTGGATTACCCTCTATTCAATATTTCCTAAGAAATCCTAATCCAATCACAATATCCATAATTTACAACTACTGTAGTTAAATTGTCAACTGCTCCTCCGCTTGAAAAGGACTGCTAGAGCAGTTGCCAATGATTGCTTTATTGGTTTGCTGGTTTGTCCTTCAACCACGCCGCAACAAAACAACAGATTGACGTAATTTTTTACATGTATACTTAGATATAAAAGTGACATCAGTTTTATCTCGAAAAAACCGGCCAAGTGCGAGTCAGGCTCGCGCAATGAGGGTTCCGTACTACAGTCGTATTTTTTCGACATTTTGCACGATAATTCAAAAACTATGATGCATAAAAATAAATAAAAATCTGTTTTAGAATGTACAGGTGAAGACCTTTCATATGATACCCCACTTGATATTATAGTCACTCACTTCGAAAGTTGAAAATACTAATTATTAGTTCATGACCACAATTTTTTTTGTGTGATCTAACCCTAAATTCACGGTTTTCAGATTTTTCCGCAAATGTCAGCTATAAGATCTACCTACCTGCCAAATTTCATGATTCTAGGTCAACGGGAAGTACCCTGTAGGTTTCTTGACAGACAGACAGACAGACAACAAAGTGATCCTATAAGGGTTCCGTTTTTCCTTTTGAGGTACGGAACCCTAAAAATCAAAGAGTACGCGATCCACCGACGACGCGGGCCGCGTGCCTACTCGATCTTTCTCGCCGAATTCGGGGAAGGTTGGCTTATTTACCTGCGGCAACTTATAACGACGCATTGTCCCGACGAACAATGCCGCAAAGTGTTCCATACAATCTACAACTATACTGGAAGCTATGCCCGGTGTTCTAGGCCTATCACGTGCCTAACACAGGAAGCACGTGGCGACTGCAAAATGCCACAATCAGTATCGTCGATGACTCCCTTAGAATTAGATTAAAGGATTGGTCTCCGCTGCGGCAAAGTGAGGGAACTCTCAGTTTGATCCTGAATCGACCATTATGTCAAATATTAGGCTATGGTGACGTTAAATCAAAGAAAAATAGGGCTGTACCTTAGGGATACCTGCATCAAATGTCCAGTAGGTACGCGACAGGTCGGGATGGCGAGGGAAAGCCCCGCACACTCGCACCGCCCCCGCGCTAACCCGGTGCGGGGCAGCACGGATGTGCTGGAGTGCGGAACATCCCCTGCTTCAGACCCTGATTGGCATCTCAAAGAGCTCCCTCGCGTCGCGCGCCCTTACTGACGCTAATTGCGACGCATCTTGCGGTTGACTTCAACAGCGACTATTTAGTTGGCGCGGACCATATACCTAGCTAGTAGGTACCTCCTCTTTTTTTGGGCAGTCGTGTAACAATTGTTTAATTTTGCAGAGTCAACGTGCCGAACCTGCAAAGCGCGAGCAGTGTCCAGCTGAAAGAAACCAGCGCGGACTCGTCGGTGACAGGCGGTGGCGGCGGCGGTGGCGGTGGCGGCTGGCGGTAAGTACTTACTTTCGTTCTATGATGATCGCTTCGCTTGCCACCGCGGCGACACCGGGTTAGGCTCGTGGCGACTCGTGTTCCCAAGTCGACCGGTTACCACGTCACACGTGTATAAAGAACTATAATATTATTATGATTTGTGACGGTCGCCATCGACCAAGTCGCCTATGTACATAATATAGTAATTAATATGTACATTGTTTTTGTTGGGTTTCTGGACAAGTTCGTCCGTTTTCAGTGAAGATGATTTTCTTTACCTAGATGGAGATCGGTTTTTCTTTGAATGGTACTTACCTACTTTAATTTTTATTTGTTACCGTATGGTTACCATATTTTTATATCTCATATTGATTACGTCTTGCAACCACGGCGAAGATAAAAAAATAATAGTTGTCGAAAATGCACATTTCTGCTCAATGGACAAAATTTGCAAGTACATTCTGCATTCGTTATCTTTTCTTTTTGTTACACTTTGTTTTGCTTTAACCTGCAAACCTGCATGTCTGAGAATTCTCCATAATGTTCTCGGAGGAGTGTGATGTCTGCCAATACATATTAGCAGGCTATGGCCTATATGAATCGTTGATCATCATGAAGATGATCATTGATCATTTAGGCACATAGCTTTATAAAGTTTGGTTTTCATATTATTTCTTCGTGGCGCATTTAGATTTTAGATACCAATCACTAAACACGTGCATATCGTAAGGATTTTAAGTTATAACAGAAAATTCAAGGAAGGACTCTTAATAATTAAATATACCTACTTAGCTAAAATGTTAGTGCTTCTACTAATTGCGATTTCAAAAACCAAACTCTCAACCCTATTATTAAAACTCAAACACGTGCAAGCCGAAAGGATTTCAACAGAAAATTCACGTGAAGGTACTTAGTAGGAAGGGGATCCTGATTCCTGCGTTCCAACTGTAGAGATGGACTAAGTAGGTACCTAATTCACAGATAGCATGTGAAAAATCACGTAAAAAGTCTTTTCATAATTAATTATATTAGGCTTG
The DNA here is from genome assembly GCF_902806685.2 of Maniola hyperantus. NCBI lineage: Eukaryota > Metazoa > Arthropoda > Insecta > Lepidoptera > Nymphalidae > Maniola > Maniola hyperantus. The sequence goes on along the minus strand of NC_048564.1, from coordinate 10,571,762 downwards.
TGTAAATTAACGAAACAAAATCTCGCAAAGTTTGAGAACTATTTTTTTTTTCCACAAAAAAAAAAACAATTTTGCAATGTTGGTTTTTTCGTGCTTGTAAGCGCTTGGCGGATTGTCTGAACACTGCACATTCCTCTGTCGTTAACTGAACAAAGTATGCGGTTAGTTGTAGACGTAGTACCTACTACCTATGTACCTAGTTAACAATAAGAATACATGTATTTGTATATATAAAATTACTACAAAAAGATTTTATTACTAGTTGACTATACTAGTTGAATATTCTAGGTTCTAATAGTCTATTAAATTTTTAATCCCGCTTTCTTGTTTAAATTTCTCGCGGGAACTTTCATTCCTGCATGTTAGAAAGGGAAAAACATACCTATAGTAGCAAAATCGCATGACAATCGAATGCTATGTTTCGCGAAGACGAATTTTCACACTTACATTCATAAGTGCGAAAATTCTATTTTAGAAAATTTTATTTATTTATAACGAACTAGTAAATATCAGCGCTAATAATCTTAATCATAATTTCTAGATAGATTTATCAACACCTGGTTTTGGCTGACAAACAATAAAATTTGCAACATGATACTTAGGTAGATAGAACTTATCAACTCAGCGAAACAACGCAGGTATCAAATATTGTAACATGATACTTAGGTACTTACCTAGATAGAACTTATCAACTCAGCAAAACAACGCAGGTATCAAATATTGCTCAAGTTGCACGTATTAGACCACCAGTGTGTTACATCTATATGCCTAGTAAATGAAATTTAAGTGTCTGTCTGTAATATCGAAATTACTAAGTACCTTATTTTAAGCTCATATGGTTATTTGAACTGTACCATAACTGAATTAAACGTTTTAAATTTTTTTGTCTGTCTGTCTGTCTGTCTGTCTGTTCGAACGCGCTAATCTTCAGAATGGCTGAACCTGTTTTGACGGGACTTTCACAGACAAGTAGAGAATTAACCAGAGACTAACATAGGTTACTTTTTAACCGACTTTTTAAAAAAGGAGTTGTGTTTTTCTACATAACTATGTAGTAGGATGTTACACAGAAATCTTCGAGATTTCTGCCCCGATTTGCGTAATTTTTTTGATTTGATTTTGATCAATAAGCGCAATACACATTGAGCCCGCCGCGCCGGGCCGCCGACAAAGCCCGGCGACACAACCCGGCGGCCTGTATGAAAAGAATCATGTCGGCAACATGCGCCCGCGCGTGTTACCCGCCGACATGTTGGCGGCTTGGGTATGCCTGCGTTTAGTTGCCCGGCATCGACACGCGGCAATCACTGACTGCCAAATAAATTTCTCATCTCAAGCCGCCGACATGCCGCCGACCAAATTTTCCGACTTGTAATAAGTGAAGCCGCCAACTAGACCGCCGACAAAAACACCCTAAGCACGTCCTTAACGATCCCGACGATCAAATCATAACCGATTTTTCTTTTAATACAACTATCCAGTATCCATTTTTCGTCACGACAAGTACCTACGCTAGGTCTACCTGTCTACCTGTCGCGGTAGAGGTGCACGACCGGGGTGCACAGGACGGGACGCCAACCAGCCCATAATATTAGCGAGTCAGCAAGCCAAACGAACACCTGTTCGCTCACTTGCTGTAACATCAACGAACCAACGAACCAACTAAGGGACAGGGTGCAAAATAATTACCTGCCCACTCACTCGCGCCCCGTCACGTCAACTGAGTGGGACAAGTTCCCAGGTGTTGTTACGCACGTGTTTTACAAGCGACGCGCCGCAACACTTATAGATTAAGGACCTGGAGAATGACATAAGGGTACTTTTATCCCGGAAAATCTGAGTGACCACGAGACTTTTAAAAACCTAAATCTACGCGGACGAAGTCGCGGGCATCAGCTAGTGAAGAATATTATTTATAGTCAGCCAATGCATTCGTCATCAATTTGTTGGACTTCTTATTACTCAACCAAGTGCACTTACCTACTATATAATGCCACAGAATACCTATAGGTATAATTAATACTTGGTAATGCAAACAAATTTTTTGTTGTGTTAAAGATGTATAAATGAGATAATTTTTTAAGGGGGATTATTTTTGCAGGGGGTATGGATCATGTAACAGGTAATGGAGTGTAAACTGCAATCACCTCTAACTTAATAACACTCCGTGGTTTTTTATTTTATAACCCATTGGACAATTCCTGTCATAAAAACCCGCAGAGAATTCAACCTCAAGAGTACGCATATATACAAGGTTTTGCATGAAAACAAAATCGTAAAATGTTGGCGAGGGAGAGGGCCGAACTGCTTACCCTCCGACTAATTGACTGATCTATCAACGCACAGCTGAAACTACTGGACGGATCGGGCTGAAATTTGGCATGCAGATAGCTATTATGACGTAGACATCCGCCAAGAAAGGATTTTTGAAAATTCAACCCCTAAGGGGGTGAAGTAGGGGTTTGAAATTTGTGTAGTCCACGCGGACGAAGTCGCGAGCATAAGCTAGTCAAGTAACAAGTAGTACAAATTGTTGAAACTCCGCAATTCCAGGTAATACCTACACGTATGAATCGATCTGGAGCAATCTGGTCTCTGGAGCAATTATTTTGCATAATATTCCTGAAATTTTAAGGTATTGCTGAGTATTGCTAATGACGGTCTCAAGTGGAAATATGCCAGTTTATTTTGAATGCACTATACCTACTGCTTATCGGTAAAAATATTATTTTGCTGTATCTTTATTCTGTATGCTCTATGTATGCTCTAAGTATGTGGGCAGTTGACACTTCTAAACCTACCTGTACCTACTTGTTTAATTAAAAGTAGAAACTGATAGTACATAATAGTTCAATGGCTTACGCCCTGAATATAGGATAGTTTTGTGACCACAGTCGCCTAAAGCGTGGCTTATTATTTACCCCAGTTCAATGGTCCTCAAGGTAACCCGTAACCTCTTCCCCATTTCGGTTTCCTTGTAAATCATACCTATTGTAAGTTTCAAGCTTTGTATTGAAAGAACAGAAACCCCTTTAAGAACTTTATACTTTTACAATACAAGAAAGAGACAAAGACAATAGCAAACCGCAAAAGGCCCTTATGCCACCTTATGCTGTGATTTACAATGTACTATGTACTTTACCACGTGTAGGGTTGCCATTCGTCCCGATACTTTAGGACACACGAGTAGATATCCCTACTTGTATCTCTATCGAAATCTACTCCGTGTGCTTTAGGACATGTCACTGTTTTTGCAGGATCCCATTTCCCCGCATCCCGCATGCGGGATGCTCGTGTGAACGCTAGCATATTTCGCTATCAAACGGGATCCTGCAAAAAACTGGACTGCCGTGTGAAAGGGGCGTTAGTTTCCCGACGCGACATCCCGACGGGGACGAGCTATAAGTCCCGCAAATTGCTAATGCTCGTGGCCACCATTTGAGTGACGTCAGCACTAGACTGAAGTTTCGAGCTGATGGTATATTTTTATTTCGGCTGACGTCAAAATGACGTCATTTCGATGTTAATGAGACATGGTTCCAGCGCAATAGCAATACGGTAATTGACAACTAGTCAAATCAGTAACTTGTTATCAAACGTCAAAACGCGTGCTAAGTATGCGAGATTCTATGGAATACCGGTGTGTGACGACTGACGTCACAATCATTTGACGTGCTTTTTTTAGTTTAATCCAGTGATGTGGCGCTAGTATCATAAGTCTATGGTTTAATCGATAAATTTAAAATGGTTATTACACTTAAAACCAACAAAGGACGTGGATTTTACGTATTTTGGAAGATCCTCTATTTAATAATCACTGAGAAATAATTTATTTTTGATGTAGTCAAATACCCAATTGTGGCTATCTAAACACTTATCGGGGCTTATACAAAATGTTCCGACAACAGTGATATAAAATGTTCTACTAGATGCGGCGCTTCACATGTTCCAACGAACGTTGGTGTCCGATTCCTGTCAATTGTAAGCCACTTTACAGTAACACAGGTAACAGATAAGTTAGCTACCTATACTCAAATATGATAACGTGAATCTAAATCTAAATATATAAAGGGTAAAGGTGACTGACTGACTGACTGACGACCGGGACATCCATCCATATGAATACTGATACTGTAAATTCAAAAATGTCAGTCTGTCTGTCTGCTCCTGGAAACGGCTTTTTATCCCGGAATATTAAAGAGTTCCCTCCTGATTATTTAAAAAAAAAACTAAATCCATGTGGAGAAAGTTACCGTCATTAACCAATGCAAAACAAAAGCGCGAGCGAAGCGAGCGCGAAAATTTTGATATACTTATTTACAAAATGCGAAAAATGCAAAAGTTTGTCTTTATATTCTATCTATCTGTTGTCTTTTTCACGGCCTATCGTTTTAACCAAGTACCTACTATTCAGGGATAGCTTGCATCCCGGAAACAGACATAGGCTTTTTATTCCGAAAAATCAAAGAGTGCCTACGAGACTTCTGAAACCTAAATCTATGCGGACCAAGTTGCGGGCAGGCTTTGACTTATACAACACAAAAGCGCGAGCGAAGCGAGTGCGAAAATTTTGATGTGAGTTGAGTTCGGTCGCGGTGGACACACGTCATTCCGATTTCCGAACTCCGTTGACGGCGGTGATGCAGTGGGCAAACACCCTAACTGCCAAACCGGGACAATTAACTTACTGACCGGGACACCGGGACACAACACTTCAGACCGGGACTTGTCCCGCTGTACTGGGACGTATGGCAGCCCTATGCTAGATAGCTATTATGACGTAGACATCCGCTAAGAAAGGATTTTATAAAATTCAACCCGTAGGGGGTTAAATAGGGGTTTGAAATTTGAATAGTCCACGCGGACGAAGTCGCGAACATAAGCTAGTAATAATAATTTAGAGTTATCACACTAGTTTAGTTTGTTTAGTCTGCCAATCCGCACTTGGCCAACGTGGCTGACTATGGCCTAAACCCCCTAAACCCTTCTCATTATAAGAGGAGACCTGTAGCTCATTAGTGGGCTGGCGAATGGGTTGGTAATGATGATGTGACTCTTACTGCTTAAATACCAGTTTTCGAAACTATTTAATTTGTTAGGTTCGTTCGCCAATGCATTTTATGGCATTTGTTTAATTATATTGACGCAAGTAAAGAAACAAAAGTTAGGTCTACAACTCTACACACGGTCTACAAGTCAACGTAACAAATAAAAATTGAATATAAATAGAAAGAAATAAAAATAACATACTTAGATATTCAAGGGTCTCTAAAATATCAAATCCTTAAATAAATAAATAAAATAATAAATAAAATAGCATCCTTAGGTAAGTTAAATCAATGTGCATCTCAGATCACAAATTCCTTTACTTACGTTATTATTTGTTTTCCGGTTCAAATGTAGGCAAACACTTGCAAATTAAATAAGCTGTAGGTACCATGTGACTTGTGAGCTTTCCGCAGCCTGTGCTCGGAGGCAACAATGAGATCGCGGGGTGAGAACATGTAAGGGCGACCATACACGTGTAAATAATATCTGTCCCGGCTGTACTCACGTGTTACGTCTCACATTATTTATAATGGAAATCACTCACGGTAGTTTAAACGCTAAAACATACACATGTAGATTATTTCATGCACGGCTGACATAAAGCTGCATAACAAACTATAGTCGGATTTGTGATTCCGTGGAATTCTGACATTTCATAATGTTACCAGAGAGATAAAACAATTCCCACAAAAATTACAAATAAAATATAGAATTGGCTATGAATTCTAAGAATTGAATTTATAAATTAAGTTTGTTTTAAAGTTTTAATTAATATAGTAGCTAGTATATTAATTTCAAGCGACACACTTTTGTCGAAACAATTAATGTGTGAGAAAAAAAATTAACTGGCCAGACCGAGGTAGTGGTAGTACGCATGTGGACTAGAAATAGAATATTATTTTCGACACTTAATTTATTATAAGATAGTTTAGGGTAAAAATCTAACTTCAGCTGGTTTTATTTATACGAAAAATTATAACAGTGAATGGCAACCGTCAGAATTCCACTGAATCAAAAATCATACTATACCTATCTATTCAGTCTCAACGCGACCGGTTGAGCAATCACTACCTACTTTTTCCTTTTGAGGTATAAAACCCTGAAAAGAAGACGCGCAATATTTGCACTTACAACGCACGCAGCACGCGCCGTGCGAGGAGCCAGCTGATTGTCGCTCATAACAGTGCATAAGACGGAACTCGCCGCACAACGAGTACTCTCGCCGTCACTCGGCGCACCCGGTCTGCGCTGGCCCTAAGCTGCTGATCGCGAGCGCGGCTAATTGCGTCCCGCTGTCGCCGCGCGGCCCGCTTCAAAGTTTTTGAGACCCTGTAAAGAGCCGGCAACAAGTTCGAGGGGCTCGCTGCCGATGTACACGTGTTCTCGGCGGCGCGGCGTTGAGTAGTCGCAGATGTAACAGGCAATAGCGGCTGTGGCTTGCGTGCATACTTCGACGTCGCCGCGCAATATTATCTATATTGTACGCCCTTTTCCGCCGGCCCCGCTCCCCAGACGCTCCTTCGCCGCGCGGGAACCTCGCTCACATCACGAATCGCGACCCCAGCAGGGGTAACTCTTTTGTCATCTTCCAACTGAATTTAATTTGAAAGCTAGGACCGTTGCTAAACGTTGTCAGATTACTCTTGTGGCCATTGTGACGGGCCGCGCTCTTATCTAACGGTTTTGAATGTATCCTTGGATCTTTATTTGGTTGTATTACACTCGGCACCTACCTATCGCCTTGAGCTTTTATTATATTGATATATATTTAATGCTCTCACGTTCGTTACGCGAGGGGAGCCGGCTGCCAAATGTATTTGTTTATTCTGTAGCAGTTGTGGTATTAGAAAATTTTAAGTAAAACGGCGGCGCCGTGGTAGACGTCCGCCTCCTATACGGGAGGTCGGGGTCTCGATCCCTGGCACGCATCCCTATGTTTTCTCGCTTTAACTGTGAAAGTAAACATTGTGAATCGTGATCAAACCTGAGAGTTCTCCATAATGTTCTCAAAGTTGTATGAAGGGCCGGCAACGGGTCGATCATGATAATGATGATGACGGAAAACAGTATCGGGTCGTGAGTCGTGTCGTGCATCTACGTAAGCTGTTCGTAGATGCTAGACTAGAGGGTCGCGTGAAAAGCTGTGAATCGGTCGTACGGTGCACCGTAGCCTGTAGTCGTAGTAAAACGCATGCTATTATTATAGGTAGCTGTACTCCTCGTAGTAGGCGCCAAAGAGCGCGCGCGTGGAGGTTAGCCTGCCGGAGGGTGAGGAGCGGGGACGCTCGTTCGCGACCACGTGGCTCGATCGATTCGAGGACGCGGCACCTTTTCCTCTCCCCCTCCGCCGCCGCTGCCCTGCCGACCTTCCTCCTCGCGCCTACAGCCGACAACACCTAGCAGCTAGTTCGTTGCTTGAAATTTCCATTAGATTTCAATTTGTGGAAAATTTCTCCTGCTAATAACTCCAACCTACCTAAGATAAGATTTTGCATAGCTACCATAGAATCTTGAGCTTAAGTGCAGTTCGGTGCTTTCTTCATACAAACGTAGGAGGGTAATTACTACTTTATTTGATATTTTATGCTCAAAACTAAGTATTATATCAGTTTGTCTTGCCATTATCTAGGTTTATTGATATATTAAACTTTGAAAAAATATTGATTTTAAAGCTACGAGCCTCAAAAGATTCCTATTTTAACACCAAAATGACTACTTTGGGCGTAAATAAAATATAAGATTAGGGTAGGTAGTATGTAAATTCTAAAACAATTTAACATTAGACATAGTTTATTTATTCATTAGTTGAAATATCTTTATTTTGCAAACATAGGTACCTTTTTTTAGTTTTTTCTCAAAAATACTTTTCCTAAACCCTTGATTTCAGTGAAAATCATCATGCCTCTCACCTATCTCATACAATGTCAAGTGAAAAGCAAACAGGTTAGGTCGAGCGTACTGCGCCACCTTAAGACTATACGTAGCGGTTAGACTTGCAGGCAATAGTAGCCAATGTGGCTAAAAATTCTTTTTTTCCTTTTTTTCCCCTTCAACTAAGCGCATAGCTCGTGCTGGTAGTACGACAATAGTGCAACGGGCACAAACAAGGGTCGGGTTCGAACCGCCGACCTTTCAGATTTCAGTCCGCTCCTTTAACCGTTGAGCTATTGAGGCTTCAATTCTTGCTATTATGCTATTATTTTGTTGTACACAATCATAATTACTCGTCGATGGACGGACGACATCAGACGAGTCGCAGGGAACCGCTGGATTCAGGCGGCGCAAGACCGTGTCGTGTGGTAGTCCCTACCAGAGACCTATGTCCACCAGTGGACGTCTATCGGTTGATGATGATGATGATGATGGTGACACAATCAGTAAACTAAATTGACGGGTCTAAACTTAATGAAGCTATGATAGCCTAGTAGTGAGGACGTCCGCCTCCTAATCGGAAGTCGGAGGTTCGATCCCGGGCACACTCTCTAACTTTTCGGAGTTATTTCTTTTTAAGTACATAATTATAGGTATATCACTTGCTTTAACGGTGAACGAAAACATCGTGAGGAAACCTGCACTCCTGAGAATTCCCCATAATGTTCTCAAAGGTGTGTGAAATCTGCCAACCCGTACTTGGTCAGCGTGGTAGACTATGGCCAAAACCCTTTTCACTCTGAGAGAGAGACCCGTGCTCTGTAGTATGCCGGCGATGGCAATCGTGATGATGATAAAATGCAATCTTTTTCCACAAAGAATATTAAAAATGTAGTGATATTAGATATAATATAATATGTATTTAGACCTGTCATTTGTGGAAACTTTCTTCTACTGCACAACTCGTAGCATAAGCTTTTGCATAAAGCTCCCAATATGCCATAGAATTCTGAGCTTCTGCTTTGACTTTGTAGCGGTTAGGGAAGCTAGACGTACAGGCGACCTCCCTGACGCAGTGGTAAGTGCTGTGGTCTTGTTAGTGGGAGGTCCTGGGTTCGATTCCCGGCTGGGGTTACAGGAAAATAGGACACGATCCCGTTAAAGGGTTATAGTACAGGACATTAGGCTATCAAACAACCCCTCAAGCGCTTATGCGAAAGTGTAGTGCGTTTTCGAGTTATTCATTTTTTTATTTTTTTGATGATAAAGGGGTGTTTGCCACTTTGAAAATTAATAAAAAAAAGGAACAATGTATTTCATCAGATTTTTTTTTATTTCTTGCTAGTACATATCCTTGTTAACAATAAACAGTTACAAAACAAGCAAAATATTCAAGCATTTTAAAATTACAGCCAAAAACTGTACAAGTTTTTGATTTAATTCTTTGAATAACTTGCAAATTCTGTAAAAATTACTATGGCACTTATCCTGCGGACTTTTTTAATCGCCGTTATTTTTTTTTCTTTTGAGATATTCTCGATTATACTGGTTAGCATGATCGTATTTACCATTTAAGCGGCACCTACAATAATTTACGTTTACCTACTTTATATCAAACATAAAGACCGCACGATGCATTCAATCTGGAATGTTATATACGAATAAAACGTTTATTGCCTCCCCTGGGAGCGATTATACAAGGGGCGCAGGGAAAGGGAAGACGGGGAAGCGATTCGCGGCCTACGCAGGTCGCCTAGGTATTAGCTAGGTACCTATTAGTGCGTGCACCGAGCAACGTGCATCCCCTCCTGTGGATCGCTTTATGTACTTACTATCCGTACCTCCTCTCTCCTCTATCCCCGCACTTTATTTATATATACCTACCTTACCTACCTACTCAGAAGCTGGAGCTCGAATTTCCTTTACATAACAACCCGGTGCCTGGGCGTTTCTTTAGTCAAAAATGTAATAGATTACTCACCTAATTGTCATACTAATATTATAAATGCGAAAGTGTGTCTGTCTGTCTGTCTGCTAGCCTTTCACGGCCCAACCGTTCAACTGATTTTGACGAAATTTGGTATAGAGATAGCTTGAATCCCGGGGAAGGACATAGGCTACTTTTTATCCCGGAAAATTAAAGAGTTCCCACGGGATTTTTAAAAAACTAAATCCACGCGAACGAAGTCGCGGGCATCATCTAGTGATTAATAAAGAGTAAAAAAAAAAAAAAAAAAAAAGTGATTGTGGAAGGGGGCCATCTTCTAATAAGTATTATAATAATCATATACTTAAGGCTCAAGCAGCAGTGGACGTCTATCGGTTGTTGTTGATGATGATAATGATGATGATGATGATGATGATAAGGCTCCAGAGCCAAGACACAATACAATTTGTAACGACATAATATAGGCAAGTATACCTACCAACGGGTTGCGACTTTCGATTTGCGAAGCTAAAGTAGCAAACTAATATAAATCAAATTCTTACCTATTAAGTATATATTTTTTGATAGGGTCAGGGAGCCTACAAAACGGGTGGCGAGTTGCGACTTACGCTCACTCTTCTTGGGCCTCAAAAACTCAAGATGCGCTACCTAGTTACCTACCTACTCATGTGACATTAACGCACATAATATAACTCCGAAGAGTTATGCTCGGGATCGAACCCGTATTATAGGTGTGTAGATAGTAGATACCGTGTAGATACCATACTTAGATAACAGATACAGAAACTTATACTGTGGTAGACATAATATATTGTGTACTAGCTTATTCCCGCGACTTCATCCTCGTGGACTTCACAAACTTCAATCCCCTATTTTACTTCCCTAGGCGTTGAATTTTCAAAAATCCTTTCTTAGCAGATGTCTACGTCATTATCGCTATCTGCAAACCCAGCCCGAGCTGTCCAGTAGTTTGAGCTGTGCGTAGATCAGTCAGTTAGTCAGTCAGTCAGTCAGTCAGTGGCCCTACCGCGGTTGTTTGACAGCTACAATGTCACGATCGCAATTCGCAATAATCTCTGATTGGTTAATGCTCGCTCACTATTGGCCACAATGCATTGTTGCAACAAGAATTGCACAAATTCAGCCAATCAGAACAATTGAGATTGTAATAATGATTGATGCAGGTTTTAGACAATCGGCCTACGGCTTTGCTTTTTATATAGGTACATATATGTATCGATTATGTCTACCTAACGTCGAAGTCACGGAGATCAAAATATTAGTATGTAGTCCCAAATACATTAAAATTTAAAACGAAAGTACCTACTTAGGTACAATGACTTCTATGTATAGAAGTCGTAATATTATTTTTGCTAGTTCGCTATAAAAATGCCGCGATGCAAATCGTATCACGTCTTGTTGTGAGTTTGAGCATGTTTGAGGGTACGCGTAACCTGAGAAGCATATAAAACAAGCCAATGTAAAGTGCCCTATTGATAAAAGCAAGTTGATATGGAGCTGAGCGCGCAGCGGATCGGGTTACTCATTAATATAAACAAAGACATGACGGCGGACGCAGAGTGCTAGGTAAGAGCAATCCCGATTCCTGTTATCCGTAGGGCTCCTAGCTGTTACCACGCCTACCCTACCAACCCCCGCTGGCCGACCTTTTTTGTCCGTTATTGCCAGATAGGTAAGTACCTACCTATGAAATGTACGACATTCATAAGTAGGTAGGGTACTTGTTAGGCCATGTTTGTACCATCATCGTACCTATCTTGGGTCTTATTTCCGTACTTTCGAAGAGACATCATTAGGACTTTTTGTCATTTGTAACATTTTTTACACCTCAAAAAAACGACAGGTTTTGAACAGGTCTTCATATTATCTTTTCCACCAATAGACATCCACAGCTACAGGATATAGGTAGCCCTCCAGCGGCTCTCTACGTCCTGTTTCAGGACGACTGTCTGTAATGGGGGCGGTTTAGCAAAAAAATAAAAAGATTATTAAACTTTCAAAATAAGAACTTTTGAATCGGACGTCAAATGCAGAAAATCACGAAATAGTGAAGAGCTATGATTTTTAAGGATTCCGTACCCGAAGGGTGCCAACTGCCAACGGGTCTGTCTGTCTGTTAGTGGGCTGAATCTTGTGAATGTCAACTGTCTACCATTATAGGTAGAGAAATGAAATTTTCACGGAATGCGTATTTCGTTTGCCGTTATAACAACAAATAGGTAATAAAAAATATAATATAAATGGCCGCCATAAAAATTAAAAAGTTTTATTTCTTGTACTTGCACTTGTATAATCCAATTGCAGCGGGGAATTATGCTATTGCTTCGGGGAGACTAATCTCCCCGAAGCTCTTTACCGCAGCTTTGAAAGACATTGGAACGGACTTGGCAAATTAACATCAACGGCGAGTATATCACTCACCTTCGATTTGGCGATGACATAGTCGTTATTGCAGACTCTGAAAGACCTCAATACAATGCTCAATGACCTTAGCAGAGCTTTTCAGTAGGTGGGCCTAAAATTGAATATGAATAAGACGAAAATCATGTCCAGTGCTTATGTCCAGCCCCACCCACGTTACACACACACGTTATTATACATACACTTATCTGTTTAGCCTACTGATTCGCTAAAACAGTTATATCTAATGATAGCCACCGAGCTCATTTGACATTTATTTTTAATCCATTGAAGATTTTCTACGAAAAATATTTAAATGTCACTCAATGGACCGGCAATGTTAGAGCCAACTGTCAAATGAGCTCGGTGGCTAAAGGCTATCATTCAGTGTTAGTGGTTAGTGTTAGACACTGAGTTATCGAATCTCCGCGGGTGGGCAAAATTGAAACTAGTAGAGCCCCTAGCAATATTATCTTCACAGGTTTATATAAAAATCTTTACTTGAAAGTGTCTAATTAACGAAATTAGTCAAAATACTTAATGACTAAGTAATTTGTGAGTAGGTAGCTCACGTCAAACTCATTATTTTGACTAATTCTTAAACTGGAAACTTTCAAGTAAACATTTTTATAGAAGCCTCTGAAGATGATACCTACTGCTAGGGGCTCAATTTGACTGCCATAAGTATACTTTGTCGTATTAGTTAAGACACGGTCTGTCCGCGAAAAACCAAATTTAATTTGAATTTCGCGGACAGACCGTGTCTTCCACCTTAAGTACGTTAGTACTAGGTATTATATTATTCTGTGCCTTAAGCTATATTGAATAGTAATATTTTCTTAGTGAATTTCTTATACTTATTAGCAAAACCAAAATTCTTTACCAGCGACGCTGTCCCAACAGAATATGAGTTTGGTGGCACTCGACGTTACGTCACCCTCGTCACAGTGTGTGTGCACCACCCTGGCGCGAGTCGAACACAGTGTAAAAAATTACAAACACTTGTTAAGCAGCAAGTCTTGCTGAACTGATGAACTTCCAACTGCTACACTAATGACTTGTAACAATAGAATAATCAAATAGCAAGCGTTCCAAAGACAAGTTGTTGTGACGACAATTTGTATTTTCAACTAGCTGATGCCAGCAGATTCACCTGCGTGGATTTAGGTTTTTAAAAATCCCGTGGTAGGTAACTTTATATTTTCCAGAACAAAACTTAGCCTATTCGTAGTAGCCCGTCCCCGGAATGAAAGGTAAAAACATTTAAACGAATGATTCTTTGAAAATCCCGTGGGATCACCACGATTTACGATTCAATTCCTTACAGTATCAGAGTTGAGGAGCTGGGTCCTTGAGTTCAACGATAAAGTCTTTAAACCTCCAATACCTAATAATAATAATATCAATTTATAACATACAGTTTTTAAATTCCATCAGTTTTGGTGGTCAGGTGCCGTACAGTATCCTGATTGAGGAGTTGGAATCCAAATTTTGATGGGATGACGTCCCAAAGTTTCTCTATCGATTTAAAAAAATACGCAAATCGGTTCAAAAATCTCGGAGATTTGGGAGTAGGTAGGTATTTAGGAAGAAAAACATAGCTAAAACTTTTCTTGAAAGTCAGTTAAAAAAATAACCTATGTTACTCCTTGGTTAATCCTCTACTTGTCTGTGAAAGTCCCGTCAAAATAGGTGCAGCCGTTCCTTAAATTAGCCCGTTCAAACAGACAGACAGACAAAATTTATTAAAAATTGTGATTCAGTCATAGTAGGTACCTACAGTTCAAATAACCATAATATGACCCCAATATGAGGTAGTTATTTCGATATTACATACAGACACTTATGTAGTACGTAATACAAACTCATTCAGACACACACGGAGTACGGAGAAATTCAGTGCTAATTTTTTTGTTTTATCTTGAATGCAAACAATAGAAAAACAATGGATGTTGTTTTATTAATTTTTCCCATATAATAAAAACAGTATACTTATAATATGTAATGGACTGAGTCAGCGCGTGCCGGACCTTCGTTTTTTTTATAAAAGCTGAAAGTTTCTCTGCGTATTGTCCCCAACACAAGGAGGAACGATCAGCTACTATGACGTTTATATCAAGGGGGCTTTGGGGGATGCAGGTAATAAAGGTATTAAAAAAATCTTACATCAAAGTATAAAGTCTAATTTTTTTGTTGTATTTTCTTAGGAATAGTATTAGAAATCACGTCATGCATTGTCATACACTTAGTATGGTTGCAATCCCTACCAGACTCCCTTAAAGTTTAATGAATTGTTAAAGTTTAAGGGCGTCTGGCAGGGGCAACAATATTTAATCCGTAACCTGAATTTTGGATACGTGGACACAGGTGCGGAAGTCGAATCGCTGCAAAAGTTCTATAATAGTATCTTCTCTCCTATATCGTCTCTTTCATGTAGGGCAACTAGAGTCTGTTATGTTGTGGTACTCACTACTCACTGCCCCTTGCCCGCCGGTCGATAGTCGCAGCTCCGTTCGGGGACCTCACCGTTGTACGCTTTTTGATGGATCGTGGAAAGCTGCCTCAAGCTGGCAACTGGCTGGATATTGTTATTTTGTTAGGCTGTGTCGCGAGCCACGTGCGGCAACGGCGTTGCCAGGCGACACGCGGGCGTCGGGGCGCCGCATTCTCACGCCGCCCGCGCTTCCCACCCGCAAGCGGCAACACGCTGGCGGCCGCGTTGCCTACGCGACCCGCGTACCAGTCCGCACCGAGAGTGCTAGCGTGTCCGTCGCGTTAGGCGCCCGTTCTGCGCGCACTGTCAGCCGCATCCGCTGCCGGCGTGTTTCTGTGATTCGCTAGCTGTTCGAGCTCGACTGTTAACCCAGCTCTCCAGACCGACGCCGGAGACGACGACATGGACGGTGACGTGTCCCAGGCCGCTTCAGGAGAAGCCACACCTACCTACGAGGACAGGTAATGAACGCGCTCGAGTAATTCAGTTCCCGCTATCCCGCTTTCCCTTTGCAAAGCAAACGCTTCGGCGAATTGATCCGTTTCGATTTTGTTTTGTGCCATGTTATTTTATTTTAATTTTATATTATCATTATTTTTCTCACCACTTTGACTTCTTTGTTATAAAGTAGGTACCTATAAGAAAATGCACTTCTAATAGGTACATAGATATTTAATGTTTTTTCAGAGCTATTGTTTAAAGGTGATTTAATTGATAAAAGTCAATGTAGAGCTAAGCTCTACCAGACAGGTAAGCCGGTAGGTTCCGTAACCTACCCCCTGCTTACCAGTAATTATAAAAAAAACCGGCCAAGTGCGAGTCAGGCGCGCGCAACGAGGGTTTCGTATTATAGTCATATTTTGTCGACATTTTGCACGATAATTCCAAAACTATGATGTATAAAAATAAATAAAAATCTGTTTAAGAATGCACAGGTGAATACCTTTCATATGATACCCCACTTGATATAGTTATCTTACTTCGAAAATTGAAAATACTAATTGTTATTTCATGACCAGAATTTAAATTTTTTTGTGTAATGTAACCACAAATTCACAGTTTTCAGATTTTTCCCCGAATGTCAGCTATAAGACTTACCTACCTGCCAAATTTCATGATTCTAGGTCAACGGGAAGTAGGTACCTACCCTGTAGGTTTCTCGACAGACAGACAGACAACAAAGTGATCCTATAAGGGTTCCGTTTTTCCTTTTGAGGTACGGAACCCTAAAAAGTAGGTAGATACATCGTTACACGCGTAATCTAAACTGAAAACCTAAAACTACGACATATTTTGTATTAGCACCATCGCTTAGCATGAATTAATATACCTACGCCATGAACCACGCCATAATAATATGAACGTAACGTAACATCAAACCGTAATAGGCTAGGGGTTCTCAATCTTCAGTGACAATGACAGTTGTCAATGTCAATGACAGTTGTCAATGTCAATGACAGTTGGTGGCCGTTTGCTTCGAAATGAGTTCAAAGTATTCAGTGAACAAAATCATGAACTATTAAATGTAAAACCACTTTGATATACTTCAATAGGCTTTTAATCACTGTTTGCTTATTAAATTCATTTACAAGTCAGTACAATGAACTGCCGCCATTGCACGCGTCATCAGAGAGTGACGTCTCCCCACTCCCCATAGGATAGTTGTACTGCAGAGTCATGCCACCACAGAGGAGGAAATAGTCTGCATGCCACAGAGTAGAACATACACGTTTCTCCCATGTAACAGAACTTTGGACTTAATTTGAGTAGGTAGAGTTTCAGGCTATTTGCTTAGAATTAAGTTGAGATTTGAATTCTTTCAATGGGCCCTAAATGTTAGGATTTATTACTGCCGTACTCAGAGTCGCTTAATCGTTACTTAAGTTTAGTTAAAACGAGACAGAGCTATATCTCTCACATAAATCTGTCTCGTTTTAACTTAATCTTAAGTAACGGTTAGCGACTCTAATTACGGCAGTAAGTGTCAAGATTCAAGTGCGAGTCGGATTCGCGTACGAGGGGTTCCGTACTGTCGGCAATAGTACACATTCTGTGAACATTTCAACTCTCTACCTGGTTCACGAGATACAGCCCGATGACAGACAGACGGAACGGTCGGACGAACGGTCAGCGGAGGCTAAGTAATAGGGTCCCGTTAGCACCCTCCGGGCACGGAACCCTGAAAATGTAGGTAAATATTGATCAGAAGTGTAATGACGCCGTTTTATTTGCTAGCTCCACAGTTATCATAGCATGCAAAAGTTCGTTAGGAAGCTGTCCCCCTGAATAGAGATCGTTCCGACAACGCGCTTGGAGCGGGCGGAAATGAATGCCTTTTTGACAGACCATAGCCGTTGTTTTTTCTTTTATTTCCTACATTCAGGCTGCACGCAATACGCAACGGAATCAAAGGAACCTTCTAAAATTCAATTACAAGTTGTAACGTGAATTTACATTTTGCGAAAGCACTAGTTTTCATTGCATAGGCATGCGTGCCTACGTGGCATATCGATAATGACTTTTATTAGGCCGGCAGCACTTTTATTCGTTAAGGTATGATTCCGAACCACGCTGCAGCGCTGCCGCAACAGTGCTGTCACCAGCTGTCACAGTCCTGTCGCGGCACTACTGGTCCCCATACAATCTCTATAAGCTTATATGACATGAAATTCCGAGCTAGGCAGCAATGTCGCGGCAGCAATGTAGCGGAACATTGCTGCCTAGCTCGGAATGTAATGCGTCAATTTTTCGGGCACTATACCTATTGACTACTTGGAAGGTCGGGATTATTCGTGTGTGTTCGTTTGTGTTCGCACGACTCAAATACGAAAACGAACCCAAAGTGCGCTCAGCCTTCCTGTTTGTTGTCTTACAGCCGTACTCAGAGTCGCTTAATCGTTAGGTACTTAAGATTGAGTTAAACGAGACAGAGCTAGCTATATCTCGCACATAAATCTGTCTCGTTTTAACTCAATCTTAAGTAACGATTAGCGACTTTGAGTACGGCGGTTACACTCTTACAGCCCTACTCAGAGTCGCTAATCCTTACTTAAGATTGAGTTAAAATGAGACCGATTTATGTGAGAGATATGGCTCTGTCTCGTTTTAACTAAATTTAAGTAACGATTAAGCGACTCTGAGTACGGCTGTTACACTGGAATTCATAGTAAAGATAAGGGCTTCTTTAGTGGACGATTCAAACGACATGTCATATTCAACCTCTATGCAATTCATTATAGGTTGTGTATGACACATGTCGTCTGATTCAATCTGAATGAAGAAGTTTCAGGGCAACGTTTGACAAAATTTTCATAGATGGCGCTAAATAACCCCACCACTAAAGATGAAAAATAATACCTATATGATCTATGCTTTAATTTTTTTAATTTTAAATCGGATGCGAAATTAATTAATTCTATTATAGTTCACACATTTTGTGGGGAAGAAACGTAAGGAAAATTGCAGTGCACGCTCTAGCTCTTACTCTTCATCTATGTCATTGATTGACACGACCTAAACATTAAAGCATAGATCATATAGATACAGGTATTATTTTTCATCTTTATCGAACGTTGCCCTGAAACTTCCTCATTAACCAAAGAAACCCCTACCTTAACTATGAGTTCCAGTGAGAGACAGTTAAAAATACAAAAGGCATTTTCCAAGGTGGTTATTAGGGTTTAAGTGTCCCGCAAATTGATAATGCGCGTGGCCGCCATTTTAGTGACTAGACTGAAGTTTCGAGCTGATGGTAGGTATATTTTTATTTCGGCTGACGTCAAAATGACGTCATTTCGATGTAAATGAGACATGGTTCCAGCGCAAGAGCAATTTGCGGGACTTATAAAACGATAGAACGGATTGGGTTGCTTGCTTCTCGTGTATCCTGTAAAGTGTCCCTGGTTTGTGAATTTTAAATCTTGCATTTGCACATCTGAATAATATCTGTCACATATCGTTGTCATGCTGTGTCGTCTATGTTAGTCGCAATGCACTTAGTAACCATTATTTCAATGCCACGGATATTCAATGTCGGAGGTTTTTCGCATAAGTACGTTATACATATATTATCGGTACAGTATAAATAAATAAATAAATAAATAATCTTTATTTTATCTGACAACAAAGGCCCACAATATTATGTTAGTAACCATCTTAACCTATGTTAGTAACTATATTATAATATAATGTATGTTAGTTAGAAACTTATTCTATGTTAGTTAATATTATAATTAATATACTTATTAAAATCAGACATCCAGTGCGCTTTGAGAGCGCTGTCCTGTCTGTCTACTATCACCTTCAGGATAATGTTGGGACTTCTCTCCAACCTACTTTTGATTGAGGCATGTATGCAGCAAGTTTATAGGTAGGTAACCATTTTTAGGGTTCTGTACCTCAAAATAAAAAACGGAACCCTTATAGGATCACTTAGTTGTTGTCTGTCTTTCTGTCAAGAAACCTATAGGGTACTCCCGGTTGACCTAGAATCATGAAATTTGGCAGGAAGGTAGGTCTTATAGCAGACATGAGGGGAAAAATCTAATATATATCACATAATAATATAATCACTAGAAAAAATTAAAAGTGTTCATAAACAAATATTGAAAAGTAGCTTTTGTCTTAAATCAGGGTCTAAACTATCTCTATTCTAAATTTTAACCAAATTCGCCCAGTTCTTTTTGCGTGAAAGAGTAACAAACATTTTTGAGCTTAATCGACTGGGCTATAAATTTAGTAAGTTTTTGGTACCAAATTTTGAAAAATAAATTTTTAAAATTTTGAAAGGAAATGCGCATTTGCCTGGAATTACATATAATAATAAATATCACGTGCACTTAAAAAACCCGGTTAAATGCGAGTCGGATTCGCGCACGAAGAGTTCCGTACCATCGTACAAGAAAACACTTTTTTTAAAAATAATCATAGCAGCCATTTTGAAATTTTTATTTGTTATTATAGCGTCAATATGAATAGAAATACACCTAGCCCTGGACTTGTAATGTAGGTCTGAATTCTGGTAGTAGGTACTGTTCCAGCTAAGATGTTACAATAGTATTATGATTAAATAAATACGGATGATTTCTTTACGTCGCGTCGTCGCACGGTTAATTCTTCTATTAGAATAAAACTATTAGGGGTTCCCGTCGCACGTGTTGATATTCCATCAATCCGCTAGAGCTGCTCAACTTCCGCCTTTCTTGTGTGGAAAAGCAATGGAACGCCATACCGCCTACCGGCGCGCGGCGTCTGTATTTCCGGCACTAACATATTATTTTTATTTTACATCATTATTGCACATGAGTAGATGTGGCGCGATTCTTGGATCGTATGATCTCAAGAATACCGGATTCCAAATATGTACCTTCAACATTACGATCCTGTATAAATCCCGGATATAGGATCGCGATTTGCGTGATGATGATTGATGACGTATTGATAGTATAACAGTCCTCTATGAATAGGTAATATAATGTAATCCCACCAAAAACATTTCCTGTGTTTCATAATTATGATTTCATTGTTAAAAAGTTATGAGATCTCTAGTAGAGCCAAGCCCCTAAAGCCCCTAACTGAGCTTCGATTTGTGCTGCCCATGGGGCTTGTCCGTACGTCCGTACATACGATGCCTTGCAGTAGGTACGATAGTAATAAGGTGAAAGAGGAACCAGGTCAAAAAATCTTCGGCACACTACGAAATATTTTATCCCGTAGAATACCGTCAGACAGGGCAACTTGACTGGGATTCTCGCACGGACTCCCCGCGCAATACAGTCGTCTCTATCACTCGCATAGTTTCACATCTTCTCTATGCTGCCGTCCCTTTGTCGAAGACAGCTATCCTCACATTTTACTGGTCGCTCTGTATATTGCTAAAATAAACCTCATTGGCACCGACCCCAAAAACATTATTATGGAACTATATTAACTATTGTATACATAATATATTCGGTAATAAATTGAATTATTTTTTAATTTTTAGTGTTTGTGTATTGAAGTCGGTTTTTATTTATTATTGTAAAAAAAAATATTTCACAATTTTTAGTGGTCCCATTATATTAAAATATGCTATGCCTGGATAAAAATCTATATAAAGTAGGTTTATTAAGCTATTACACTGATCGCGAGCAATTTACTCTTATCCGTTGAGGAGTTCCATTATCTATCTTCGAAGATGTTCATCAGATCTGCACCAAATTTAAATGGGACCAACTTTGAAGTATACCCTTTACTAACTAAACATAATTATTATGTTTATGTACACTTTTGTCAAACGTATGAATTTTGTACTTCCCTTTATTAAAGAACACCTATAAAAACGACATACCATATATTTTACCTATTCATAAAATCTGTAATTTAGTCTGTTTGAAACATTTTGGTCAAAAGTACGAGTTTTGAGTAGTTCACGTTAAAATGTTAGAGAACCTATTCATAAAATCTGTAATTTAGTCTGTTTGAAATACTTTGGTCAAAGGTACGAACTTTGTAGTTCACGTTGGATTTTAATTAATGCATCGTCATAATTTCTCTGAATTTAAACTGACTGAATGAAGAGGTATGCGAAAGCGGGCTTTGATTTTACTACTTGTATATTTCGTTTCTGAGAGTAATTACAGTCTACTGTAATTATTTCTACTTCTACTGTAAGTATTCTGTACTTTGTGCTTCGCATATAATTAAGAGCGACTACCTACTTCACGGTAAATGTAGAAAACAACTTGTTATAACTTTGTCACATAAAACCATACCTTACTTTTGGACATTCGTAAATTTTTAGGGTTCTGTACCTCAAAAGAAAAAACGGAACCCTTATCACGAACACTTTGTTGTCTGTTTAAAAAAAAATCACACTTTCAAGTGAAGATGATATTGCTTGGGGCGAAATTTGAATGCCATAAGTCTACTTTGTCGCATTAGTTTACAAATTGTGAAAAACCAAATTAAAATTGAATTTCGCGGGCAGACCCGTGTCCTGGGCCATAGCCCAAATTTGATACAAAAAATTCGGCATCGTCCTTTGCCAATCTCGTTAGTTGTCGTCAATCGATGCGCTATGGTTGTTTGGAGCTTGGTGGCTTGGGCGTGGAAGTGCAGGCGCGCGGCCCAACTGTGCGCGCGCCGCGCGTCGCCGCCGGGTAGGGCTGCCATCTGCAAAATCTATAAACTAGGACAAGGAGCTCGAAATCCCCGGATATTACAGGGTACAATACAACTCGATCCTATCTGTCTATCACTACCCCAATTATAAATGCGAAAGCGTGTTTGTTTTAAATGTTGATTTGTTAGTTTGTCCTTCAATCACGTCTCAATAGAGCAACGGATCGACGTGATTTTTCGCACGGGTATAGTTTGAAACCTGGTGAGTGATATAGGCTACTTTTTATCCCGGAAAATCAAAGACTGTCCACGGGATTTTTAAAATTTAAATCCACGCGGTCAAAGTCGCGGGCATCAGCTACTTCGCTTAGACTGACAATTTCTAGTCTACAAGAATGTCTAGTGTGCTAATATGTCCAGTGTCATAGTATGCTAAAATGTCCACTGTCCCAAAATATCCAGTGTCGTAAAACGTCCAGTACCAAAAGGTCCACTTATCAAAACGTCTAGCGTTTTAATAAATAATATATATATAATAATAATAAATAAATATTCAACTTCCTACAATGGGTTCCGGCTGATCCAGTCTCACAATAGTTTATTTAAAAAAACCTTACCCTTTCGTTGAGTTAAGCCTTTCGGAGAGGTTACCCTGTCGATTTTGGTTTGAGGGTTTTGTTAGGGTTTTTGAAGAATTTGTTATAACGATGCGTCATGCGATTTACCAATTTGTCATTTTCGCATTATAGGTGTTATTTTCAAGGTTATCGAGGTGGCTAACAACGAATATCATATTCGTTTTTAGCCACCCCCAAAACCTTGAAAAACGACATCTATAATGTGAAAATGTCATATTGACGCAGCGGCTATCTTGCATTTCAAAAATAACACTATATTCGTACCAAACTCAAAACAAACAGCATAATTTTGGTCTATTTAATAATTCCTAAGAAATAATTTATTTTTGACATAGGAATCATCCCAATAGCCGCGCGTGCGAAAATTTTATACTCGGACAGTATGCAACTCGCACGGACGTTTCCCGGACGGGCTGCAAGCTAGGACAAACCCGGGGAAATCCGGACGAATGGCAACCCTACCGCCGGGGAACTGTTGCGTTTCGAGAGGTCGTTGCCTCGACTTATTTGATCTGTTCGGTTTTCACACTTAACGCTGCTCATCACTGCTGTACCTGTGCCAGTAGAGTCTGATTAACGAAAGAATAGACTGGAAAAGCGTGGTAAATTTAAAAAAAATATCAGTATGGCAGCTCTGAAATTAGTATGATAGACCTGGAATAACCTATTTTGATAGAACAGAAGTAAAAATATAATATAATATAATAATTCTAAAGTATCCAAACAAAATACATATTTTGGGGCTTGCCATCTACTGATATTTTTGAAATTGTCATGGTGGTCAGTTTGAAAATTTTATTATTTGCTGTTGTAGCGGCAATAGAAATACACATTCTGTGAAAATTTCAACTCTCTATTACGGTTCACGAGATACAACCCCCTGACAGACGGACGGACAGCGGAGTCTTAGTAATAGGGTCCTGTTGGCACCCTTCGGGTACGGAACTCTAGATAGGACGGAAAATTAATAAATGACTAAATTTTATTGAGGTGCTCATAAGCTACTTGCTCTACATACTAAGTATATGCTCAAGACTGGCACCTAAAACCACGTGCACCCTGTGCCAGACGCCTTTTAAAGTTTAATATGATTTAAGAGTGTCGAACATTGGCATTGCATGACGTGATTTCTTATACGAAGAAAATATTAAAAAATATACCTACTTTGTGGTACTTTGAAATCTAATTTTTTACACCTTTATTACCTGTTATGTCCCGAAGCCACCGTGATCCAAACTTCATAGTCGCTGATAGTTCCTCCCTGTGTTACATTACGTACGCACATTACGTAGAGAAACCTTCAGCTTTTGTAAAATAACGAAGGTCTGTCACGCGCTGACTCTTAATCCATAAGCTAGGACTACAAGAGTTATTCTTCAACATTGATACAAGTACAAATATAAATTGAAGTGCCAAAGTATCGTGTTAGAGTTCTTGCAATTCACGAAGGCGAGTGAACTTTACTTGTGGTAACGTCGTTTACATGGTCATTGCGTAAGTGTGCGTGCATGTCGGACCAATCAGTCGCGAGCAAGCGCTGTCAAACGCACACATTTAGTGTGTAGCAGGTAGTACTATAATAATAATATTATATTCATTAACTTAAAGCTATAAAATAATATTTATCTATTAAAATAATATTACTATCGTGGCAATAGGTGAAGCATTCTAGTTAAATACCAATCTAGTTACAAACCTGTTTTACGGCATCTCTATTGGACATAGTACCTTCTATCCATTTTATAACAGACTAGCTGATGTTCGCAACTTAGTCCACGTGGATTTAGATATCAAAAAACTCTTAGATTATCTAGGATAAAAAGTACGATTTCAAGGGTTTTAATTTTTTTGCGCTGAACCCTAATTCTTTTACTAAAATAAAAGTACCCTAAGTTACTCCCTATAACATTAGCTATCTGCCAGTGAAAGTCTCGTCCGTCAAAATCGGTTCCGCTGTTTCGGAGATTAGCTGGAACAAAGACTTCAATTTTAGGGAATTCTCAAAATCGTTTCTTAGCTGGAACCTACGTCCTAGAAAGAACCTACCTTCCAAATTTCAAGTTTGTAAGCTTTATATAGTTCCCGAGATTTCGTGATCAGTCAGTCAGTGAGTGAGTGAGTGGTATTTCGCTTTTATATATTATATGGATTTGTATTGAAATTACTGACAAAGAGTCATCATAAAATTCAAAACCAACCTTTGTTACACTATCGAATACTGAAAAGTGGGTCGGTACCTACTTCAATGGTATTTGAATTAGACAGAACGTTTCAATGTATGAAACGCATATCATGCCAAAAATCTAGAACTAACGTCGCTTTTGTTGAGACAATTTTTTTACCTGTCGGGCTGCTTTTTCAATGTTGAACTTAAAAATAAAATGGAAATTTTAACCGAATTGTAAAAACTATCAAAATGTCTTTATTCGGGGCCGTCCATAAATTACGTGAGGTGGTTTTTTGAATTTTCTGTCCCTCCCTCCCCCCCTGGTGAGATATCGTGAGATTTTATTCAACCCTCTCCCCCATCCCCCAATCTCACGTGAGATTTTTCAAAATGTGGGTTTCTTACATAAACGCGTTGGATTGTTATTCTAAAAAGAAAAAAAAAATTGCGTCGTGCTTTTATTTTCGACTAGTTAAGACTAGTAATCATGCTGAGTTATAAGTGTAATAAATATTTAACAATAGAATACTTAAATCGTATTCCGATTACGCTTTAGATTAAATCTTAAGCATGTAAAATCTGGATTAAATGGACCAAAATAGTATAATTTTTTTTGTTTCAATCAGAAAAAAAATTGCGTGATATACCACCCGTCTCTCCAACGTAAGATTAGATGATATTTGACTCGACCCCCTCCCCCCCTTAAACATCTCACGTAATTTATGGACGCCCCTCTTCACTTTTAATAAACATCTGCCCTAATCTAGAAATGAAATTTTTACATAATTTAAAACTTCCAGCTGGGAAAATCTTCAGTGTTAGGTACTTTAAAGTTTGTTGTAGGTATTTTGTAAGCCTCATATTATTATTATTATTATTATGCTTTATATTTTCTATATATAAAAACCGGCCAAGTGCGAGTTCGGCTCGCGCAACATTGGTTCCGTACTACAGTCGTATTTTTTCGTCATTTTGCACGATAATTCAAAAACTATGATGCATAAAAATAAATAAAAATCGGTTTTAGAATGCACAGGTGAAGACCTTTCATATGATACCCCACTTGATATAGTTATCTTACTTCGAAAATTGAAAATATTAATTATTATTTCATGACCACAATTTAATTTTTTTTTCCCAAATTCACGGTTTTCAGATTTTTCCTCGAATGTCAGCTTTAAGATCTACCTACCTGCCAAATTTCATGATTCTAGGTCAACGGGAAGTACCCTGTAGGTTTCTTGACAGACCGACAGACAGACAGACAACAAAGTGATCCTATAAGGGTTCCGTTTTTCCTTATGAGGTACGGAACCCTAAAAATGAATCGCTGAATGATTGAATGAATGAATGAAAAGCTGATCGCAAATCTCGAGAACAGCTGAACCGATTTCGCTAATTCTTTTTTCATAATATTGCTTGAAGTACGAGGATGGTTCTTACACAAAGGAAATTTTAAAAAATTGCCTGTAAAAGAATCGACTGTTAGGCGCGGCGGTACGAAGTTCGCCGGGTCCGCTAGTTTATGATACCAAATATAAGGAGAGGTTTCTTGGAAGAAGTGCGAGGACCATGGTACAAGACATGACACTTTAATTTTCATAGCGGCCATTTTTAAATTTGTTGTTATAGCGGCAATAGAAAATAGAAATACACATTCTGTGGAAATTTCAGCAGTCTACCTATTACGGTTCACGAGATACAGCCCGCTGACAGACGGACGGACAGCGGAGGCTTAGTAATAGGGTCCCGTTGTCACCCTTTGGTTACGGAATCCTAAGGAGCTACCTATTTCAATTAACTCTAGAAGTTGTGCGCAGTAGGTATAAATCTTTTTGTATAATAAATAAGACCTCTTAGTAGATCTTATCTTATCTGCCGTCGTATGTCTACAATGTCTATTTTAATACACAAATCATACATAGTTATGGTATGCTAATTCACCCGGTAGACTGTAGTCTTGACGTCAGTCGTCATACAATTTGGAGAGTCGGAAAATATCAATACATCTAAAAGTACTATTGGATTCAACAAATAGTTACAATAAGTGCGCAGCTTTTCAGCTATGCGTCGAAACTAGTTCAATACGCTTCCGTAAATACTTAGATAGGCACCTACATGAAGAATTGATCTGAATTTTTAGGGTTCCGTACCTACCTCAAAAGGAAAAAATGAACCGTTGTAGGTTCACTTTGGTGTCCGTCGTGTCTGTCAAGAAAACCACCTGTAGGGTGCTTTCCGTTGACCTAGAATCATGTAAGGAAAAAGTCGAAAACCGTGAATTTGTCCCCCCAATCCACAAGGGGGTCGACGGTAATCACTAGGCTATCACCCCTTATTTTTCTTTTCTTCTTAGTTAAAGTAAATTATCTTTATTAATAAATCTATTAAAATTAATACACCGATTTAGACCACTATTAAATGTAGCTAGTTATGTAATAGAAAAGGTAATCACTGACCATAAACCATAGACGTTGGAAATGCCTTGTTTTTACTTGCGGGACATAATAATATGTGGGTGAGTGGTGACCCATTTTGCGTGTCTCATCAGGCAATGAAAAAAAACTCGTGTCTAGGATAGCAACTGCATAGAAGGTGCCTATTTTAACCTTTTAACTCTTCTTTTGAAGGTACCAATATTATTGCTAGTGGGGGAGATGGTAGCCGGAAGGGCATTCCATCCTAATGCTAATCTTAATCTACACTAATATTATAAAGA
This sequence comes from Maniola hyperantus, assembly GCF_902806685.2. Taxonomy (NCBI): domain Eukaryota; kingdom Metazoa; phylum Arthropoda; class Insecta; order Lepidoptera; family Nymphalidae; genus Maniola; species Maniola hyperantus. Next base: position 10,544,354 of record NC_048564.1, on the reverse strand, counting down.
GGAAAACTTTGTTTGTTTGTTTGTTTGTTTGTTTGTTTGTTTGTTTGTTTGTTTGTTTGTTTGTACTGAATAGGCTCAAAAACTACTGGACCGATTTTAAAAATTCTTTCACCATTCGAAAGCTACATTATCCACGAGTAACATAGGCTATATTTTATTTTGGAAAAAATAGGGTTCCGTAAGATATTTGGGTTTTTCGGACACAAGGTGTAAAAAATCAACCAGAAAAGTTACTTATTTTGCGTACGCTGCCTAAACTATAAAAGATAGAACCATAAAATGTTCTAATTAATTGTAGATCTTATAAATATCTACAAAAAAGTCCGCGACACACTATACCCATCTATGTCGAGTGAGGCACAGCAACCATTTTTTTATTTAAAAATCTTGAATTTTTTTTGGACTACATTTAAACGCGTTTATTTTACTCACGCTATTAATCCTTATCAAAATAAATGATTTCATCACTAAGAACAGTTTATGGAGATAATATTTGGTCTTTGAATGATTAAAATTGGACGTTTGGTTTTGAAGTTATGGCGAAATTAAAATATTACGATTTCTGCTGCACGGCCCGTTGTCTACACTAATATTATCTACACTAATATTATAAAGAGGAAAACTTTGTTTGTTTGTTTGTAGGGGGTAATCTTTAGAACTACTGAACCGATTTTAAAAATTCTTTCACCAGTAGAAAGCTACATTATTCCTGAGTGACATAGGCTATACGGGATCTTTAAAAACCTAAATCTACGCGGGCGAAGCCGCGGGGATCAGCTAGTAATATTATAAATGTGAAAGTGTGGATGTTTGGATGTTTGTTACTCAATTACCTACACCAAAACTACTGGACTAATGGAGATAGATTATAACATAGGCTTCTTGCCCTGGATTAACACATAGGCTACTTTTTATCCCGGAAAATTAAAGAGTCCGTGGGATTTTGAAAAACGTAAATCCACGCGGTCGAAGTCGCTGGCATCATCTAGTACCTACACTATATACGAGTGTGTACCTCTTCGTATAAAAAGTAGATTCAGTATTAACTGACGCGTTTCCACATGAAAAACAATAGGGGTGATAAACCAAATGCTCATAGAGCCCATTCATTTTTAAAGGAGCCGGTTAAACCTTATCTTTTTTGTTGCAAACCAACCCGCGTTGGTGCCAAGCCACGACTTAAGGTTCGTACGCACCTGAGCGGCGCGGCGCTGCGCTTCAGCGAGCTGCACGTCGCGGCACAGAGCGTCAAAATATCATTTCTATCATTTTGTATGGCGCATATCGCACTAGAGCGGCGCTGCACAGCGCTTCACCGCGCGTTGCCGCGCGGCACGGCTGGAGAGAATATTTTGAAGCGCAGCGAAGCGACGCGCAGTGCAGTGACGCTAGTGCGACATACCCAGCGGCGCGGCACGGCGCTTCGCGCTCGTACGCGAACGGGTATAAAGGTTCGTACGCACCTGAGCGGCGCGGCGCGGCGCTTCAGTCCGACTGCAGAACGCGTCACCTCAGGCCGCTCGACGGTGCCTACCGCACTACAACTTCAGTACGCGGCACCTCGCGTCACTTTTATACCCGTTCGCGTACGAGCGCGAAGCGCCGTGCTGCGCCGCTGGGTATGTCGCACTAGCGTCACTGCACTGCGCGTCGCTTCGCTGCGCTTCAAAATATTCTCTCCAGCCGTGCCGCGCGGCAACGCGCGGTGAAGCGCTGTGCAGCGCCGCTCTAGTGCGATATGCGCCATACAAAATGATAGAAATGATATTTTGACGCTCTGTGCCGCGACGTGCAGCTCGCTGAAGCGCCGCGCCGCGCCGCTTAGGTGCGTACGAACCTTTAAAGTGACGCGCAAGTGACGCGAGGTGCCGCGTACTGAAGTTGTAGTGCATTAGGCACCGTCGAGCGGCCTGAGGTGACGCGTTCTGCAGTCGGACTGAAGCGCCGCGCCGCGCCGCTCAGGTGCGTACGAACCTTTAATCATATTGTTACTACCAATGACGCTCTCAAGTCTCAAGTGTGGAAACATGCCAGGTAATATTGAATGCACTATACGCGCTCGTGGAATGTCGACTAGGTATGTAGGGAGGGATACACTACACGTAGGGACTAGGGGTGCAGACTTTTACGATGCCTCGCGGTCCAATAGTAAAATGGAGAGGGGGATATTATCACTAATGATTTATTTTTCCCGCGAATTCGTCCGCTTAGATTTAGGTTTTTGAAATCCCGTGGAAATTCTTCCATATTCCGAGATGAAAAGTAGTTTGTCTATTTCCAGGATGCAAGCTATCTCAGTAGGTACTAAATACAATAAAGTCCGCAACGTTTTTCACGTAGATTTAGCGTCTTAAAGATCCCGTGGCAACTCTTCAATCTATACGCGTCAAAATCGGTTAAACAGATAGACCCTCCACTACCCATGGCCTCACCAACCTCGCGGTTATATGGGCTGAAACGGGGAAGGGCGCCCGTTCGGTACTTGCACGATGGCTCTTTCCCGGGGTGCCTTCTTGACTCCCTACAAGTTCAAGATGTACAGATGGACCGTGAAAAGCTAGCAGACAGGCAGACACACTTACGAGTTTATAATAGGTAGTTACATAATATTAGTATGGATTTTCCCCGTTTGTCCTTTATCGCCGTCTGACGTTCGCCAATGCATATTTACACTCACGTTATAAAATGTAGTGCGCAACAGGTCGAGTTGGCAATCGGGGTATGGAGCGGGCTGGGACGCCCCGCACACCCGCACGTCACCCGCGCTCGCCCGCACCGAATTAGCGCGAGGCTGTGCGAGTCTGCAAGGCACTCCCTCCCCGATTGCCATGTTGACCTGTCGCGTACTATACGATGTATCGATCAGGGCAAACATGGCAACGAAGTTTTGTATAGCATACTTACCTGGCTACGATTACTGATATGGATATAATAAACAAGTACGCTGGAAGAGGTGTGTAATAGAAAATGACTTTTTGCGCCGATTCGAAGTGCCCCACCGAGCGTACTGAGACTTAAAATTGACACTTTGTATCAAATGGCCAACATGGTGAGACTATGTTGACAGATGTCTCCTTTCCGAGTCCTACATCACATACCTACAGCTATCAGCGCCCAGCGGCTAGTGCGAAAACCAAGTTACTTGAAAAACAGGTCGGCAATCGCTAGTCCAGCAGACTTGTAGTAAGTGGGCTGTCGAGGTCAGTGCATACGATCGATTTTAAAGTGTTATGGCTGATACAGTTGGATATCAGAAATTTGAATACTAGAGGTAAATAGAATTTTGAATCAGCTGCCGCGTTTATTTACCATAGGACGTTTCTATTTGAATGAAAAATATCAGTGCAAAATTTTACATCACTACCCATATCGCTGCCTATCAGGTCCTAGCTATATTATAAATACAAACGTGTGTTGGTTTGTTTTTCAATCACGTCGCAATAGAGCAAACGGATAGACATGATTTTTTGCCTGAATATAATTAAAGACATGTAGAGTGACATAGGTTTATCCCGAAAAATCAAAGAGTTCCCACGGGAGTTTTAATAAACTAATTGCACGCAAACGAAGTCGCGGACTTACCTTATCAGTTATCAGTAGATAGGTACATTATATATTATCGAGTTTTTAATAAAAACTTTACAAAGGTGGTACTGTACGCTACGGTTGGTACTAAGTTTGGTGAAGATTTGATGAACAGTATCGGAAATAGAGGTACAACAAACGCATTCATACCAATATTTTGTGTAGTAGTCTATCGAATAAGTAAGCTCCCTGAGCTGTGTACGGGGCGGGTCATCTAGTATTTGATATACAGTACGACAAGGCTCTCTTGGCACTTAATGACATTGACAGGGGGGCGCTGTTCGAGAACTCAGAATTTCAAACAAGAAAAAAGGGGACACTTGACGGCAACGTTAGTTCCGATTTTCGCCACGCGTCAAGATCCCCTTGTCACACTGTATTGATGTCGATTCAGGATAAAACCGAGAGTCTCCTCACTCTCTCTATCTCTACGCTCTCCGATTGAACGCATTGCGATGACGTCACAGACTCGCAGCGTACCGGTTTGATCAATTTAAAACGCGTTTTATTTATACTGAGTAGATTTTTGCATTAAATATACCTATACATTTCATAACTAAACTAGCTGATCCCCGCGGCTTCGCCCGCGTGGATTTAGGTTTTCAGAAAATCCCGTGGGAACTTTTGATTTTCCAGGACAAAAAGTAGCCTATCCATACCTACCTAGTAGCCCGGAGGTACAAGGATGCAGTATTGCAGTACCAAATTTCTTAAAAACATGTAAACTTATGATTCTTTAAAAATCCCGTGGGATCACCACGATTTTGGAATACAATTCCTTACAGCATCAGGGCTGAGGAGTCTTAGTGCATTTTAATTGCTTGAAATGCACTAACTCCGAAAAGTTAGAAGTGCGTGCCCGGGAACTCCTGACCTTCCGTATATAAGGCCAACGTCTTAACCACTAGACGATCACCGCTTTTTATTATTTACTCTTCCATATTTTGGATTTTCATTCCATCCTTCCTTCGTTCCCACTTCGTTCCCTACATTTCGAAAATAAATGAATTTCTTTTTTCTTGTCGTCATAAGTTGCGTAAGAAAATCATGACAGTTTATTGGATCTTATTGTTAGTTGTATATTTCATTTGCTAAGCAAAAAAAAAACCGGCCAAAGTGCGAATCAGACTCGCGCACTGAGGGTTCCGTAGTACAATCGTATTTTATCGACATTTTGCAACGATAAATCAAAAACTACTTACTAGATCTCGTTCAAACCAATTTTCGGTGGAAGTTTGCATGGTAATGTACATCATATATTATTTTTAGTTTTATCACTCCCTTATTTTAGAAGTTACAGGGGGGGGACACATTTTACCACTTTAGAAGTGTCTCTCGCGCAAACTATGCAGTTTAGAAAAAATTTATATTAGAAACCTCAATATCATTTTTGAAGACCTATGCATAGATACCCCACACATATAGGTTTGACGAAAAAAATTTTTTTGAGTTTCTGTTATAAGTATGGGGAACCCCAAAATTTGTTGTTTTTTTTTCTATTTTTGTGTAAAAATCTTAATGCGAATCACAGAATACATCTACTTACCAAGTTTCAACAGTATAGCACTTATAGTTTCGGAAAAAAGTGGCTGTGACATACACACAGACAGACAGACAGACATGACGAATCTATAAGGGTTCCGTTTTTTGCCATTCGGCTACGGAACCCTAAAAACAATAGGCACAAGCTAAGTTTCCAGCGTTGAGCTTAGCTCGCGTGAATCGCGAAGATCGTGTTACATCAATAACAGCAATGCGAACGCAAATAAATAATAGGTACCAAGTAACGTTCACTGCACGGGTGGTCTAGGCTCATCCAGCTACTCGGGTTAGGTGCTCGTATTACCTGCCTGAATAGCTGACAAGAGCATTAATAGAAAATGTGGGCGAGGTGACACTGTAGGTGCTCGTATTACCTATCTCCTCTCCCACATCTACACTAATATTATAAAGAGGAAAACTTTGTTTGTTTGTTTGTTTGTTTGTTTGTTTGTTTGTTTGTTTGTTTGTACTGAATAGGCTCAAAGACTACTGGACCGATTTTAAAAATTCTTTCACCATTCGAAAGCTACATTATCCACGAGTAACATAGGCTATATTTTATTTTGGAAAAAAATAGGGTTCCGTAAGATATTTGGGTTTTTCGGACACAAGGTGTAAAAAATCAACCAGAAAAGTTACTTATTTTGCGTACGCTGCCTAAACTATAAAAGATAGAACCATAAAATGTTCTAATTAATTGTAGATCTTATAAATATCTACAAAAAAGTCCGCGACACACTATACCCATCTATGTCGAGTGAGGCACAGCAACCATTTTTTTATTTAAAAATCTTGATTTTTTTTTGGACTACATTTAAACGCGTTTATTTTACTCATGCTATTAATCCTTATCAAAATAAATGATTTCATCACTAAGAACAGTTTATGGAGATAATATTTGGTCTTTGAATGATTAAAATTGGACGTTTGGTTTTGAAGTTATGGCGAAATTAAAATATTACGATTTCTGCTGCACGGCCCGTTGTATTATATAAAGAGGTAATGTCGTTAAGTTTGTTTGTAGGGGGTAATCTTTAGAACTACTGAACCGATTTTAAAAATTCTTTCACCAGTAGAAAGCTACATTATTCCTGAGTGACATAGGCTATACGGGATCTTTAAAAACCTAAATCTACGCGGGCGAAGCCGCGGGGATCAGCTAGTATTATATAAAGAGGTAATGTCGTTAAGTTTGTTTGTAGGGGGTAATCTTTAGAACTACTGAACCGATTTTAAAAATTCTTTCACCAGTAGAAAGCTACATTATTCCTGAGTGACATAGGCTATACGGGATCTTTAAAAACCTAAATCTACGCGGGCGAAGCCGCGGGGATCAGCTAGTTTTCCATAAAGCAATCGTCAGCGCTCTCCACACAAACATACAGCGGAAACAAATTATCTGACGCGGGCTTACTGCCGCAACTTTTAAGTATTAGTCCAGTAAATAGAGCATTTAACCTCGCACTAAATTTCCGATCCAATTTCTTTTTTTTTAGGTTAAGGGTCACTTACTGACCATAAAATGCCAAAATGCTGATAGATCCAGGTGGAGCTTCGATCGTAATCTTGAAGGAAAGTTTTTGGCTGATATCTCGAAATCTATCCACTTCAAAAATTATGTAGACCATTATTGTAGAAAATAAAATTTCGCATCTTTTGTTTCCTGTAAGCTTTTTTGTATAATTTACCATTTACGATTTATGGCCGATTGAATGAACCGGTTGTTCTATTTCGGCCGACAACTTTTAAAATATTGGAAACCTGGTTCATTAAATCGGTCATAAATAATTGTAAACGGTAAGTTTTGCAAAAAAGTTTACAGTGGATAGTTTTCAAGATATCGGCCAAAAACTTTCCTTCAAGATTTCGATCGAAACTCCACCTGGATCTGTCAGCATTTTGTGATTTTATGGTCAGTAAGTGACCCTTAACCTAAAAAAAAAAGAAATTGGATCCGAAATTTAGTGCGAGGTTGACCAAAAAACTACTTTATAACTGTACTATATCTGGATGATAAAATGTACTATGCAAATTATCAGACATAAGTAGCAGACGTAAACTTGAGCGCTCAGACGTCCGATAGATATTTCACAAGCCGCGCCTCCCAAACGACTGTGCATCTGTCTGTCTGTCTATCTGTCTGTCTGTCTGTCTGTCTGTCTGTCTGTCTGTCTGTCTGTCTGTCTGTCTGTCTGTCTGTCTGTCTGTCTGTCTGTCTGTCTGTCTGTCTGTCTGTCTGTCTGTCTGTCTGTCTGTCTGTCTGTCTGTCTGTCTGTCTGTCTGTCTGTCTGTCTGTCTGTCTTCCCCGGGATGCAAGCTATCTCTACCAAATACCCCTAAAGTAGCCCTATTTTTCTCTGATTTTACTTCACCACGACCACAGCATCTTTTTTTTTTTTTTTTCTTTTTTTTTTTTCTTTAATGGGTTTACCAACAGCTTAGTCATTTACAAAAACAGTCACATAACAATTTTAACTATTTAACATACATTCACAAAATGACAAGCTTATTATAGGCAACCACAGCATGCATAAACTTATCATACATTTCCTAAAGCTAATTATCAAAATTTATTTAGATTACATATTGAATACAGATTAATGATTAGTATTTACATACAAATATTTGTTGTATGTAAATACTTATTTATTTAATTATTTTTAATCGTCACTACGCACCTATTGCTTAATACTATATCTAGAAATTTTCGCCTAAACTGAGCATAACTATTAGAGAATATGTCTATTTCACTCTGTTGACGCACGCTGTTGTTATAGAGAACAGAGATTCGAGGAATGGCGGAATGTTTACCTAAGTTAGTTCTGCAATACCTGACATATAACAAATTACAAGGGTGCCGCGGATAATTCATGCGTGGTGCTTTAATCGCAAATCTATAAAGCAGTTCAGAACAATCAACTTTGTTATTAAACAGCTTGAACAAGAATGTCATGGCTATTAGATTTCTTCTATCCCCAAGGCTAAGTTTTTTGAAAAAAGCAAGTCTTTGTTCATAGTTGTGAAGGTTTAATCTAAAACGAAAAGAAAGCTGTCGCAAGAACCGTTCCTGGACACGCTCAATTCTTTTAGTCTGGACTTTAGTGAACGGTGACCAGATCATACAACAATATTCTAGTCTGCTGCGTACATAGCAGTCGAAGAGTTTTATTATAGTAGTACTTTTCTTAAAGTTTTTGGTACATCTAAGAACAAATCCAAGATATCTATTTGCCAGGTTCAGGGTTTTGTCAATATGAGGGATAAAACTCAGTTTACTATCTATAACAACACCTAAGTCACGAATTGAGTCAACTTCGACCAACCGCCTGTCATCAATATAATATGCAGATAATATCTTATTCTTTTTTCGCGTGAATTTAATGTGAAGACATTTGTCAACATTTAGGAACATTTTATTTAACTTACACCATTTACATAGTCTATAAAGATCCTCCCGCAATAATTGTACATCAGCATCCCCTTTTATAATTAGAGTTATTTTTAAGTCATCAGCAAAAAGGCTTACATTGCTGTTAAGAAAAATCTCAGTTATATCGTTAATGTAAATATTAAAAAAAGGGGACCCAAGTTGGAACCCTGTGGGACTCCTGATTGGGCGATGAAAACGTTAGATTGATGACCATTGATTACCACCATGGACTTTCTATTCTCAAGATATGATTTACACCACATTAGTAAAGTGCTAGATATACCATACGCACTTAACTTGCTTAATAAAATCCTATGATTGACCTTGTCAAAAGCCTTTGAAAAGTCAGTGTATATAGCATCCATTTGCAGCCCATCATCAATACATTCAGCAATATTTGCAACATGGAGTACAAGATTGCTATTTGTAGAACGTTTGCTCATGAAACCATGCTGCTTAGCACTGATATGATTCTTTAAATAACTGTACATATGATGATACACTAAAGATTCAAAAACCTTTGCCACGGTAGATATAATAGATATTGGTCGATAATTCTTAACTTCTTTCTGTTTGCCAGACTTAAAGACAGGAACTATTCTAGTCTCTTTCCAGGCATCAGGAAACTGCCCTTCATTTAAAGATCTTTTGAAAATCAGAGTGAGAGGTAATGATATCCGCCATGCACAATTAATCAATAAATAATATTTGACATATCGTCGATTCAGGATCTAACCGAGAGTTCGCTCTGATTCAAGGGTAGCGCGCTGTCAGTGCGAGGCACATACTTATAGGCACGATAGGTGCCTACCGGCTCTGTTTCGGTAGGGTAGTAACAGGCCACGACCGAAGCCTTCCACCAACCAGACCCGAAACAATTTAGAATTTAAAATTGCTCCAGCCGGGAGTTGAATCCGGTACCTCCTACTTATAAGACCACAGTGGTCACTACTGCGCCAGGGAGGTCGTCAAAATATTGTATGCAACTGTCCAAATCGTTCAATCTGAAGTTGACCTGGCCTGCAGCTGTACCGAGTCGGAGTCTGATAAGATTATTTAACTTGACGTCTCGACTTGCCTGAGAAAACGAGGGCGGCCTCCCCGTGAGGACGACCTCACCCTCCGATCTTTGCATGCAATGACCCGCCCTGCATAGAATTTTTATTTAATTTAGGCCGTTTTCGTCCTAGCATGTTTCAGATATTTTATGCCAAGCTGCTTATTATTAACCAAAATCCAAACCCAAAGGAGATGATTCGAAAATGTATGGGCCAGGGGCCATATATTGTACGTACGGTATACTGAAAAAAAAAAAAACCGAACGTGTAGAGACTAGAAACAAAAGTTATTTTTTACTTTGTTTTGTTTTGGAAGTCGGAAGTAGTAGTTTGGAAGTTTTTAATATTTATTTTTATTTTAAGCTTTTTAGTGTAAGTAGTCATTGCTTGATACCTAAAATATCAATTCACCTCTTTTTTGGAAGTCGGTTAAAAAAAGGTAAGATTCCTTAAAAGAGCGTTTCGAAATAACATTTTCTTTGAAATGAGTTTGTTTACCGGTACAAAAACAAGACTTTACGTAACCGAATTGCGACACAGTACAAAATTCCCATTTAAACTAATTATTATTATTTATTTTTTACAGAGATTAGTTACTAAGTTATTTATTAAAAACTTCCGGAAACCCTACATTAATTTTTTTTACAGTAATTACACTACAAATACATTAATTCTTTTTTTTTACTAATTTTTAAAGTGGCAAACACCCTTTACCTATAAAAAAATAAAAAAATGAATAACTCGAAAACGATACACTTTTGCATAAGCACTTTAGGGGTCGTTTGATAGCTAATGTCCTTTACTATAACGGATAACCCCTTAACGGGATCGTGTCCTATTTACCTGTATAACCTAATAGGTTACCTCCTATCCTCCTATCCTAGCGACATGCATCTCATCTCATTTCCTTAGACTATATTATTATCCTTTGAATATATTATTGCTTTAAGTAAACCTACCGGTTTACTTAATGCAATAATGTAACGCTTTGAGCGAAGTATCCCTCTTTAAAATAATTATCGGTAACGTCCAACGTTAAACGTATTAGACCGAAGAAACGTACCTATAATATGTACCATGTTAAAATTGTAACAAAGCTCGCTAATATTGCGCTTACATGGGCAATTTTAAGCAACTATTGCTCGGCAACAAGTATGGCTGGATCTGGAGCAATAAGTGGAGCAGTTATCTCTTTCCAGCAATGCGCGGAACTGCAATTTACTATTATGGCATAATATTGTATATCAAATCTTTAAAAGAGCAACCGCCGAGTTTCTTGTTGGTTTTTCTCGGTAGGAAAGGCATTCCGAACCAGTGGTAGATTGCATTACATCGCATAGGTAGGTATATTTTTTTTTTAATCAAAATTACATTGTACCTGCTCTTGACCATTTGACTATTCAAAAGTACTTGTAAAAGTTTTATTGAATAAAAAATATTTTATTTATTATTATTTACTAGCTGATACCCGCGACTTCGTTCACGTGGATTTAGGTTTTTGAAAATCCCTTGGGAACTCTGATTTTCCGGGATAAAAAGTAGCCTATGTCCTTCCCCGGGATGCAAGCTATCTCTGTATCAAATGTCGTCAAAATCGGTTGAACAGTTGGGCCGTGAAAGGCTAGCAGACAGACAGACAGACACACTTTCGCATTTATAATATTAGTATGGATTAATGCGAATGATCCGCATTTACGGACGCGAATGCGAATATCCTTAACGCCCCCGCGCCGGTTTGAAGTCCGCTTCATTAGCGCAGTTCACGACAGTTAGGAAACTTTTAACAAAACGTCGAGGCACACGAGTAGATATATAGACTCTACTCGTGTGGTCGAGGCTTCACCTAGGTAGGCTATGAAACAACTAGGTATCTTTGATTCACGCCTAGCCTAATATTTGACAGATGTCGATTCAGGATCAAACCGAGTTTTCTCATGGTTTTCTCACTCTAGTTCACTCTGACATTACTATCACGTAATGATTATAGGTCTTCGGCTATCGAGGTCGATAAAATGGCGGCGATGCGGCGGTGTTGACTTTTTACCGCGCGTTATAATTTCGATATATGAGTAATAACGACGCACCTAACCATTCGTAAGGCATCGGCTTCGGCGCCTAACGTCTCAACTGGCGCATTATCGACCTCAGCCTGTTGTGGCTACCAACAAGTTTAAAATAATTATTTATAATCGTCTCACATGGCTTGGATGCTCAGTGCACATCAGTACAAAAGTAGATACACCTACTGTTGAGGGTCATTGTTCACGAAGTGTTGCTTGTGACAAGAACGTTGAACTCGTTGAATTCACTTATTATTGGTGTTAACTCTTGGCTTGACCTATATAAAAGTTAGTATGAAGACAGACAGTCTATATTTAAACCGCAAGTCGATTGCAAAATTGCAGTTTGGACAAGGTTATTGAGTGATGGGACTGGAGGCACAAGTTCATGACAGACTTGTAGCGAAACCTCATGACTTCACCTGTCGAAGTAGGCCATGATGACATGATAATAAGTGTGTGATATGACAGGTGAAAGTGACAGAGATAGCAAGCGTTCCAGGGACGAACCTAGGCAGTAGGCTACTTGTTATCACGGTTGAAACAAAGTTGACACGGATTTTTTTAAAAACCTAAATCCACGCGGACTTAGTTGCAAGGCACAAACCTACCTATAAAATATTAAAAGATTTGCGTACTTTTCAAAACGATATATTTCTTACGCAATGATCTCAATTTATGAATCGTAAAACATTGGCTGAAAGAGAACAGCGACTGTAGGCTTAGTATAAGATTTTACATCTCACCAATGTTGATCGTATTCGAGCCTCGAAACACTTCAACGTTGAATTTACTTCAACGTTGAAGTGTTTCGAGGCTTTGGAACTGATTTTTTTTTAATGTTGTGAAATTAAAATCTTGTGGTATTGAATTTTTTTACTTTAAATCAAGGGCCTTTATGTAATTTTTTTGTAGTAGGTTCTGGGGAAAGAGGAATATTAGTAAGTATTGATTAAAATTGCTAATATTCTTTGAAATAAAAAAACCGGTTAAGTGCGAGGACTCGCACACGAAGGGTTCCGTACCATCGTATAAGAAATACGATAGATACACTTTTTCTTGTGTAACGTAACCACAAATTCGCCGTTTTCGGATTTTCCTCTTCATTTGTACAGTCCGCGACAGGTTGAGATATGGGCGGATTAAACCTACCGAGTAGTGAAGCGAGACAGTAAAATGTCACTCGGCCGAGACAGTACTGAGAAATTGCGGCGAAATTGCACTCGTTAAAGTGTTTATACCGATCGTTTATATTATCGAATTTTGATTCCTTTGACAAGAATAAGGGTTCCTTTTTTCTCTGGAGATACGGAACCATAAAAACAAATAAATAAATTTTACTTTGAAGTTATTTTTATTTCGACTTTCGAATTCTATCAGCGTTGGTGTAAAATCTCATACTAAGTACACTGGTATGCGAAATCATTCAATGAAGGAGGCGACTGCAGAGTGCAGACAAATACAGCCAGGCACGTGGCTGTGGGCACGCGGCGCGCGTGCCCCTTGCCTCGGCTCGCGCACTTTCTATGCACTTTCTCGGCGAACCGCAAGCGCTGTGCTTCGACCCTTTGTGTTGAGAACTTAAATTAATATATTGCACAAAGACGCCTCGCCCTTTATTACGCTACTGGACACGCGTAGAAACATTTAACAATTCAGGAATTCCAGTTTTAGGATTTGCACTTTGTCTTTCCTATTACATTTTCGTAACTATTTTCATATGAATATACAATATTGTATAGATACTCTTCGCACTGGAGAGGAACTATTGCACTATAAAAATTGTTTTCGTGTAACTTTTACTACTTGGCAGACTTCACATACCTTTGAGAACATTATGGAGAACTCTCAGGCATGCAGGTTTTCCTCACCTCACGATGTTTTCCTTCACCGTTAAAGCAAGTGATATTTTAATTACTTAAAAACGCACATAACTCCGAAAAGTTAGAGGTGCGTGCCCGGGATCGAACCCCCGACCTCCGATTGGAAGGCGGACGTCCTAACCACTAGGCTACCACAGTTATATTGACAGTAATATTCATGATTTTAGAGCCGTATAATAGCCTGATTTAAAAAAAATATTTCCTAGAGAAAGCTACATTATCAATAGCAAGTAACATTGACTGTATTTTTTTTCAAAAAATTAATGGTTTCTACGAAAATTGCAATAATGTAAGCTAAAGTATCAAAATCACTACTTAATACCTAATTCCCCTGACGCACAAAGTTCGGGTTTGTTCAGGCTAATCTCAAAAACTACTGTATGGATTTTCATGTAGTTTCCACTGATAGAAAGAGGGATTATCTGAGAAGGTTATTTGTGAACATTTTGCCCAAATAAGTAAATGTTATGTTAATAATAATATTGTGAATTGTCGAAAAAAATCGCTGTATCCCCAGACTGCCATCGCCATTATTTTAATTTAGTGATACCTATCTCCTAAGATATTGTTCAAAATTAAATGATACAAAGGGTAATTTTGGACTAAATTGAATACTTGAGAGGACCAACAATTTAATTTTGATAAAAAATATTAAGGTGTTTTTAGGAATTAGGAAGGTGTTTTTATTATATTAGTAAAAACACCTTCGAAAGTAAAGTTTTGTTTTAGATCACATTTGAAAATCATAAAACTTGCAGTTGTCGTGAGTATATAATAATAAAAGAAAGAGCTCGGTGGCCATCATTTGGTGCTAGGCACTGACTTAGTACATTACCCGCAGGACGGATTTGGCTGTTTGAAATGGAGAAAGATTGCCTTGGATTAACACATAGGCTGCTTTTTATCCACTAAAAAGCCATGGTTCCTGCGGAATTTTTAAAACATAATGTCCACGCGGACGAAGGGCGGGCATCATTTAGTAGTTTCATATAGGCCAAAGGGTGTTGACTGCTTTATTCCATTATCATCGTACAAACTACAAGGCCGATAAATTAGTTATAGGATGTGACAAGATAACCATTCTTAGGTCAATCGTTTTCATGTGAAACTTGAACTGATAAGAATCAAGTGCGAGTCGAACACGCACACGAAGGCTTCCGTACCTACATACTTACAAAATTATACAAAAACCGGCCAAGTGCAAGTCAGGCTCGCGCAATGAGGGTTCCGTACTACAGTCGTATTTTTTCGACACTGCACGATGATTCAAAAACATAATAACAATAACATGCATAAAAATTACACTTGCAACGAATAGTATATTCGGCAGTATACCGAATACCGAATATTCGGCGAGGCCCCTGACCGAATAGCCGAATATTAGGCAAAAGTATTCGGCTGGATTTTAGCGCCAAAACTTGTACAGACGTGATTGTTTCGCGCTCCTTTGTTTTGTTCTAATGTACTCATCGCCCGCGCGCCCGCTACTCTCTGAAGTTGGGATGGTCTACGAGAAAAAAAGAAGTAAACTACTTCCTAAAAATGCAGAAAAGTTAGTCTTTCTGCACCACAACCTTCCCCTTCCAAATTTTGATTATGAAAATAATTTAATTTATGCATAGAAAAATTCTTAACTTGTTTAATACAGAAAATGATTAAATTAGGTACCTGTTTTATGAAAATATGAATATATACGTAATCAATCGATTTTAATTTTTCATTTTACTAATTATTTCTCTATGAAAAAATATATTATTTAAGTATTCGGTATTCGGCCGAATAATATGTAGATATTCGGTATTCGGCCGAATATAATAAAAGCAGCCGAATGGGCCGAATACCGAATAGTAACCGAATATTAGTTGCAAGTCTAATAAAAATAAATAAAAATCTGTTTTAAAATGTACAGATGAAGACCTTTCATATGATACCCCACTTGATATACCTAGTCACTCACTTTGAAAGTTGAAAATACTAATTATTAGTTCATGACCACAATTTAAATTTTTTTGTGTGAATTAACCCTAAATTCACGGTTTTCAGATTTTTCCCCAATTGTCAGCTATAAGATCTACCTACCTGCCAAATTTCATGATTCTAGGTCAACGGGAAGTACCCTGGTTTCTTGACAGACAGACAGACAGACAAACAACAAAGTGATCCTATAAGGGTTCTGTTTTTCCTTTTGAAGTACGGAACCCTAAAAATGCACTTTTGATTTTCATTAGTGAAGTAACCACAAAATCACAAGAGTTTTTCCCTTTATTTGTGCCCATAAGACATTGCTACTTGCCAGATTTCATGATTATGGATTATAGGTAAAGCATTTTTTTTTCTCTTGCAATGTATGTAACTATGTCCGTCCTATCTTTGTTCGGGTGGAATCATGCAACTCAATTTTGAAGCAGCTATATCTTCAACCGATTGAACTGATTTGGTAGGTATAGTCGTTTAGTTCGGATGACAATGCATGGTTAGTTGCGTGACGTCATTCTGAATCCAACATGGCGGAACACCCAAGATGGAGTAGTTATTTTTAATTATATTATTTTTAATTTAATTATAATACAATTAAAGTTACACGGGCCAAAACAAAATATTTTAACGGAAATCTGGAAAAGCTCAGAGATATTAGTTCCTAGAGAACGTATCTACAAAATTTCATTGAATTTGACTGATAAATATTCAAATGAGAGCCAAACTACGTTAGTTCGGTGCGTACTACGAATGAACCCCTCTTAATCCAGATATTTTAAAATGTAGTGGTCCCATTACATTTTAAAATATCTGGATTGCGCGAGAAGTGAAGTACATGTACTGTTTCTAAGCTCAAGGATTAATTAAAGCAAGTAACCTGGTCTAGACGTTCCATTTCCTCTGGGCGTTCGTTGACACCGATGGCCCCTCGCCTCGTCCTAGGCCGTCACCGTCGCGCGCGCGCCACTCGTCACGATCCAGTGACGACCGGAACTCGTCATGCCTGATGATGTCCTATGCGTCGGAGAAACGTAATCGTACGAAAATGACTCACGCGCAAAGTTAAACTTTAGCGGGAATTCACGAGCGAAAAACATTCGGTGAACAATTTTTTTTTACGCATCCGAGTCCGTGTAAATACGTTCCGAAGTAGTCATAAAACTATTTGTATGTTAACTTGTGACGTAGATATTTTTTATATCCGTATTTTCACGGATTCGGATTGGATGGGTGTATGATCGCTCTTAATGATAAGTGAACATTTTACAATACTTTTAGAATAAAGCACTAGATATAGGAACGGAGGGTGTTTGCAATTTGCAGTCCAAGTTAACCGTAGTCAGTGCCAAATCATTTATTTGCTTAATACTTTAAAAAAATAGTTATACCTACTAGGTGTTAGTTAATTGATTCGGACTAACAATGGGTCCTGGTTAATAGGTATCACTAACATTATATTAAAAAACTCAAAACCTTGTTCTTTTACTAGAGTCCAAGGATCTGTGAGCTCACCGAATAATTGTCTCAACTTGGAATTGAAAGGGGTCACTACCCTCAGCAATGCAGAATTCGACGTATAGAAAATACCTATAGTCTGTTGATTGGTTGAGATGGCATTCGGGGTATGAGGCGGGGGGACGCCCCGCACACCCCCTCATCACCCGCGCTATCCCGCACCGGGTTAGCAGGGGGGGCTGTGCGGATGTGCGGGGCGTCTTCACCCCGATTGCCATCTCGACCTGTCGCGTACTATAGTTACCGGCATGGGTTAACGTAGCTTAACCAACAGAATCTGATATGTATGCGCTATCGCAATAAGGTCAAAGAAACAAAAACGCTGCTCAATGGAAACGCGACCAATGATTCCATCATTGGCTGCTAGTGACGTCACCGGTCACGATGATGCTGAAGGCGGGGGTAGGTCCGGCATCGCGACGGCGCAACAGAGCGGGTAGGACGGCAGTCATTGGCCGCGGCAGCGTCGGTGCATCAGTGCACCCTGTTGCACTCCGCCCATTTTCCTCACCCTCTCTTCACACCCGTGACCCGATGCTTAAGCCTTCTATTCGAATATGCACTGGGAGCTTCCGTTTCGTGGAACACCTGATACAAGCAAAGCTTGCACGTCTAATAGGTATAATACACGACAAGTTGAGATGGCAATCGGGGAGGGAACGCCCCGCACAGCCCCCGCCCTAACCCGGTGCGGGCGAACGCGGGTGACGTATGGGTGTGCGGGGCGTCCTCTCGCCTCATACCCCGATTGCCATCTCGACCTTTCGCGGACTATAGGTAGGATACCTGCCTTTTAAGTACGTAAAAAGAAAAGCACTGACTAACATATTTATTATTTTAACGTAACTTATCGCTCAAACCGGTGGTCCTAGAACGTTTAGACTTTAGACGCACAACGCCAAACGCAAAATACCTAGGTACAAAAGACGTAAAACGATACGCAGAATGTCACTCGAAGTCTTATGCCGAATCGCATAACGCCAAAGACACTCCACAGTTTACGACAGTTACAGTACGACAAGGCTCTTTTGGCACTTGAATGACATTGTTACTTGTAGAACAATGGCTGCCAGCAAATAAAATCAACTCAATTTTACGTAATACATCTATTTAATTGAAAACTAGCTGATGCCCGCGACTTCGTCCGCGCGGAATTAGGTTTTTAAAAATCCCGTGGGAACTCTTTGTCACTGTGTCACTCTCTAGGTCTTTATCTATACGTGATCTAAGGACAAATCAGCAAACACACTTTCGCATTTATAATAGGTAAGGGTACGGATGTCAATACAATGAACTAAAAGCTTAATTTGCTATAATCCGCTGAAACAGATAAAATCTGTACCTATGGTGCAACATGCAACATGAGACATGCACCGCCCGCCCTCCCACGGCCCACCACAGAGTACTCCCACTGCAGGAAAAACCAGCTACCAGGCAAGCAATACGCACCACCACCACGCAGCACCACACAAATCCAAAAACACACTCGACGCACGTTTCGCCCCGACAGCGGAGCATCCTCAGGAGATGTAGACCTAACAATCGACAATTGTAAAGTTGGATTGTAAGGTCTACATCTCAGAAACCTTGCGACATTATCCCATAAAAAGTTTGGATTCCAACTCCACAATCCTGATGCTGCAGGGGACCTGATCACCAAAACTGATGGGATTTAGAAACTGTCGGTTATAAATTATTATTATTGGAGGTACCTACCAAGTAAAGACTTTATCGTTAAAGTCAAGGACCCAACTCCTTAACCCTGATGCTGTAAGAAGTGATTTAGAAACTGACCTGCTAAGTTGGTTAAAAAAAGGAACGACTGAACGACGCGATGCCGCTTGCTTCCAAATCCTGCTAACATTCTTTATTTGCATTGAGCTTTGATATCGGTATGTAACTTGCCAGCGGGACAGGAGTGGAGAAGGTGGATAGAGAGGCGCGAGGGGTGCAACGGATCGACGTTATTTTTTGCACGGATATAGAGTGCAGATTAGACCTGGAGAGTGACTTAGGCTACTTTTATCCCGGAAAATCAAAGAGTGCCCACGGGATTTTAAAAAACCTAAATCTACGCGGACGAAGTCGCGGGCATCAGCTAGTAATTAATAACGAACTCCGAGGAGTCTGTTTTTTAGAAATACAGGTTTGCCCTTTGTCATTTGATCTTTATCGATCAAAATCTGACCTCCGTTTATATCATCTAACCCTACAAAGGGGGATGTGCCATACAAATGGAAACGTTCTTCTTGGAACCAGAATTGACAATTAACTCATTATACATACTTGTCCAAGGGGCTTTCATTTCCAGCGGATGCCACATTCTAACGTTCTTAAGGTGTGGAGCATGGGCAACGCGGGACGGCCAAGGCAGCGTGTGCAACACGACTCTGCAGTGGTCCGACCGCGCCGGCGACAAACCGACTAACTATCGGCGATTTACTCTCAAGAAACACACAATAAATGTACATTCCGTGTAAACGAAAAAGATGCATATATCAAAAGTTGCTCTCTGACTGGTTCACACTGCCGGTGGCGACTAGCTTTTTGTCGCTGAGCGACGAGCTTTTTGTCGCTGAGCGACGAGCTTTTAAAAATAAACTCGCTGAGCGCTATTCGTGCAGCGATGCTCGCTCGCTTGAACACATGTAACGCGCGCGCAGGTTTGCACAGGACTGAGCGACCGCGGGCGAATGGCGCGAGTAATAGCTCGTCGCACTTGCACACACACTCGCTTATAGCCCGGCGATAAAACTATCGAAACTATACAAACTCGCTTCCCGTTAAACGTCAACTCGTTTATAGTTTCTAGTTCTACTCGTTTCTCGTTCATCGTCGGCGGTAGGACCGTTGCCTTAGGAGTGGGAAAATCTTTTTGGTGGTGAAATCTTTTTTAGTTGATACTTACTTACCTCTTAAAAAGAGCCTAACAGCCCTTTCACACGGCGCCCAGTTTTTTGCAGGATCCTGTTTTCTGCAGGATTCCGGTTGATGGCGAATGTGTTTATATATGCTCGCTTGCATCCCGCATGCGGGATGCTCGTGTGAACGCTAGCATGCAAACACATTCGCCATCGCTAGCATACAAACGGGATCCTGCAGAAAACGGAATCCTGCAAAAAACTGGACTGCCGTGTGAAAGGGGCGTAACTTAGCAATAATTAAAACTTTCTCTCACAAACTTTGGCAAAAGGTGACTGGGACGGGACTATCGCGCCTGAACGGTTTCCATCGCGCGTTGTTTGTCTCAGCCTTATCGCGCAGAGCTTGCTCCTATAGCTATAGCTCGCAGGGACGCCAGCTAAGTATCGAACCTGTTTTTGCAAATCTTCGAGGTAGCCTCGATTTGTATCTACTGGTTTAGGTGTTTGTGTACAAATGTTACTGCTACTCGCATTCTGAAGATTTAATATTAAGTGGCTAGTACACATTGGCGAACGTTCTTGGTCAATGCACTCAGCGGACGTTTACCAAACATTTTTTTTCATACAAACTTCAAAGGATTGTCTCGTTGCCGTTGCGCGTTGGCTGCACGTCATGCCGAACGCATTGGGCCAATGTACTGTTTCAAAGATAGACAGAAGACTTGCACTTTTGGAGCCGTTCAGGTGCGGGGTTTCCCGCGGGATGTAATGAAAGGACTAGCATTTGGATCTGCAATTTTAGTTTGGCTTATGTTTTTTAAATCACCAGATATTGCAAAAAAAAAACCGCCAAATGAATAGGTACTTTTAGGCTCAGAATAACAACTCGAACTTTAAGTATACCACCAAAAATAGAACATCAAAAATTAAAACATCAATGGGCTACTTGACTCATATCTAATTTCGTCCAATAAATGATTATTTATTATAGTATTTTGCTTAAGACAACGAAATATATCAATAACAATTATTAAAAACGCAGGATGGATATATAAATCCAATTTAAAAAAATACAGTTTTTATTTTTATTTGAAACGCAGAAAACGCTGTCAGCCATGATGTGACGTCATTAAATATGTAAACAAAGAAATGTCATCCCTATGTCACGCGGGGACTAACGTAGTATCCATATATATAAAATTTAAAGTCCTGACTAACTTATATATCAACGCACAGCCTAAACATCTAAACAACTGGTCCTAGATACATGAAATTTGGTCTGTGTGTTCTTTGTAGGTAAAGAGAAGCTATCCACTAGGAAAGGATTTTTTGAAATTCCACCCCTGAGTGAGTTAAATGCGGGTTTGAAATTTATGAAGTCCACGCGGACGAAGTCACGAGCATAAGCTAGTTTTTATATATTTCTAAAAACTCATAGTAAACGTAAAAAAATATCGTTTTCTCTTTATAAACTGAATAAGTTATTAAGTAAGACTTACAACAAAGTGATCTTTACAATAATAAATTTGGGTTGAAGTCGTTAGTCATATAGGTAGGATCCCTTTAAGCAAGTCTTCGCGTGTTACGTATATTTATTTCACTGGGCACTCTAGTCCACAACTTTCCTGTGGTTTTTATCGATGCGTTTTTTACATTCTCGGATGATTCAATAACGATAATTACTATATTTTTCATGTAAACTAGTATAGAAGTCATGTTTATTAAATTTTGGCAGGTTATGCTGTTGTTTACAAATGCATGACGTCAGAGCACAGATAATCTATCGGCCAAACATGGCCGACAGTGTTTTCACCTGTCTAAGAAAAATATATTTTTAAATTAAAGTTTTACGGTTTTTAGGGCGCAAAAAAATATAGTGTTAATTTTTTTGATCTAATAGGACAAATATTAACCATTTAAGACCTACTTAAAAAAAGTGTCAACTAGCCTATTTAATGTGAAATTTAAAACACAAAATGTACCTAAGTATATTATCTTGCTATCCTGTGAAAGCAAATGACTACCAATGTACTCATTAGCTACCTTTACACTAGCTAGACGCTCTTTCACGCGTGAATCGGCTTTCGTGCGGGAAAGAGCGCGCCCGCGCCCGCCCGCCCACACATCAGTTGTGCTTTCCATCCTGCAAGTCTGTGAGCGTCAAACATTTTTAGACTGACTGACTGACTTACTGACATACCGACTGACTGACTCACTCACTCACTCACTCACGGACTGACTGCCTGACTCAACCGCTGATTCACTGACTGACTCACTCACTCACTGACTGACTGACTGATTGACTGACTGACTGACTGACCGACTGTCCGACCGGGAAATTTGTTTAAAATCAAATGCAATATTTATTGCGGACCTCAGACTAAGAATAAGGATCCTTGTCAAACGCGTATACCCGAAAGGGATAAAACAACAAAAAAAAAATAGGTACCTACTTACGTGTGAAAGGTTACGTTTCATAATTTGCGTTCGCTACAACTTTTACACAGCAATGCAACATAAATGGCTTCTACACACCTTCAATACTAAATTTAAAACAAAAAACTAAATAAAAACTCGTAATATTCGCAATAAATTACTATCACAGAGGTTTGTTGGGCACAAACTACAACGTGCCCAACAAAAAGAGCTAAACTATGACAAAGACAAAAAACTGTGTTTACGTCTCTATCACTCAGAGCTTTTCTATACACCTAGCTTGCTCTAACAAGGTAGGTATTATTATTTTAATGCCAAATCTACCTTGATTCTTAAATCTGAGTTCCGGACAGATAAACAGACGAAACAAACAAACAAATTTCCTCTCAGATGAAAATCACGCGGACTATGTTGTACGCATATCTTTGTTATATGTCTATTGTTTTGGTTTTGGTGTACAATAAAGCAAATTTACTTTTACTTTACTTTACTATCGCGCGGTAATGATTTTCATGAAAAATGGTTAAGTATTAATAAACCCTCGTGGTTGCGTACCTATACGTTTTCACGCCGCACAACCACGCGGTACCCACGCTCGCCCGCACCGGGTTGGCGCGAGAGCTGTGCGGGTGTGCGGGGCGTTACCTCCCCGATTACCACCTCGACCTGTCGCGTTCTAAATACCTAAGTATACTTTTTAACCGACTTCAAAAAAAGGAGGAGGTTCTCAATTCGTCGGAATCTTTTTTTTTATTTATTTTTTATTTTTTTATGTATGTTCCCCGATTACTCAAAAACGCCTGGACCGATTTTGAAAATTCTTTTTTTGTTTGAAAGGGTATACTTCAACGTTGGTCCCATTTAAATTAGGTGAAGATCTGATGAACATCTTCGAAGATAGATACTGGAACTCCTCAACGGATAAGAGTAAATTGCTCGCGATAAAACAGTAGATTTTTAACCAGTCATAGCATAATTCCATGGGGCCACTAAAAATTGTGAAATAAATTTTTTTAACAAAAAAAAAACCGACTTCGATACACAAACACTAAAAATTGAAAAATAATTTAATTTATTACCGAATATATTATGTATACAAGAATTAATATAGTTCCATAATAATATTTTTTGGGGTCGGTGCCAATGAGGTGCCATTGTGGAGTCTCATAAAAATATGAAGTCTAGACGATTCGCGCAGCTAAAGCTAATTGGCACCGGCACCAAAAAGTATTATTATGGAACTATATTAACTCTTGTATACATAATAGGTATATTAGGTAATAAATTAAATAATTTTTCAATTTTTAGTGTTTGTGTATCGAAGTCGGTTTTTATTTTTTTTGTAAAAATTTTTTTGTTTAGAGGTATACCTACCTATTTTAGTTTAGAAACCTTGGTCCAACTTATAGCACCCGTTGGCTAGGCTAGTAACAATTTTTAAAAATTTCAGGGCAAAGAAAATTCTCCGTTGTGCTCATATTTTTGCATTTCTTCGGCTAATTTTGAACTAATTATTAATAGATTTTGTACGTTATTAGAGGTAGCTGAGTGGTGTACGCGCGCGCGTTTATAAAATAATATGTAGGTAGGTAGGTACCTACTCTGCCAGTCTGTGCACCCCAGTGGAATGTGTAGAATGCTTTCCTCCCGCTCTCTCTCTACGTGTCTTGAATTCATCTCTCGCTCGCTCGCATCATGACGTCATCGAGATCAGGTGCATTGTTTTGTTGGCGGAGTTGTTATAACGTGGGTATACCATGGAGGTTCACAGGGCGAAGCCATCGATGTCATCTCCCCCTCTCAAACACTGGCAACTTATTATAAGAAGCTGTATTGCTCTAGTGCCTTTATAAAATAAATGTTCTTAAATACAATAAAATAATAATTACTACTTAATAATAGGTCACGTCTTATACATTAAAGTTCCTAAGTATTAGGTACAGTTTAATGAATAAATAATGGTAGGTAATAAAGCGATGAGTACCTAGTGTAGTAGAGCTAGATAGGTGGCGCAGTGAATGTGACGGGCTGACGGCGCGGTGGCGCGGGCGCGCGCGACCGGTGCGCTCATGAATGGCGGTGACGCAGGCGCAGCGCGGCGTGCTCGCGATGCAAGAGCACCGCAACCCGCACTCACTCCGGTGCTCTCGCGCGCTGCGCTCGAACGGTACAGTGTACACAGCCGGCCACCACGCACCGCCTCGCGCTCACGTTATTATTATACCACGACACTGGACCACCACTCGTCAACTTCTTGAAATTTCATTGAGGCCCCGGCGTAGAAACAATTCGATGTTTTGGCACAACCTGCGCGTTGTGTCATTTCGTCGAAAGGAATCGAGAAGTGCTCTAATAAATTGTTTGGCGAAACAGTGTAAGCTTGTGTCTTGCGCGTGACACGGATAGTGTGAGGGGCTGAGGGCTCGATCTAAGTTCGAAGGCCCGTTTTTTTTGACTTGAAGGGCGTTTTCTCCTCGGTGGCGGCTGCGCCCCGAACGTGTAGTTCTATGAAGCGGGACACGAGGCGGGTGACGCCTGTACCAGACGAAGTAGGCGGTATCAGGCGACCGCCCTCTGCAGGCCCCGGACGGGCGCCGCGCCGTGGAAAAGGCATTGGTGCGGGGCGCCGCCACACGGACCCACTAACGAATATACTTCACGAACTTCTATCGTTTTAGTGGTTGACTGTAACATCTGGCCCATTGTCGATAAAAAATGTTAACAGCTAGCCCCGCTAGCATTGATTCAATTGATTTTAATCACTAGCAAATTATGGAATGAAGACTTTGTGTGTCATAATAACGCACTGTTTGGCCTTGTTAAGATATAAGTTAACAGTTTTCTCACGTTCATCGTGTTAACAGTTTTTTATATGGCGTTTATCGAAATATTCATTCAATTAAAACAGCAAGGCAGCAAATTTGTAAAGCGCTGTCCCTGTCGTTGAGACCGACAAAACGTCATATAGGTATGTGTGATAAAGACAACGCTCTAAGACAAAGGCCATAATTCTAAAGGCCAATGTACATTACTTTCGGCCGCGTACTACAGTTTAGTTGCATGTTAAAGTTACATGGACAAAAATGTATCTCGTGAATAAAAAGATCACGACACAATGAAAAAATAATATGTAGTGATGTACTTAGGGAATATTCGTTATCGCCGAATAATATAAAATACTAGCTGATGCCCGCGACTTCGTATTTGTACGCGTGAATTCAGGTTTTGGCCTGTGTCACTCTCCAGGTCTAAAACTATACTTATGGCAAAAATCATGTCGATCCATTGCCACATTGCAACGTGATTGAAGAACAAACCAGTAAATCAACACACAAACACACTTTCGCGTTTATAATATGGGTAGTGATTCTTAATACTTGAGTCAAACGGGACGCACTCGTAAATAGCTGAGCTACGATTCACGTGACATACTTACCTATACATTTGAAATATTTAATTTAGATTATAATATGAGGATTCTTTCATTCAACATAATATTATACCTAACCAGTAACCTCTAGTTTCCATTAGCAAATAAGTTATCCTACTGTTTTGCGACAAAACTTGTCTAATATCAATCTTGTACTGTCATTGTTTCAGTCACATTTTGTATTTCTCTTGGGTTAGCAAAATATTATAGTGGAGCCAACATTTTTTTTAAATATATTTGTAAAACTCCTATCACAACTTGTTTTTGGTAACAATACATAGATAATATTTAAGACCGTGGTGTAAACGGTTACTCCCCGTAATTTGTATTCTGTTGTCTAGTTTAGACTCCAATGTGGCTTGGTATAATTTTGTTAGCTTTGTCTTGGCGTTCGTGTGTTCGCTATTTGACGTCATGAGAAATTCAATATGGCAGATTTGACACAAAAAAACGACAAGAAAAATAAACTTGAAATGAGTTGATTGAGTTTGATGTCAAATAATAAGTCTTATTAATGTACATTTGAAAATAACCTACATAATATATTGAAATAGAAACCATCCGTCTGTGGTTCTGTTTTTAAAAGTAACAGTATTACGGTTCATCGTTTACCTCACACTAGTGCAGCCCGCAGCGCATTGACGGATGTTTAGTTAAGAAGACAAAACTTTTTCTTTTTTATTACTTATTATTGATTAAAGATCAAGCCAAAAGAAAGGTTCTCGTCGATTACCATTATCCTTTTGCTAAATTTTTTGATGACAACAACAATCCAGTCTACATCTACACTATTATATATTGTAAAGAAGTACCTATATATTATTTGAATTTGTTCGTTTAGGGTAATCTCTGAATCTAACTTCTTTTAAATTGTATTTTGGCTAAATGGCGCCCAACAAGGGGCCACTTTCTTGACGCAATACGCGCTAAGAAAACGGTCCTAGAAGCGAAGGTGCCGGCGATCGCTAGTGAAAAATGATAGTGATGTACGCAAAGCATGGCTGATGGTGTTACGGGTGTCCAAAAGTGACTAATGAGCTATTCAATTTTTATATCCTCTACTCCTCAGATGGTATCAAGCTCTTTGAGCAGAAGGTTAATAAGAGTACCTATCTATGAAGTATGATAAACTGCTCTTGAAAAAATCGATTGTTTCGATAGAATTAAGTCGCTACAGGCGCTTCACTACCTACTCACTACGCGCGTTGCGCTCCCCGCGGGCCTCGTTTTTCTGCCACGCCCAGCGTGCGCATTCTCCTACAAAATACACAAAATGGATGCACGGAGAATCGAGTCGGGTCGGCGGCGCTTGGAGTTCGCGCGGAGCGGCTCAATCACGCACGTCACATCAGTCAGTCGAGCAGCAACCTCGCTAGCCTGCGAACAGTACGCACGGCGCACACGTGCCTTCGCGCCCGTCCCTGTCCACACCGCCGCACTCCGCGCGAACATCGCTCTCGGGTGCCGATCCGCCCGGTGCCTCGCTCGCTTTCGACCTATTATGTAATACGAAAATAAACACCGCGCCTACAGCGAGCACGTGTGCGCACCGGCTGCCTACCTCGCCGTCCACATCCGACCGACTCATCGACATTCCTCACCAGTCACCATCACAATCCCGATGAAACAGTAATCACAATTCGCGTCTTCAACCAGTATTATATCACCCACGTAACACCGGTCGATCGATAATCTCTTTTCGGTTCCCTTTAACTACATAGGAGGTGAATGTGTCAGTGAATTGTTCTAATTAATCTCTAAATATTGCAAAATGTCTAATTCTATGGAGCAGCAATTTGGCGAACTCAGTCTGTCACAGGAAGATCACGATCAAATTTTTGAACAGGATGACCACCAAGAACAAAGGTTGGTCGAGTTATTTTTATCTTGTAGTTAGGTTACTTAAGTATGCTTATTTCTTAATTTATAAAAAATGAATGCTTTGTTGTATTATGCTCAATTATTACATAATCCATCGAAAGAGCCCATTTCACATCACCATTGCTTTCAAGAAAAATACTTCTTATTACTTAGATACTGCTCAAACAGCGTCAGGCAAGCGTAGTGAATGGCGAGTCCGTTCTGTATTGTCGCGCTCTTTCACTCTCGTAAGATACTTCAGTGGGCCGTCTCTTTTCGTTTGTCGATTTTCGGCGAATTTTAATTGGCCTAGACCTAACGTCGTCGTTTTGGCCTAATCCTAACCGTCATTTTAATCTTACTTCTCAACAATAAAAAAATAAGATTATATTATAGATTGTAAAACTGCTATTATTATGCGCTGGTACCTATGTAGGTACTAGATAGGGAGGTCTTTTGGTAGGTAAGCGTTTTTGGGCATTGTGAAGCTAAGATATTGTGGCCAAAGTGTGGCTAAGATTATTTTGTATAAAGAGAGTATAGTAGTCATTCGTACATTAATTATTATTTACGGATTATGTGTCTGCTACGTCTGTGACTATCTAGGATGACGTGTCTGCTACGTCTGTGACTATGTAGGATGACGTGTATGCTACGTCTGTGACTATGTAGGACAACTTGTCTGCTACTTCTGTGACTCTATGTAGGAAAACTTGTCTGCTATGTCTGTGACTCAATGTAGGACAACTTGTATGTTACGTCTGTGACTAGGACAACTTGTCTGCTACGGCTGTGACTATGTAGGATGACGTGTCTGCTACGTCTGTGACTATGTAGGACAACTTGTCTGCTACGTCTGTGACTATGTAGGACAACTTGTATGTTACGTTTGTGACTGTAGGATAACTTGTCTGCTACGTCTGTGACTATGTAGGACAACTTGTCTGCTACGTCTGTGACTCTTTAATATGTAGGACAACTTGTATGTTACGTTTATGACTGTAGTGTAGGATGACTTGTCTGCTACGTCTGTGACTGTAGTGTAGGATGACTTGTCTGCTACGTCTGTGACTCTATGTAGGACAACTTGTATGTTACGTCTGTGACTGTAGGATGACTTGTCTGCTACGTCTGTGACTCTATGTAACACAACTTGTCTGCTACGTCGTCTGTGAATCTATGTAGGACAACTTGTCTGCTACATCTGTGACTCTATGTAGGACAACTTGTCTGCTACGTCTGTGACTCTATGTAGGACAACTTGTCTGCTACGTCTGTGACTAAGTAGGACGACTTATCTGCTATGTCTGTGACTCTATGTAGGAGAACTTGTATGTTACGTCTGTGACTAGGACAGCTTGTCTGTGACTATGTAGGACAACTTGTCTGCTACTTCTGTGACTATGTAGGACAACTTGTCTGCTACGTCTGTGACTAGGACAACTTGTCTGCTGCCTATGTCTGCGACTATGTAGGACAACTTGTCTGCTACGTCTGTGACTATGTAGGACAACTCGTATGTTACGTCTGTGACTATGTAGGACAACTTGTATGTTACGTCTGTGACTGTAGGAGAACATTGTTTTCGTGCAACTTAAACTAGGTAGGTATTTACGCGCAGGCAACTTACAGATGAGACGACTTTTTTCACTTTGTTGCAATTTCCGAAGGGATCTCTAATTTTTTTTGTTTCTAAGATTTAGGTTTTTAAAGATCCCGTATGCTATGTCATGATAGCTTATGTCACTCAGGAATAATGTAGCTTTCTACTGGTGAAAGAATTTTTAAAATCGGTTCAGTAGTTCCAGAGATTACCCCCTACAAACAAACTTAACGACATTACCTCTTTATAATATTAGTAAGTAGGTATAGATTAGTATAGAAGTATAGATCAGCTGATGCCCGCGTCTTCGCCCGCGTGGATTTAGGTTTTTAAAAATCCGTATTCGTAGTAGTCCGTCCCCGGGATGTAAGGTAACTCAGTATTCCAAATTTCGTATAAACATTTAAATTTTAAACGCATGATTTTGTAAAAATCCCGTGGAATCACCGCGACAAACGTGAAATCAGCCCCCCTATTGTGTAAGAATAACCATTTCCAGCCAGCCATGAAATGGTTATTCTTACACAATTGGGGGGCTGGCAGGGCTGAGGAGTTGGGTCCTTGAGTTCAAAAAGTCTTTACCTCCAATATCAATATTTTTATTATTTTTATTATTATTACATTTTAAACAATATACACTAACAGTCTTAACCATAACGTTTACACGCAAAGTTATTAACAGCTAATTAGTAATTACATTTTAAAAAAATCACTTAACACACAAAAGTACTTAACTATATTATAATCTATTTAAATAGAAAAAAAAAATGCTTTTATGGAAGCTGCATCTTTTTGATAAAACACGTCGGCATCTGGGAGTTAATCCAGCATCTCGTTTATCTGTGCCATATTTATAACCGACAATTTCTAAATCCCATCATTTTTGTTGGTTAGGTCCCGTCCTGATGCTGTATCAAGATTGAGGAGTTGGAATCCAATTTTTCTATGGGACCATGTCGCAGTTTCTCGATTAAAACATTTTAGCAAACCGGTTCAAAAATCTCGGAGATTTCGGTGTAGGTATATAGGTAGAAAACACAACTTCTTTTGTGAAAGTCGGTTAAACAGTAGCCTATTTTACTCCTTGGTTAATTCTCTACTTGACTGTGAAGGTCCCGTCAAAATAGGTTTAGCCGTTCAAGGACCCAACTCCTCAACCCTGATGCTGTAAGGAATTGAATCGTAAATCGTGGTGATTCCACGGGATTTTTAAAAAATCATGCGCTTAAATGTTTTTACGGAATTTGGTACTGAGATGAGAGACAGACAGACAGACAGACGCAACTCGTGTTTGCGATGTGGCCGGCCACTAGTGCGCGGGGTTGCTGGTGGTTACGTGGTTTGTTAGCAACTCGTCCATTTCGTTGCGGTTACCATACCTACCATGTGGTCCGTGTGAATTAAACTAGGTATTATTAGAATGAAAACCACTTTGATATACTTTAGTAGGCTTTTATTCACTCTTCACATAGTAATTATTATTTATATCAACACGAGCAAACACCTTTTTTACGCGCCATTTCGTTCTATTTCGAATATTTTTACGTGACGTTTCCCATAGATTCGTCACTCCGCAGAGCACACCATAGATAATACAATCACCTAGTTCTTATCCGTCTAACAGTATTTACTAGCGCCCGCGCACGTGTTGTGGCCACATTGTGTGTGTGCATTCTCCCTAATGACAGAGTGTAATTTTTAACAATTTATTTCTTACTAGCTGCCCCGGCGAACTTCGTACCGCCTAACAGTAGATTCTTTTACACGCAATTTTCGAAATTTTTCTCCGTAAGAACCTTCCTCGTACTTCAAGGAATATTATAAAAAAAGAATTAGTGAAATCGGTGCTGCTGTTCTCGAGATTTGCGATCAGCAACACTTTCAGCGATTCATTTTTATATACCTATATAGATTAATTAATTTGTCATAAGATGCACAGGATAAATAACATGCAGGCGGATGTGTAGATATGTACATACATTGAATGAGTTGCGAGTTGAAATGCAAACGGCGGCGAGGGCCGGACGGCGCACCTGCCGGCAGGTGGCGACGCAAGAGCACGCGCCGGGACGCAACCGCCGTTGGATCGCCAGATTGCACTCGGCTTTTACCGACAGCGAATTCGATGGGATTGGAGTCGATAACGTATCGGAAGAATTATCGATTCGGGGAAGTCTCCCCTTCCGCTCGAAATGACGGCGGCGGCATTCTTTTAACTCGCACACCAAGCCTGGGTTCCGTACCATCGTACAAGATTTGATGTAATTTTTTTAATTTTCGTGGCGGCCATTTTGAGTTTTTTTATTATACTATGGAAATTTCAACTCATTACGGTTCAAGAGATACAGCCCTAGTCCGCTGAAAGACAGACTGACGGACAGCGGAGGCTTAATATACCTAATAGACTCTCGTAGGCACCCTTCGGGCACGGAACCCTAAAAAGGGGTTGCAGCCGCGGGGCTCTCTACCTTGTGTAGGTATAGCTAAAGTTCCTACCTACAAATAAGTCATCATCATCATCGTCAACCGATAGACGTCCACTGCTGGACCTCTAAGGACCTCTCATGCCACGGTCTTGCAACAGAGTGAGGACTATCTACTCAACCGGTCTTCATCATCATCATCATCATCATCATCATCATCATCATCATCATCATCATCATCATCATCATCGTCATCATCATCATCATCATCATCATCATCATCAACCAATAGACGTCCACTGCTGGACATAGGTCTCTTGTAGGGACTTCCACACGCCACGGTCTTGCGACGCCTGGATCCAGCGGCTCCCTGCGACTCGTCTGATGTCGTCCGTCCACCTAGTGGGGGGTCTTCCAACGCTGCGTCTTCCGGTGCGAGGTCGCCATTCCAGCACCTTGGGACCCCAACGTCTATCAGTTGTACGAACCTACGTGCCCTGCCCATTGCCACTTTAGCTTCGCAACCCATTGACCTACGGATCTCCTCATTCCTGATTTGATCACGTAGAGATACTCCAAGCATAGCTCTCTCCATCGCCCGCTGAGTGACTCTGAGCTTTCTTATGAGGCGCCCATAGTTAGCGACCATGTCTCCGGTCTTGCGTCGCCCGAATCCAGCGGCTCCCTGCGATTCGTTTGATGTCGTCTGCCCACTATTGGAGGGTCCTGTAACGCGGTGCTTTCCAGTGCGAGGTCGCCATTCTAGTACCTTGGGACCCAACGTTTATCGTGTTTTCCAGCGAGGTATAGGCCCCGCTCATTGCCACTTAGTCCATGTCTGCTTTTGCTATGGATCTCTTGGATCTCATAATTTCTTAATTACGTAGAGAAACTCCAAGCTCTCTGCATCGCCCGCTAACTCTGTGCCTTCTTAGGTTTATAGGTACAGGTAGTTATATAGATTTATTCATTCATTTCACTATTGTTTAATTAATAACTGATTAACAATCTGGTACCTATTTGACAACTAGTCAAATCAGTATCTTTTTATCAAACACCAAAGCACGCGCTTAGTATGCGAATTTCTGTGAAATACTGGGTTGTGATGTCACAATCATTTGACGTGCTTTTTAGGTTTCCGTACCTCAAAAGGAAAAACGAAACTCTTTTAGGATCACTGTGTTGTCTGTCT
The DNA here is from genome assembly GCF_902806685.2 of Maniola hyperantus. Taxonomy (NCBI): domain Eukaryota; kingdom Metazoa; phylum Arthropoda; class Insecta; order Lepidoptera; family Nymphalidae; genus Maniola; species Maniola hyperantus. The sequence goes on along the minus strand of NC_048564.1, from coordinate 10,511,496 downwards.
GTCAAGAAACCTATAGGGTACTTCCCGTTGACCTAGAATTATGAAATTTGGCAGGAAGGTAGGTCTTATAGCAGACATGAAGGGAAAATTCTAAAAACTGAATTTGTGGTTAGATCACAAGAATAAAATTAAAATGTGTTCATGAACAAATATTGCTATTTTAAACTTTCCAAGTAAGGGTTTTACTTGCAATCTAATATAGATTTTTATTTATTCTTAGGCATAATGGTTTTTGATTTATCGCGCAAAATGTCGATAAAAAAAACCGGCCAGGTTTTTTTAAGTTTAATCGATAATTTAAAATGGTTACTACACAAATGTCGTGGATTTTACGTTTTTTGGAAGACCCTCTCTATAATTATTATCTCTCTATAATAGGCATTGTTATTTTAGTTTTTTATCGT